>NC_068552.1:11859553-12472886 GCF_026212275.2 Microplitis demolitor | reverse complement strand
ATATCAAAATTTCTTTCATATCAGAACCAATTTATTATCTTTACTATTCATTTCAAATAAGTGTATCAGCAAAAATTTTTCAAACAAATGTAGAGCAGATCTGACGCTTTGCGTTTACGGATAAAAATAATATGAAAGTGAGCATTAAT
Source organism: Microplitis demolitor (assembly GCF_026212275.2). Lineage (NCBI taxonomy): Eukaryota > Metazoa > Arthropoda > Insecta > Hymenoptera > Braconidae > Microplitis > Microplitis demolitor. The sequence goes on along the minus strand of NC_068552.1, from coordinate 12,472,737 downwards.
GACTTGCAAATATTTACTGATTTATAAAGTTTCAAGTTAGTTAAATTATAATTATTATATTTTGGTACCAATGGATTAATAATTAATAATGAATTTTTTTAATTAGTTTGACTCGACCCAAATATCGGTAAACTAATGGGAGACTTTCTAAGTACAGAGAAAGAAAGACACAGTATTATAGATAGATACAGAAGGTCGTTCTTTACTATGAATACATTAAGTACATTACAATATTTTCTACGAAGATCACGTACCTTTCTCCTCAATTTCTCAGATTAAAATTCATAAATAAAACATTATAATTTGATTTTAAATGTATATTTTATAATGTTAATATTATATACATATATACATAAGTCATCGATATCAATCGTCCCTGAGTTTGTGTGCTGATTGCCGATTGACATCATAATTATTCCTTTCTATTCAATTCACTTTATTAACATTTTTTCACCTGCCTAGCTGCTACTAAGTACAAAGATAGTATCAAGTTATCACATAATAATACAACAATTCATTGAAAAATAATTGTCATATTTTTTTTTTTAATTTAATACCGTGTTTTTCTGATAACGAGATATTTATCGTTATAAAAATATAAGTAAAGTCTTAAAATCGTTTGCATAATTTGTTCTTTCATTTTTTTTTTTATGATAATTGTCTCAGATTAATAAGCGATTGGTGTATTGAAATGAGTTCATATTATTTTGATGGTTTATGGAGGCAATAACGTTAACGAGAAGAAAAATAAATGACGATTAAAAAAAACCAAGGTTGCGAGATCTGAGAGGCAGACCCACTTTCAAAACTTTGGTTGGCTAATGAAAATAAAACGGGCGGTCATCGGTTTAATTACAACCCTCTCTACTTGGTTCCTGTTATTATTTTATTCTTTGTATACTGTTTGGCTATGATACCGGATGGGAACGTTTACTAGTAAATAAATATTCTGCAATGCAAAAGCCATTTCGAAAGAAGGAAGGAATTGGTAATTATGATACCGATGTTTCTAGCAACTTTCGTATACACATAAATATCACTGCATATTATTACTATTTAAATTTATTATATTTAATTTATTCAACTTAGATTTGAAATCATAAGAGAGAATAATATCTATTTATTTTTTATACTTATTCAAGGTCGACCAGACGGATATTTGACATACATTCAAAGACATATTGATCTACATATACATGATTGTGGTAATATCATTAAGTGAAAATACTTTCCATCAAGTTTATAATTTAACTTATAATATTTGTTTTATTAACTTCAGATTTTATTCGAATGAGCAGCATATTCTCTATATTAAATTAAACTTTCATAAATATTAATAGGAAAAAAAATAAAAAATAAAAATTGCGCAAAAGAGTGAAAATAAGAATGGTGATGAAAGAAAAGAATAAGAAACAGAGTAACAAAAACAAATGTATAACTTAAATTTACAGATGGTTCTCCGTCGTTGAGTTCGACGCATTAGATATGCGGATATCCATCCTCGCGGAAAACGTTCGCTTTTTTATCTTCTCCCCTGTGATGACGATAAAAGTTGCTATTAAGAGATCCGTAAATGATGATAAACATGGTCTATCGCTCTACTAACCAACGTTGAAATGGCTCCGACGCTAAGTAATTCGTTGTATAGCAATTAAAACGTTTATAGTTAAACGACTAGTATATTACGTCAATTTTCTTTAACTTTCTTTCATCTTCAAGAATACTTGATGCTTTTTATTTAAATGTGTGCTCATCAATTTATAAATTAATTTCCGTTTATTCATATCATCAATATAATAATCTTTTTACTTTCATTTTTTTTAAGCTTCATTAATTTTCATTCATCATTTTAAAAATAGTTTTTTAAAGAAATTTATTCTTTCTTATAATTAATTTTATGAATTTTAGTAATGAGCTGACTTTAAATTAAAAAATAATTTACTATTAATAAGTAATTAATCAAAGATTAATAAAAATTCAAAATTATAAAATAAAAATAGTCATGGAAGTTTGTAACGTTTTTATAAAAGTAATATAAAAAGTATGTGTATAAGTTTTTTACAGAAATAAACCAATGAGAAGTATTGGGGACAAATTCCAACTTAAGTTATCGTTGCCAAGCCGGTTAGGGAATCTAATATCCGGCAGGATTGATTGATCGCTTTTATAAACAACTTTGTTAATTTTTGAAGATATATTTTTACATTTTAGCTAATGTTTTTTTATTTTGCCGACAGAAGTATCTATTATAAATAATGACATAACGTAATGAGCATCTCGATTTGCCATTGATGATCAAGGTGTCCAACTGTAATTAAGATATGAAGTAAAAAATAAAATAAATAATTACATTCATTGCCTTTTACATCAAGGAATTACAATAGTTGATAATCATCAGTGCTTTTTTTTCTCTCGATGACCTGAATATCTTGATCTAAGACTTTACATCGCTGACTTGATTTGCGAGTGAATAACTGAAGCTGGGCTCAGATAAACTTGTAATAAACTAAAATAATATATATCCAAAGCAAAAAACGTTAAATCACGCGGAGGAGGTAAAGAAGATAAACATAAATGCGATGGGTACATACAGAAGAGACTTGTCGAATTAAAAGTAGCCTCAGGGCTTTTATAACGGTCCGCGACATACTGACCAGGTTTAGTGGCTGCCTTGGCTCTCCTTTACTTCATTCGTCGGTCATCAGTGTCGGCTGATGTAAATAAGAGGAATTGAACAAGTGCTTTGAACAAGTGAGGAATTACAAATAATAGCCAGCACGTGCGATTTCCCATTCATGTAAATATTCCTGGCAAACCAACAACTATTTATTTGTGGTCACTATCGCGCCAAAGGAATTGGAAAATAACAAGAAAAAAAAATCATATATATGTATATGAATGTAGTTTTTTTTTTTAATGAACCAAGAATTCCAGATGAAATCGAGCGAAAGTTTTACATGCGTTGAGGACTTATTAATCAAAGCAGCTTTTCTCCTTGATTAGATTTCGCTTGGAACCATCATAGAATAACTATTCCATGCTATAATAATTAAAATTAAAATAAGTTTCCAGTTTGTGATTAAAATATATATTATTTAATTATTTCAATGGTATTGTTATAACATGTATTCTTTTGTATTGTAACTAAAACGATTGCTAAATACGCATACAAGAATGGTAAAAGCATAATTTTATACTACACTTAACGCAGTTCTTAGTGATAATATTCTCTTTGCGTCATACGATAAATTGCATATATCATAACATTTTTTTTTAAGAGTCACGGAATGCAAAAAGAAAATCTGGTTGAGAGTGTTTATATAGTGAAATCAAGAACTTCCGTTACAATGTAACCAGTATCCGTTCTCATTTTCAACGAAATTCTGTGGTGGTCCATAGCTATTTGTATACATTTTAAATCTTTAAGATACCCGATAATTTTATTAATTTATGAGCCTAGCGTACATATATAGCTACGAAAATTTATTGTATTTTTATTTTTTAAAAAAATTCTAAACGAGGAGAAAATAATTGAGAATCGAATGTATGACAGTGGGTCGTGGCGCAATGGACCAAGCCCAGTGTTAAAAACACATTCTCTCCCTTTTATCTGGCACTAAAATATTATTGACGTCAATAAGACAGCGTCTGACGTAGTAGTCTCCAAATGCAGAAGCTGAAAATAAGAGAGAGTGCTGGACAACGCTGATGGTGGCAAATCAATGAGTTTATTGACACTAATTTAAAAAAGTCTATAGACGACGTTAAAGTTCAAAGGTAGAAATACAAATAAGAAACGATGTCGATGTGAAAATCATATAGTGGAATCTCGACTGACTAGCTGAAGATTCTCCTTGTGGATTCGCTACATAGGAGAATGTTTAACTCACAGGTGAAACTGCGAGGAGACTTTCTAACGAACTAACTTCTCCGCACGACAATTGAATTTTGAGGATGCTGTGTCTTGTAGATCGAATCACGTGGTTCTATATAAGGAGGATTATAAACATAAAATAAATTTTGTGACTTTCAAATTTACATGAATAAGTTAAACAATTTACATTAAATGGTAATAGTTTCTAAAAAAAAATCAAATATATATAAAAGTATTCATAACTTTATTTTTTTTATAGCTTCAAATTTCTTTTGCCAAAAATATATATATTTTTTGATAATTTCTTCCAATTAATGTTATCGCAAAATGACATACTAGTCTAATATTAATTAAGATTGTACTATATTACCGATTAGAAGAGGATAAATGACGCTTTATATATAATTTACATAAACGACAAATATTTCTCACAATCATCAAGATGTATGAGGGAGCGGTCGGCGTATTCTTGGGATAATCATGACTCAAGTAAAATGGCAGGTGAACGTCTCTACGTACCTTCTCTCTCGCAAGCCTCACCTCAATTCGTCTTTAATATGAACGAGATTGTAAAGTGAGCCAGACGTTAAGTCAACGGCCAAATGCTTTCCCATGTATTTAAAAGACATAGATAGACATTCTGCACGTATACAGTGCACTAATATCAATTCAATAAAAATACCAGATAGATTTTTATACTTGCGCTAAAGTATTTGTATTATACGTTGCAGTAGAGTGCGTAACGCGTCAGCAAAGTAAAGGATAAATCCGCAGTATCGGCGAAACCGCGAGCAATTCTGGAGAACTCTCCTGTGTGGCCTCAATACTTGAGCACAAGTATCCGGTCCCTTCAACACTGCTACCACAAATGACAGAGAGAAACAAATAGAAGTAATTATATACATGATAAACAAGGATATCTACCTATAAGTTTTGCAACAATTGTGAGCAACGTCACTTTTCATTAAGGATTTTGCTACCATAATAGAAATGAATATGAAGAAAAAAAAAAGAAATTATTTGCTATTCGCTAGATCATTATGTTTGCGTGATTCATTGGTCTTCATGTATTTTATCGACTTGAATACTGTACATAGATTAAAAAGAGAATACTTACAGTATACATAAAATATTATTAAATTAATGCATTCTGTAAAAACCTAAAATTATTTTTAAAATATTTTATATTCAAATTAATTCTTTTTACTATGATATTTATTTCAGCTTGATAATTAATTATTCAAGATTTATTCAACATTTTTATTTTGGAAAGGTAAGATAAAATTTCTCATGTTAAGTTTTTGAATAATTTCATAATCAATTAATGTAAAATAAAAAATAAAACAGCTATGCTGTATTCCAAACATTTTTTTATAAGCTTATTATAATATTTTTTTGTTGTTAGGAACAGAAGAAAACAAAGTAAAATAAAAATTTTGAACAATTTTTATTCTTTTTGAATTAATAATAGAGAAGTGAGAACATTTTTAATTAAAGTTAATGTCATTAAAAATTAAAACTTTGAAACAATCGTGAAAATTTAATTTCCATTTCAATAAAATGTATATATATTCTAAATGAGTATTGAAATAATGAAAGAATAGAATAAAAGTAAAAAAGGACAAGTATAAAGGAAAGTATATGTCAAGGCTTAGAAGTGTCTCAGGTATAGTATACTAAGACCATCAATTTGCGAGATACTTTAGACTACAAAAGTTGTTTCTTGTGGATGAACACGCGCTTCTTATGCTTCGTCAACACGATTGTATACCGCACCGCCTTCTTCCGCCGTCACTCGATTGCTATAGTATTTAAATGCTGTATTAAGTTGATTTCACTTTTAGAAAGCATCCAAAAGATTTTTGGTCCAATCCAAAATAGAAATAATTAGCGCAATATATTAAAAATTTTTCGAAAAAAAATACTTGGAATATTTAATTAAGATTAATCGGATAAAAAAAATAAAATAATTGAGAACAATATTCAATTAATCATCCATCTACATTCAATTAATTATTTTGATAGCAAAAATATATTTATCGATGATAACATCTTTTCAAGGATGGGAATATAATTCGAGTGAGAACTTGTACTTATAGAAGTTATTACTACAGAGAGAAATCGGTTGCGTTGAATCGCGCGAGAAATACCGATCGATCGACCGAGTCACGAGTCTCGTAGATTTTATTTTGCTATGTTTATGTAGTCTATGTATTTATAGTCGGTAAATATTTATATATATATATATATATATATATATATATATATATATATATATATATATATATAATAGAAAAAAAAATACCCGGGAAATGTCAGCTCTTGGAACCGGGACCATGCACTTGTACTCTTCTCGACAATCATTATTATTAGTCTGACCCTCTTTCAACCAACGACACTGAGTCAATATAATAGTTAACGATAAAATGTACTTTGTTCTGGTAACATTCTATTTAAAGAACAATGACAGTGATTAAAAACTTAACAAGTCTTAATTATTATTTTTAACTATTATTATATGTGTATTATTGTTATTAACTGTGTGATTTAAAACATTGAAAAATCATAAAAATGAAAGCATTAAGTTAATAATTCTGTGCGCTCCAAAAATTTTTCCTTATTAATAACGCACACCATACGATAGGTCGTGGGTTATTTGAGAGAGTTAACTCGACAAGATGATAATGACGACTTGCCTGGGGAAAGTGTACGCGTGTTACGTCAATCCTTTTAATAAATATCTAATGTCTTTTCTCAACGCTTTCCATTGGAAGAAGATTCTTTATTAACCGATTCGTTAATCCATAAGTCATCAATTATAAATTATTGAATTTTTTATTATAATAAATATATTTATGTGATGACTATAATTATTAAAATGGTTATCTATCATTAATTTTTATCATGATTTTAATCTATAGTCTCATTTAATTGGTAGGTTTTGCTCGAAAGATTACGTTAAATCGACAATTTTTTTTTTTAATCTATACTCGATTTAGACTTTTTCTTAAACAAGTAGGCATAAGTTTTTGTATTATAACAGAAACTTGTCGGAAAAAAGGCTAGACCAGGAATTCTGGCTTACTGCCAGTCACTATTTGCTCTACTTACTTAGTCAAATTACTTTACAAAATAAAAAAATTAAATTATTTAATTAATGACAAAATAATAAAAAAATATATATATATGTATATTTATTTTATCACCTATAAACAACCGTACTATATTTGACGACAAAATCTTGTATTTAATTTAACGAGCACATTAAACTGCCAATTGTAATACATACGTTTTTAACGAAGCTTGTAAAAATTGAATCGTAAAATCATGAAGAAACGGAAATACAACTCAATACACTATAATGTTAAAAATACCGTTTATAAGTTTACCATGACTTTGTTTTTAAATAAGTATTTAAAAATATAAAAGATGTCATGTAAAAATACATAAAGAAAATAATTAATTATTTTTATTATAAGGATAATAATAATAATTATAAATACTTATAAATATTGTCCTCGCAATTCGAGGACTTTCTTTCATTTATTAACACAAGCTTGTCATCTTGGTGAATCATAAAACTACCTCCAATTTTCTCTATTTTTAATATTCACATTCACAAGTATACTATTTAATTTATACATCAGCAAATAATAATAATAATAACAATAAAAATAAATAAACGTTGGCGAGATTTAATTATATGCAAGTATTATTGGTACCCATCAGTACAGTAGTTATACACAGACATCAATTGGAACCTGTCTTACATCCCACCTGAATTATTTCATGACTCTAAAGAAAGAATAGTAGAAAGATAAACGTGGGTACAGATGTATATTCTTATCTTCTTTTATTTATTATTATTTTTTTTTTTCATTACTTATTATGTTTCCACTTGAGTTATTATTTTTTTACCAATCCCATTAGCTGGTTTTGTTATTCTATTTGTGTTGTTTTTATTAATTATTAATTTTTTTTTATTTTATTCTAATCCCAAGTAACATCTTCAGCAGCAATTGTTTATTGTCGCAACAGTTATTATATTATATTATTTGCTCTGCAATGTGTTAAAAAACAACAAACGACATGTATACTTTCATCCTTGTGCAATAGTCCACGATGAATCTTCATTGTGGTAAACAGAGTACATCATGATATTTTCTCGTTCTTTCTTAACATTTTTTATCTCTCTCTCCCTTGAGCTCTAGTACTTTTACATTAGTTTTACGAGTGTAGTGAGCCATAGAGCTCGATGCTTTTGCGAAATCTTACAGCTTCTCCACGCTTCTATGCTCAATTCATCCATTAAGAACGTGCACTACACTACGTTGTGTCTTTCGCGCGGGAACCAGACCAAAGACACGTTCCCTTGATGGATATATCCTCTGATGATTCTTCTGTAATATAACTGATGCCCACGTACTCCCACATTATTTTTTAAATTATTACACAGTAATTATTTATTATACAACTGATACACTAATTATTTGTCCTTGATTTGTTTCTTAATTATTAATTATCAGTTTCTATGTTTCTATTTAAATAATTAAATATTAATTTATTTAAATATGTTTCAGTAATATAGTTTTAATATGTCATAGGTCATAAAACTAAAACTGTTTTATTTATAAAACTTTAATTTTTAAATTGATCATTAAAGTTTGAGTATGAATTGCAAAATATATAAAAATTAGTGATAATTTATTTATTTTATTTTTTACAGGAAATTCAATGATTTAAGCAATTACATAATCAATGTAATTGACCATAAGTTTTATTGGAACTCAAATAAATAAATAGAAATTTACAAAAATTGATGAAAAGAATCAGAAATTGTACATATAAATACGGTTACTCCTCAAACCGTTATCCGAAACTGGGATACGATCGCACATTATATCTATATATACATAAGAATGTATATCCCATGGCGAATTAAGTATGTGTTTACACGGTACTCACATTGAAATAGCGGCGATTTGCTTCTATTTTCTCACCAGAATTCTTAAAGTAAAAAAAAAACCAAGAACGAGAGCAACACTCGAAGTGTATCGGAAAAACCTAAATCATTTATTTTTTTAAATTTAAGTCGTTAAATCGTAACTTTGTTATATCTTTATAGATTTACAACAACATCTTAAAAACAATGGTATTGTTAAAAATTCAAAAAAATTATTTACTTAATTCAATGCGTATACATAGTAGTATTTTTATATCATTTTACATCGCGGTTAACTGAAAAAGTGTGAGATATGTATGTGAAGATAAGAGAATTTTTTTTAAATCTTTTTTTTTTTTGCAGATTATATCAAAAAGTATTCCTTGCGCAATGAGAACACAAAACGAGCGAAGAATAGGAAAGAGATTTTAATCGTTTACATAACGGCTTCCTCGAGTGTCAATGAAATGACAACGTTAACATCGTCTTAAACTTTCAAACGTTCTCAATTCATAAAGAACAAAAATGAACAATTAACATGAAATTTATTATCTAATGAAATTTATCAATTAACAAAAAAAAAGCTACAGTACTTTCATAACATCATTATTTATCAAATATTTTTAAAAAATTATTTTGTTTTTTCATACATCAGCATAAAAAAAGAAATTAAAAAAAACTAATTGTATAAATAGAAAAAAAAGTGTATACATATGACTTCATAGTAAAGAGGAAATGAAAAAGAATATATGTAACAAATAAACTCCCACCCTCGCTATCCTCGATTGAGCTACACCGGGACTATGAACAAATACATACACAGCACGTTGGCCGGATTCCTCAACGGTTCAGTGTGTCACTATATGTCGCGTATTTACACGTAGAGACGTCAGACATAAGATTCTCAACAGTAAACAGAGTAATAGTAATGTATTATACACGTCACATCAGTATACGCTACAAAGTGTTGAAAGCATTGTGCGATAGAGTCAAATGGGGGAGACGCGAAAGGTGAGCAACGACCACCAACTTCGTCACACTACGATTAATCCTTTTTCTACCGGTGTTTACAGTTAGATTAAACTCGACCGACCCGTTTCCGACATTAACGCCACAAATATCCGAGGGACATATTGTCAAACAAGGCGCGGACTACCATTCATACCATTTACTTCTTTCATCTATTGATAGATCCATACTTGTCTCCTAATTGTGGTCAATATATTTATGCATAAATCTTCAACAGTTTTTTTGGCTTGCTTCCTATCTAGATCATTCTATATTAAATCAAATATAAATTATTTAATTAATCTAAAAGTTATCAGTGATTTAATGATACGGTGCAATTATATTTAATGTATTTGAAAAAATATATTTCAAAGATATGATAGATCATATATTAATAGCTAATAGAAATATAAAACAGCAGTAAGGAAGAATAGTATCCGTTGATCCGGCAACAAATAACCGGAGTAATATGATTCGACTGTATATATATATATATAAAGCATACATATGTAATAAGTACATGAATGATAGTACCATAAAGATCAAAATAAATAATTTGTCTTACAGTTTCGTTCATGCATCAAATACGATTGCGATCGCGCGTAAAATCAATATGCTCTCGCGCAATACTTGCGGTCTTTGGCCTGTCGCGACCCGTTAAATCACTGAAGTAATGACGATCTTTATTTTCCACTAAATGTCATTCTGTCATGTATATTATTCACACGTTTGTAATAAATTGATCATGACAAATTTACATAACTATATTTATATAAAAAATCTCATTTATTATTGAGTAATTTTTTTTTTTTTTGCGTTTAAATAAAATATTAATAAAATAAATATAATTTACGTTCTAGGTAAAAGCTTATTTGATTGACAGGATCATCAATAATATATGTAATATTATTAAAACATGATACTTGATAGAATTAAATACCGTTATAATTCAGATGACTGTAACTAGTAGCGAGAAGTTTTAACAAATTATTAGAGAGTGTAAGACTGCGATAAATACACATACATCTATAAAACTATTTCAATTTATTTTTTTTTTGTTTGTTCATTTATTAATATACATGCATAACATATCTCGCGTGTAGATAATAATCAAGATAATAAATAACACGTGGTGAAATTTTATGTTACGAATTCTTGGACATAAAAATATTCATTTTTGTTTTTTTTGTTTTAAAATTTATTTGAGTTTTTATTGTGCACCTGACGTCACTTATTTAACGGTTGTTATTAATATACATATACAAATATGTACGACTAAAGATATAGTAAGTATAGTAACTTGTCTTACAGTAATAACTAATTCATTAATCTGTTTTCTTCAGAGGCGGAAGTTCTTTGGAAGAACTATAGCGAAATGTTTACGGCCTAAAGCGACACTTCGAAGTGCCTTCGTCGTTTAAAATCCTTTGGTGAATTGCAAAGCCATTAAATCGTCTGAATTAATCCAACGGTACATGCAGTAAAATGAGAGAGAAAAGATTAAGTGCAAGTAAGATAAGAAGAACATTGGTAAACATCTTAAAGTACAGTGACGACTGCCCAAGGTCATTTCGAATCCTCTCTCGTCACTCTTTGCTGCAAATTCTTAACTCTCATCTTACAGTAAAACTGTAGTATATCTTAGTTTCTACAATAAGTCGCAACGGTATTTAGATTGTTGAGGGGTTGAGTTAATGATGATGAGACAATTGCTATTTACATCAGCAGCACGAGATGCAATCTTACTTGATGAAGTTTATTGCAAGATATACAGACTATGAGGAAATGATAAAGAATTTAATTTAAAATGGATATCTGACATTGTATACAAGAATAAAAGTAAATTTTTTTTATTTTTTCAATAAATCTTGAAATTAATTTTAAATCATCGGCATGATGTAAATGACACAAAGAACCACAAGAACCGCAATTGACTATGAGTAATGTATATACACAAAAGTACTAATAGTGATGATGATGATGATGATGATTATTGTAAAGTGAAAAAGGCACGCGCGACCGATCATCGGAATCGCATCATGAGACCTCTTTTCCACTTGTTCTTCTTCGTCTGTTATTTCTCATTTTTTGTCTCATTCACTCACTCAGCGTCGGAACTAAACCAACAACTATAAGTCGGGCTAACGGTTAAATTACTCAGTTCAACTGACGTCTACACGTGTTAATACTTGGATTGTATGAACCTACAACCATCTAGCACACATTATGAGTCCAACTTTAGTCTCCAACAGATTTAATACTATACCTACTAAATTCCTTATTGGACTAGGTTTTAAAAGTTGTAAAACAAATACGAAGAGATTGATTCTATTGTATCTAATTGATTCATCAATGAAATGCGATTCAGTTCATTCATGTAAAACAATGAACGACCATTTCCCACTCTTGCGTTATTATTTATTATATTAATTGTTATTGTATGCATACATATATAAATTAATAAATTAATTTTGATAGTACAGTTGTTTAACATAATTAAATAATGTACATAGTATTGAAGAATCATAAATAAATAAAAAAAAAAAGTATTTAAAAAATTAGATTTTACGATAAATTTATGTAGTGCAAAACTATGTAACGGGCTACTAGCGAATGAACGACGAACCAATTTCCGTGATCGAGAAACGAGGCTGCAACACCAGGCGACTCTCTTTCTTCTCTTTTCTGTACTTCTTCGGTTGCTGAGTGCGAGTCACGTAATCACAAGTAATCCGCCGGGTCTCGGGGATCGAACGGGGCCAAGCTTGTTCCTTATATTTTTTTTATTTTGCTCCGTCTTTAACACAGTTGCATAACATTACGCGAACTGGCACAGTCTTAGTAGTCTGTCATTGGATTGTATAAAGGATGGAGTTGAGCTTATCGGGATTTTTTTCTTTACTGTACCTTTTATTGTCCTAGTCTACATTTATCAATAAATATCATCTTCCTATTAATAAATATTCTATTGTATTGTATACAAACTTTTTTTTTACCCTAATAGTTTCATTATTGTTTCACAATAATATTTATTACACAATACTATTTGTAAATACATAATTTTATTTATATTTATTTTTTTTTTTACTTAATGCTGTTATTAAACTGTTAGAGTAAACTGAGTACATGGTTCAATAATGGTTTTTAACAAGTGGAGAGACGTATTATTATACTCAAGTAAACAGAGCGATTATTCATCTCAAGCTTAATAGCTCTGTCATCATCAGGTATTAGAAGTTAAATTTTTTTTTAAATTAAATTATTTACGTATAATAACAAAAAAAATAAAATATTTATAAAAGTAGTAATTAGTAAGTAGTATTTTGTTTATTTGTCTGACAGGTTTGATTTAAAAAAATTTATTAATCAACGAAAAAAAAGAGAAAACTGATGTGATCAAAAAAGGAGCAAAGAATGAACGAGTATAAAAGTTAGTTGGTCTGATGTTGAGACGAATCACAACAACTGCCTATAAGCCTTTGGCCATATCCGAGCAATTACTCGAAAGTAGCTCCTTATTACCTCATCATAACCCACAGGAGCGTCTGCGAGTGTAAACGTTTTTTACTTCTAATGACATTTTATTCCATACTCGGAAATTTGATAAATCTACGCGTAAAGTCATTAACATTTGAGTCGGTAAAAAAATATGTCAAAATTGAAAAAATTATCTCCTATATTCATTTCTTCATCGGTCTGTACTAATAAGTCGAGAAAAACACCCAAGTAAAAAATTCCATAAGTTGTTTTTTTCTTTTTATTTTTTATTCACAAGTAAAACGCGATCGGCGAGTCAATCGTAAGCTTTCACGGTCGATCGTTTTGGCGCATGCACGACTTTCCCCGATGGAGAAACGTATCTCGCAACTTATATTTAAGTAGGCAGAGACCTTGAGAAACACTACAAAAAAAGAGTATATATTATTTTATTGAGGACCAAAGTCACCAGTGTGGGGAATCAGAAAGGGTGAAAAAAAATTAAATGCATTACAAAAAGAATTATATAGATTGCACATACAACATATAGGAGTGGCATGATTTAAAGAATGTCACCTGCCAATTGGATGTAAAGACATGACGTTATTGCTCCCGGTAATCGTCAAACGCTCCTGGAATTCTACCTGATATATAAATACGTATACACGCAAAAGTGAATGTGTCGCATGCGAGTTATAAACAGACTCCTATGTATCAATACCTTAATATGCTATATAATTTACTTCTAATTCAATCATCAATAATCTTTAATTTATCATTATTATTTTTATTATTATTATTGTAAAATACATAAGTAACATCTTGAACGAAAAGTATAAAATTAAACTCGGCCTATCAAAGACTCGGTTAAACAAAATGTTAGAATTATCCACTAGTGATTTTGTCACCACCAAGTCGCACAAGCAATGTCTCTTGGCTATATATATATAGATATATATTGAGTGTACATATAGCAACGGATAATAGCCGCTATCTATTTGTCCCCCCTGGATTATTTTTATGTCTCTGAGTGAATGTGAAAGATCCCGCGATTTAAAATAAAAAAAGCAACGTCTAGCAAGGCCAACCGCCTCGTCAACAATTTAAATGTCTCCCTCGTTTTGTCACTCACATTTTTTTTTACGCACATTACAATTTATTAATTTTCTATTATAACATATATTTAGTTTTTTTATTAGATTTTTATCTTTTATTATTTATTTTTTCTCATAGATTTTCTCAAGTATATTAATAACAACTCATACATCAATACTACTTTCGCGAATAACTTTACATAAGATAAGTATAAAAAATTATAATATATTTTTTTTCTTTCAATGACATTGTATATTTATGAATTAATGTTTTAATCGATTAGTAATTATAAATTTTTCTAACGAACATCGATTAATGCCATGTAAGTCTAGTTAAATCAACCGACAATCACCGGAAGTTACTTAGTAGTAGCGGCGGTTCAGATATCAAGACAAAGATAGACATTACTTTTCACACTGGAGTATCGGTTGCCTTGTTAATATGTCGTTGAGAAAACAGCTGTCGCGATTGAAAGTGTCTTTACCTCTATCTCTCTCGCCAACTCTTATTCCTCAAATATTTTTATTTTATTATACCTTGACTAACTGGATTGCATTTTATCATACATATTAATCTGATCGGTTCAGTGAGTTTTCCTATAAGTAAATATGTTTTTTCTAATTGGTAATATTACCAAATCATCTATTATTTAAATTATTATAGTACTTATACGGTATTTTTAATTATTTATTTTTACTTTTATTTCATTAGACTTACCTTGTGTCCTAACTAAAGATGTTGGACCAATAAGTAAAAAGGCAGCAATAAAAATAAACTTGAAGAGTCCATCAGGTCTGCGACCTGGTGGCCGCATGTCACGACCCATACCACTAGCTCTTCTCTCTTCTTTTATTGGATTTATTTGTTTTCTCTCAATAGTAAATAACCCTGGCACTTATCCTTAATGTTACACACTCACGAAAAAATCCAAATATTTATTTTTTTTTTAATTTACTGTAATAAATATTTTTTTTTTAATTCTTAATTAAATTATAATTGATTAAAGAAAAAAAAAACATCCGTTTTCTCTTCTCACATGGACACTGTCCTTCACGAATCACTCACCCTTAATGATTTTAAAATAAATATTTTTTTAAATTAATTTCCAAAAATTTGTCATTTAAATGATAAATAAAAATGAAGTTTTTTTTTTTACTTCTATTACTTCGTGTAACTTCTTTAGACGCGTATAAATGACTTCCTCAGTCTGTGTCCCGGTGAGGACTGACTTATCCGCGATTCTTCGTCTTCGCGGTAAGCAGCAGCAACAGCAGCAACAACCGGAGAAAGGTGTACCCTGTGGTGGTCGCCGTAGCTTCGTTACTGCTTTTCTCTCTCTCCTTCTCTCACCTTCTTTCACCTCATGACCTCTTTCTCTTTCTTTTCCATATGATATATATTATAACTTCTCGTATATACAAGTGTAAAGAGTAGGAGAGTGTAAAGATATATACCCAGGAGAGGAGAGAAGAGATGTACATACTAGGTAGGTATGGGTCGAGTAGGACTACTTCAAGTACCGTATTTCTTTACATGTATACACACTTTTATATATGCCAATGTGTAAACATTTAAAACTGTCTCGTTGAGACACATGTGTATATGTGTTGACAAGGTATAACGTACCTAAGTACACCATCATCCGTTACAGTGCGGAGACCAAATTTAAAAAATTTCAAGTCTGACAATCTTGGAGTTGTTGTAGAACAATTTCAAAAAAGCCCTCATGGAATGGATCGAGATGATAAAAAAAATCTAACAAATGAAGAAACGAGTCAAGTGCTTGGCGCAACGCCAATAAAGCAGGTGGGAGCGACCCAAGGACCTACATTTGAGGACACGGAAGAGGTGGTGCTCGATACTCTTCAGTGACTACACAGCAGACGCTCTGATGCCCATCAGAATAAACTATTCTATAGAACATTATGTTTACTATGGTTATTGTCAAAAATATAGGATTTTAATACTCAATATAGTTTCATATCTATCCCAATAAATGGATAGGAATAGATTCGAATATAAAATTACAGTTATTTAAAAATTTCAGGAATATATAGAACTGTAGACTTTCGTCATCCTATTGAATAAGTTTTCTATATTATTAAAAATTTTTTATACTATGTTTTCGTGGACTGTTGTACCAGTTAAAAAATTATAAATAATAAAAAATTTCCACACTAAAAATTATATTAATAATTATAAAAATTAAATTTTCAGTAAATTAAAATGTATAGTAATTTAAAAATTACGATATTAACAATTGTAAAAAAAATTAAAAAACCTATAATTGTTTTGACTGTAAAAGGACAGATACTATTTTTGTTCGAAATTTTTAATATATTTTGTATTTCGTAATTCTAACTTGCATTTTAATTGTATGTAAGTTTATTATCACAGGTCTAAATCAACAGGACCGTCGATCTTTTTTTTACTCAAAACTATTAGGTGCGTAGTGAAGCAAGCATCCAATACCTGTATTTTAAACGAGAATTTGAAAAAAAAAAAAAATAATAATTAAATCGAGTCAATTTAATTTATTCAGTTTTAATTAATTTTTCTGTAATCATCATTTTTTTCTCGTATATTTTTCTTATTTGCAATACAGACAAAACTAATAATAGTAAATTTTTAGTTTTATATATACTTATATTACAAAACATAATCATAAATTTTAGACTAATTTCTATTATTGTGTATAAGAATAGTTCCATCAATGTCAAAAGAATATTAAATACAAAATTTATAAATCTAAGATGAACGTATCTCAAAATATAATTTTATAAAACAACAAGTCACGGTTTTTATCATAAAAAAAAGTCAAAACTAACGAAATAGTATACTATTTAAATTATAATTTTATTTAAGGAGCCGGTGGCATTATTTCATGAAAATAATATATTTGATTCAAATTAAAAATTTTATTTATACTGTTACGGATATATCTTCTATATTATTGACTATTACTTATTTTAATAATAAACATGCAAACGTAAATTGAACAATGTTATATTGTATAAGATATTTAATTATATATATATATATATATATATATATATATATATATATATATATATATATATATATATATATATATATATATATATATATATAACAGTTTGACGGTCAATTATTTCGAATGATCAACAAAATCGATCAAAATAATAATGGCAAAATAAATGAGCAATCCTTTACAATAATATATATTTTTAGTTAAACAAGATTCTCATTTTGCTCGTTATGCTGCATTATATACATGCATATCATTATACAATATCCTGTCCCCACTTAGTATGTTAACCATCTGAGTGTCTATAAAAATTATAAAAGCCTACGCATTTTCTATAATTCCGACAAGTTAGTGATTTTATATTTTTTCATGATGTGGCTAATAAATCTGATTGTATTTTGTCTCATATTTGAGTTTTCTACCCAAGAAGAAGTTCTTTTGAATATTCCTCAAGGAACATTAAAGGGTTTAAAATCTACAACGGTATATCATGGAATGCCCATGTATAGTTTTAAGGGTATACCTTATGCCAAACCCAATATTGGACCAAATAAATTCCAAGTATGTATTTTTTTTTAATATTGCATAAAAATTCCAAAACTTTTGAATGATAAATGAAAATAACTCGATTTAAAGATTTCACAGCCAGCAGATGGCTGGAATGAAGTAAGAGATGCTACAAGTCATGGTGCAACTTGTGTTTTTTATTGTATGGTTCGTCGAGAGCTAGTTGGTGATGATGATTGTCTTTTTATAAACGTTTATACACCGGATTTAAATAAAGATGCTAAACGAGCAGTTATGGTATGGTTTCATCCCGGTGGTTTTAATGCTGGATCTGGTGATGATGATCTTTTTGGGCCAGATTTTTTAATTGAAAAAGATGTTATACTTGTTACGATGAACTTTCGTTTAGGCGCTGTTGGTAATTAATTAAATTACTTTTGTAAATCAGACTGTAATTTTCAAAAATACATCAAAATTAATTATTCAATATTCCTATACAAAGGATTTCTCAATACTCTCGATGATAATGCACCTGGAAATGCCGGTTTGAAAGACCAGGTATTAGCTCTGAAGTGGGTGAGAGATAACATCGTTAACTTTGGTGGTTGTCCTGATAGAGTGACTATATTTGGTACAAGTTCTGGTGGTGCTTCGGTCCAGTACCATATAATATCCCCTATGTCACAAGGTTTATTCAAACGTGCAATTATGCAAAGTGGATCAGCAACCAGCCCTTGGGCTTTGTCTTATACTCCTAAAGAAGATTCTATGCTACTTGCTGATAAATTTGGAATCAAAGCTACTTCTACGGCAGAATTGGTGCAAAAATTAGCAGAAATTCCGACAAAAGATTTAGCAATAGCTTCCAGTCAACTTGCTCAAGACAAAGTACGAAAAATACTTAAATATTTATGGCTTATGATTACGATAATGCAATTAAGAAAATACAATTTATTTCAGAATTTTTTTAGTGGTGATTTGCATGTTTTCGTACCATCAGTTGAAGCTAATCATGGACAAAACAAATTTTTACCAGCTGATCCATGGGAATTACTGAAATCTGGAAAAATAGCTGATATTCCTGCAATAACGGGCCTTACTGCTGATGAAGCAGGCCTTTTTACACCTTGTAATTTATTATTTATTTAATTGAATATACTTTATTTATGAGATAAATATAAAAAATTATTCTAGTCGTGCTATCAGTTGCTGATGACTTTGCCAATCATTTCGATCTATTTATACCTAAAGATCTAAATATTACTGATCCAGCTAAAAGACAAGTGATTGGTGATTCCATTAAAAAGTTTTACTTCAATGGAAAAGCTATTGGTAGTGAAGCTGCGATGGAACTCACTAGTTTATTGTCTGATGTATACTTCATTTATGGATCTGCACTGAGTGGAAAAATTATGAGTTCAAGAAACTCGGCACCTGTTTATGAATATTTTTTTACCTTTCAATCACCTTTTGGGTTAATGAAAACATTTTTCGAAATAAAAGATGGTGAGATTTCATAAACTTTAATAAACACTTGATAAAACTATTCATTCGATATAAAAATTTTTTAGGAGCTATGCATGGTGATGAAATGACATATGAATTTTACTCAAATGCCCTTAAATATAAACCACAACCTGAGTCTAGAGAAGAACAAAAAACAAATGAAATTCTCGAAATGTGGACAAATTTCGCTAAAGAAGGGCAAGGATAAATAGTTTGGGTAATTTTGAATAAATCATAAATTTAAATGCTTTTTTTTTGTTTTAGAAATCCTTCAATCACTATGGACGCAGCAAAAGTTAAATGGGAACCTATGGGTGCAGATGGAAACTACTTGGATATTGGCAATGATCTTACAATGAAAAAATCAATTCTGAAAGAACGTGTTGATTTCTGGGCTGACATTTACAAAGACGTTTTAGGCGATTATGTTAAACTTTTCAATTGAATTTGTGTCTTATACATTCATATAAATTTTCAATGTTTAATTGTAAACTCATAAAAGACAATCAATCAAACTTTAATAAAAGTATAAATGACCTCCGCATATTTGAGTCTTCGCCATTTTTAATTTGATCTCATATTTCTATTTTAGTAGAAAATATATATAATGAATGCAAGATAAATTTTTTGGGCCAACAAATTCAAAATTCAGCGAGTTATTCACAATCTCTCAACGCTCGAAAAAAAAAGTCCCCCCACTGCTGCAGTGATAGTGACCTTCACGTGTGCATGAAATCAAAAAAACCAAAAAGCTTATTAAACTAGAAGGTATTTCTTGTACCATGACCGTTGGGCTAAAAAAAAATTAAAATTTAACCAAATAGCGCAGTTTAAAAAAAAAATTTCAAATTTTGCGCGAAAATTTGATGATTTTTGGCCTGTCAAAATGACATTTTTAATTCGATCGAAAAATTGGAGGTTCATAGTATGTAGAAGCATATTTTTATATAAAAAAAACTGGAATTCAAATCGAATCGATCGGATGATTTGTCTTCGAGTTATAGCTGCAGGAATTTTTAAAAATGTATTTTCTAAAACCGATAAGCGGCAGCTCTTCAGATGGCAGTAACTCAAAAAAACTATTCTTGCACTAGAAGTTGCAGTATGTTATCTTTGAAGATAGAAACTATCGAAATATATTTAAAAAAAAAACTGATTTTTGAGAATTTCACATTAGTGGTCCCCCGTAAGAAACAAATCTCGCAATAAAACTCTATACAAATTCCAATTACATTTAAACTTTGAATAGCCATGAACATTTTCCTACTGACCTATTTCGTGTATGATATAAAATAATAATATATTTTTTAAATATATGAAATGTTGAAAGACTAAAAATAAAAAAGTATATGTTTTTATTAATACTATAAGTATACATATAATTACAACTTGATGTCATTAGAGACATATCTGGCTCTTGCACTTTCTAACCCACGTATAATCATCCACGACGATTTTCCTTCAAATACATCTATAGACATCAACTTTTACGATTTCACACGACTCTTTATAACTTACACTGATCCATGCACTAGTTCTACGAAAATTTTCACTCAACTTGTGGGCGATCTCATTTTTTCTTTTTTTTTTTCTTTCATTTTATAATAATTAGAATACTATTTTAATAAAAACAGATACAAAATTAATGCTTTGACCCACAAATAGTTAAAGAATTTTATTTTGTTGTTTTAATTTAAATAACAGAAGAAAAAGAAAGGAAATTAATAAATTTTATGACGCAAGAAGGCGTAACCATGATACTCGAGCGCTTCCGGTTTTCCCACTCAACGCGTTCAAATGCTTTCTTTATACTGTAGCTCATAACTACCGGTCACATCGTGCACGCATTTATGAAAATTTACATTTTCACGCTCGATATTTCATGATGTTAAATATAATGCAATATAATAAGCTACTACTTTCTTCCATCAAAAAGTTTTTTTTTAAACTTTCGTGTTCTCTCGCCGTATTCAATCATCAAAATCGCATAACATCCATGAATATAATATCCATGAACATGAAAGTTATCATAAAAACATCATAGACCAGTAGTTTCAACAAACATTTTATTTGCTTACTGATTGTTTATAGCTTTCTTCCATCATAGTTATTTTTCATCTAACACCTTGACAAGTGAGCAATCCAATAAACAAGTAATCATCATTTAAAAAGATATAAAATTCGTCAAATCACCACCACAATACTATTATCTCAATGCACGAAACAGCTTCCAACTCAATAATATCCCATATTTTATACCAGCAAGCTAAGCTACGTCTACTGGAGACCCATAGTATCATCGTGAATTACAGAAAACCGCAAGGTTATATAGCAAAAGAGATTCCCCCATAGGCAAAGGTAATTGCAATCGTGCAAGACTATACCAACTGGTCCATCATAGCTATACACCTGGTGATGTACTTATGGCACGCGACGTTTGAGACTCCGTATACTATACAGTTTCCGTTGCTCCGTATACAATATAATATTTTATTTATATAATTAGCAACACTAATATAAAGTTAGACGTAATACTCATGACTTCCGAGCAAATAGTTGCTCGAACTTTTGCCCTCTTCACGTTTTTATTGTCTCGCGACAATACGTGAGTACTGTAACAATCTAACATGCTCACGCAAGACAAATTATTACGGTTAAGGTATATAATAACTATATAATAAAATCCCACGCGACATACACTTTTTTTTTTAAATTATAAAACGGAATACGACAGTAAGGTGAGACATTGTATTTGTTTTTTATCTATATTATATAAAAAAATTTTGATCCCTCGACTATATTCTAACGAGATATAAGTTGAATTACGGTCAATTTAAAATAAGTATATGTATATATTCATGTATATAAATATATATTTTTTTATCTTTTTCTTTCTTTCTCACTCAGCATCGCTAACTTTCACTATTCGATATCCTCCCCTCCGGCTCTCACTCCTTATTCTCATATACATATATTTATCGTGCTCTCCTGGTGCACAGAGAAATTCTTACACGACCTATACGTCATCGATAGGTCGTTACTGCCATTAGTGCGCCCTAGATTAACAGTAAACTATTTTAACACTTGTTAATGCGATTATCGTGTTTTATTACTGCTTATCCTTTCTTGATAATATATTTATAACATTTTTATTAATAATTTTCTGTTAAAGCTTTTTATTATTTTCATTACTTACATAGATGTACTAATCACTAAAATATACTATGAAAAAATATAAGAAAAGAAAAAATAATAAGATATAAAAGACATAAAAAAATAATAATTGAAGTTGAACAAAACTCGGTAATAAGTATTGTAAATATTTCGATAGGAACCAGTGCCGAAAAAATTACACTTATTACCAGCACGACACTGAGGAATCTTAAAGAAAATTTAAATGTATATATTTATTATACAATAAGCTTAAGGCTGAGGCAAGGTAAAAACCTCATTGCTGTATAAATGTGAAAGGGAAAACCTTAGTATATGGGAACTCTTGTACAAAGTCATGATTTGGGGATTTGGGTCAGTGGAACGTACGGGTTACATTTAGCCCCCGGCTTCTTCATCTCCCACCGCAAAATCTCTTCGTCTTCAATAAGAGTCGTATAGTTACTACTTGTGATCATTTGCCGACAGGTATTTCAAATTTCTTCTCAGATATATCATGAGTTTCACTTGAGGACCCAACGACCTGTTCTATCTTTTTTCTTATATTCGTCAATCTTCTCTTCATATTAAAAAATAACCATGTCGTCAGGCCACGTTTATCCATTTAATTATTTAATTTTCTCCTGTAATCAAACTTTTTTTTGTCGTAAAATAATTTTTTTTTCCCTAATTACGGATTATATAAATATATTATTATGTTTTTGATATAATTATTTTTATTTTTAAAAAAAATATTTAATCAATATCCATTTCTGTTTTTTCTTTAACATCATTTTTGGTTTGATTATTTTCTTTGTCCTTTTGAATCGGTAATTTTTCATCAACAGATGCATTAGTCATTAAAATTTTTTTGTATTGCTCGACATGTCGTCTGCCAAATCGCCGAAATACAAAGTTTGGAAGGTAACGCACGTCTCCGTCCCACTTGCGCAACATTTCGCACTGAGTTGAATTCAGGATATTGGGTATTTCTGTAAGTGAAATTAAATTTAATTCAATCAAATTAAAATATTAACAAATAATAATAATTTCATAAATTTATAGAAAAAAATTTTGTTAAACTTTTTTATTTTCTACAAGTGATGATTTACCTATTCCACAACCGTTATATTCATCTAAATCTCTTTCTTTACTCATTCGTAAAATGTCTTCACGACTTGCATTGCTTCGATTCTTCTTATTACGAACTTTATTCTTCTCTGCTATTCCTTTAAGTTGTTCGTCATGTCTTGCAATATACCTACAATTAAATATAACAATTACTTAATGAATAGAATTTATAAGTTTGTTGATTTAATATTGTAAATAAAATTTCACATACTTTTCAAGTAATTCGCCTGTTAATTCAGATGTATATGGACATATTTGAGGTTTCATGTGTTCTTTTAACCATAACATTTTTTCTCTAATTAAATTTTGTTTCATTAAACCTGTTTGTTTTGATTGTTCTCTCTTCTCTATTCTTTAAATAATTCAAAATAAAACAAAGTTAATTTATCTTATTAATAAGAGTTGTTAAATATAATAAAAAATAAAAACAATAATTTAAAATAAAACAAACTTTTTGCTTTTCTTAACAATAGCTGTTACTTTTCTACTGTTTGGATGAAGCATTTTCTTTTGCTTTGATAATCCTTTTTTTAAAACAACCGACTAAAACAATAAATATATATTTTAAATTTAATATAAAAAAATTTAATGATTATTTATTATTAGTAATCTGATTACTTACCATTTTGATAAGTGCGTAATAACGATTTTGTATAGAAAAAAAATTTTACAAATAACCTCAATAAAACTACTCCAACTGATTGACAATAGATAAAAATATGTCAATTAAAGATTAGAAATATATTTTCTTTATGATTATGTTACATAAATTTATTTAATGATCAAACATGACAATGACAATGCCTTAAAAATATTTAAATAGATTTTTGGAGCACGTGGAATTCACACAATGTAAAAGTAGAACAGAAATAAATCTAATGTTCAAAAATAGGATTCTAGTGTCATCTTGTGGTAAAAATAGAATACTTTGATGTCGATAAGTAGAATTTAAAGTCAATTATTGAAGGATGTAGGATCGACCCCATCCCACTATACGGATAGGATAATTTTACAAAAACACGTGGTTTTGTGATTACTGTCAGACTTCCCCAAGCATTTGGAGTATTACATATTGAGTTTTAAAAATAATATATACATATATATTTAATTTATTGTAATTAATTAATAATTTAATTTTTAAAAAATGAATACTGAAATTGTTGAAGGGCAGTTCAGTGATGCTGAAGAGGACACGATAATGTAAGTTGTATATTTAAAAATTAATGATTTTGGTTATGTCTTATGATGCAATCGAACAATAAATAATATTTATTAAATATATTTTTGCTTAGATTGGATAATATGAATGGAAAGCTATTCAATGTGAATGCTAATATATCGAAATTAGACATCACAGAAAAAGATCTAGAAGTGTTCGATGAGGTTGACGATATAAGTGACGATGATTGGGATATTGATTATGATGAAGACGGTCAAAAAGGTCAAATAAAGAATTCAAATCAAAGTAGAAATAGTCAAGGAGTCTCGAATAAAATAACAAGCTATCAGCCAATGGATAAATTACTTCGTCGGTACGCAAATAAAATAAATGTTGAAAAATATGAAGGACTATCATTACCACATGGTGCAGCAAATGTTCTCAATGAAACAAATAGAAAAATAGAAAATCAACGTATCAGAAATAAGGATAAACATGATCGTGCTACAGTTGAACAAGTGTTAGATCCCAGAACTCGATTGATTTTATTCAAAATGTTGAATCATGGCTTTATAAATTTAATTGATGGTTGTATTTCTACGGGAAAAGAAGCTAATGTTTATTGGGGTCAATCAAAAACAGGCATTGAATTAGCTATTAAAATTTACAAAACGTCTATTCTTCAATTTAAAGATCGAGATAAATATGTTACTGGTGAATTTAGATTTCGTCATGGATATTGTCGTCGAAATCCACGAAAAATGGTACAAATGTGGGCAGAAAAAGAATTTAGAAACTTAACGAGATTAATTAAAAATGGAATATCAGCACCAAATCCTATTTATTTACGTGGCAATGTACTTCTTATGGACTTTATTGGGGTTGATCGTTGGCCAGCACCAAAACTTAAAGATGCTGTTTTAAAATCATCAAAACCAAGAAAACTTTATAGAGAATGCATTGAAATGATGTGGCGAATTTACAATAAATCTCGACTTGTTCATGCTGATTTAAGTGAATATAATTTATTATATTTCAATGATTCAATTGTTGTAATTGATGTTTCTCAAGCAGTTGAACACGATCATCCTATGGCTTTGGAGTTTTTGAGAAAGGATTGTACAAACATCACAGAATTCTTCCGTAAAAGTGACGTAGCTGTAATGACTGTTAAACAATTATTTGAATTTATAACTGATCCTACAGTTACTGAAGATAATATGGATGATTATTTAGATGCCGTATCCGAAAGCGTTTTAAATAATCAAGAATTTGTTGATCCTACTAAAATTATTGAGGATGAAGTTTTTAAACAAGCCTATATTCCCCAAAATCTTAACCAAGTCGTTGATATTGAACGTGATATTGACCTTGCGAAATCCGGAAAAGATGATTTGATTTATAAAACATTAGTTGGATTAAAAGCCGATCTTCAAACTGCCAAAATTCCAAAAATTCTTGAAGATAAAAACAAAAATGAGGAATTAAGTAATGGTAAAATTTCTGATTGTAACGAAGAATCAGATAATTCAGAAGAAACTTCTGATGATGATAGTTCTAATGATGATGATAATAATGATGATGACAATGCTGATGCGAATGATGAATTCAAAAGACGAAAAGATGAAACACCTGAAGAGAAAAAGGTAAAGTAAAATTGGCTATCTTAACAATTTATTAAATATTAATAAAATATGGAAAATTTCTATTATTAAAGTAATATTTTATTTTTTATTTTTATTCTAGGCTCGAAAGAAAAAAGTAAAAGACATGCAAGCAGAAAAGCGAAAAGTTAAAGTAAAAAAACATATTAAAAAAAGGAAAGAACGTTTGGCGAAGAAAAAATAAATTATAATAACAATCTGCAATTGTATGAATGTATATTATTATTTAATTTTAAATAAACAGATCACAGTTTTATTGGATAAAAATTTTTCATGTTATTATTTAATGTTTGTTGTTATTTTTTGTATAAATAACAAACTTATTCTATAAAAATAATTCTTTCGACAGTTCATCTTTTATTGGAAAACTAGGCTGGGTACCAGCTTTCATAACACTTTTTTTAGCAACTTGACAAGCTCGCTCAATTTGTTTTTTTAATGTTAACTTCGAATGATAGGCAATAAAATATGCTAAGGCACCTAAAAATGCGTCTCCAGCGCCCTAATAATTAAAAATATAATTTTTTGTATTAAAAATTTTAAAAAATAAAAACAAAAAATTAAAACTCACTGTTGTATCAACAGGTTTAACTTTTTCAACAGGAACATGCGTCATTTCTGGTTCATCGCGAGATGCAAAAACAGCACCTTCAGCACCTAGAGTAATTATTACAGTATTACAACCTAATTTGAATAATTTATTTAAAGCTTCTTGTGCATTATCCAGCGTCAGTGGCTCAATTCCTGTCATAATCTCAGTCTATTGGAAAAAAAAATCTATTATTAATTAGTTTTTTTTGTAAAATAATAATTAATAAACCTGATCATCATTAAATATTACCTCAGTCTCATTAACACAAAATATGTCACAATTTTTTAAAACATTCAAGTCCGGATTAGCCACAGCTGGAGCTCCATTAACTATTGAAACTCCTGATATAAGATTTAAATATATAAAATAATGATTGAAGAGTTTATATATAATTTAAAAGTGAAGAAATACCACGGCCTTTATGAAGTTTTAAAGCATGAAGAGTAGTATCTAAAGAAGTTTCGAACTGAGTCAAGAGAACGGCAGCATTTTTAATAACACCTTCAGCTTCATCGACGTCTGCAGGACAAAGTAATGCATTTGCACCGAGAACTATTACAATACTATTCTCTCCTAAAAAATTAAAATAAATAATTAATTTCCAAGGTCTCTTTCCTTCGGTTTTATTAAATTTTTTTGTCCCACGACCCGACCTCTTTTGCCAGCATTAAATTATTGACTTAAGAAAAAAAATTTTTATTAAAACATGTTTCATAAATAATATTAATACATGTATATATTTAATACATGTATAATATATATATTAATATAATAATATATATATATTAATATAATAATATTAATACATGTATATATATTTTATTACGCATGATTGCGTAATTACATATAAAAATTAAGTAAATTACCGTTATCAGCAACCATAATTTGAGCAACTCCACTACTGACATCCTTTCTGATTTTAATAAAATTTGTATTGATTTTAAAAGATTTAAGTATCTGAAGATATTCTTCTCCAAAGATATCTGAACCCAGCTATTGGTCAAAAATATCATTATAATGATTAATGAAAGTTTATTAAAATAATAAATTGTTATATTAATAAATATATATTAAAGTAATATACAGAAGCGATTAAAGTGGTTGAGGCTCCAAGTTTGGCAGCGGAAACACACTGATTAGCTCCTTTTCCTCCAACAGTTCTTTTGAACTCCATGCCGACCAAAGTTTCTCCAGGTTTAGGAAGACGTGGAACATAACTATAAAAATTATATATAATTATTATCAAAATTTTTATTCGAATTATAATTATTTTATGACTCTAAAGTTAGCAGACAATTAAAAATTGAACAATTTTTTTTCAACAAGAAAAAAAAACTAAAAATATGCGCACGTAGAAAATTAAAAAAACTATAAGTGCCATTTTTTCGAATATTTTTTTTTTTTTATAATTTATTGTTTTGAAAAAAAAAATTCAAACATTATTAGACGTCAGCTAACTTTAGTATAATATTATTTTTGATAATTGTATTATTTAATAAGTGTGAATGTCTGCTACATCAGACAAATTTAAAATTATAAATAAATTAAGTAAATAATTAATAAAATAAAACGTTAAAAAAATGCTCTTTTTTTAAGTATGTATTCTATTTATTTATAATTTTAAATTTGTCTGATGTCTGCTACATTGACACTCATACTTATTTACCTAGTAAAATCTATCATGCAAGATCCAACAACAACAATTCCTTCAGACATATTGTTTATTGAAATTTTCAAGAATGTTGCTTTGAATAAAAAAATTTAATGTATACCGTCTGAATTATTAAACACAACTGTCATCATCATATTTTTCAAATACATTCAAATATAAATTATTATCTTATATAACAAAACAAGTTCCCGCTTATCGTATTTATCTTGTTTAATTTAATAAAAACTACAATTTTTACAATACAAGTTAATCGCTAAGTACTATTTGCATTATCAATTATCATTGTTATTGTTTTTCCTTTATTATTTTTATTTTTTTCTTTATAAAATAAACAAAAACTTTTATGTGTGTGAATGTAGCAGACAACAGAAAAATTTTAAATTATAGATAAATAGAGTAAATATTTAATAAAACTAAATTTTTAAAAATGCGCATTTAAAAAATTTTGAAATTAATAAGTGTATTTTTTATAAACATTATTTTTTTATTATTTATAATTTTAAATTTGTCTGATGTCTGCTAAATTCACACTGATAAAATTTTGCTGTGTTGAACAATACGGCATACAAAACTGGCGATGTCTTAAGATATTTAAATAAACTAAATTTGTTTCATTTAAAATAAAAATATTAGTATTACCAACAGATCCTCAATAAAGTGAAATTCAATTTTATCAACAGCAGATTGAACAGACACCGTGAAAAAACAAATGAAAAATATCAGTGTACGCCATGTATTTTAGTGATTACTTTGTTATTAATAAATATTATCACAATTAACTATCAAATAATATCGATTGTTAGTTAATTTATATAAATAAAACAAGTGTTATTTAACAATAAATAACAATAAAAATATAAAGTTAATTTTTCAATTACCTTTGATTCACATAAATACGCAGCTGCAACATGGCCGAACAAAGCAAAATCGCGAGATAGTTGTGAGTGTTACGCATTGCAGCCTAAGTACTTTTATCACCAAGTGTATATATTTAAAAAATATTATTGTTATACTTACATTAATAAATGTTTATATGTAATTTATGATTGACAGATTACGATTAAAGCTGCTTACTAAAAAATAAAAAGTTCAAAAGGCCCATCTGACTTGAAGAAGCAAATAATCCTTGATTATCATCATGTTTTTATTTTTCGCTATGCTTGATACAAAATTAACGGGCTATCAAAAAGAGTAGGATCATCATTAATTGTATTGAGTAATCGGAGCAATGATGTTAGAGTACGACTGATTTGTCATAAACATCGTCAAGTACTTCCTCGATGACTGGTTTAGATTATAGAATAGTATTTCTTTCAATCGAGATGATCTTGACGATGTATGAATTATTTAAAATATGATGATGATATGAATTATAAATATTGCTAAATGCATACTATGGATATCGAGGTGGAGACGAGTAAAGCCGATGGGATTAGTGAAACAAATCCCGGTTGCTCCGGGTATTCTGGAATGGTTCATAGTAAAAAAGTTATTAAACATGCCTTGCGTCAGCAAGCAAAGAGGCGACGAAAAAATACAACAATTGCATCTGGTAATTCACGAACACTTCCTCGTATTGTTGTTAAACCTCTTGCACCTCCACCGGCTCCGTCGCCACCTCCACCGTCTAATGATCCACCACCTCCAATGCCCAATATGCAACATTCTACGATGGGTAATTAATTTTATTTTAATAAACAATTATTATTTTTTTAAGTTTATTTAGTTATATTGATTTATTGTTGTTGTAGTGGAAGAGCCAGCTGCAACAATGAGAGAAGTCTTAGCAAGTTTACCAGGATTCAGTTTGAAATCTAGCAGAAGACGTTCCACAAAAAGACTTTCAGCGGCCGCTCAGTTGGAAGCTGGTTTAGTAGATCTTGAATCTCCGGCTAGTATCCTCGCGAATACAAGTCTTCGGGCATTGTTAAATAGGCATACCTTCCAAGGACTTCCTCCTTTATATCAGAGGAAGCTCGCTCAATTATTGCCTGCTGTCGATAGACAAGTAATTTGAAATGATGTTATTAATTATTAATTTTAAATTAATATTTGAAAAAAAAATCTTAATATAACATTTATTTAAAATGTATTTACCTTTCTAGGATGCTGCTACTTCTGGATTAAATAACGAATTTTTTGCTCGCGCTTGTCTAGAATGGCGAAAACGGCTAGCTGAAGGTGAATTCACACCCGAGAACCAGCAGAGACTGAAGATGGAGGCAGAGAAGGATAAAAATAAACTTGATCCTTGGAAACTAAAACACTTTGAGCCTATTTGGGGTGAAAAGCGAGAACCTAAATTCAGACTTGGTTTGCATTGTATGAATGAACCAAGAACTGGTGGAGCAGTTACAAGGTCAAGTTTACGTCTTAGATTAGAATCTACTCATGAGCAATATACACCTGAATTATATCAACGACCTGTTATAACCACCGATAAAATTGAAGAGACTGATGTTCCGACGAGAATAAATCCACCGGTCCCTGAGACATCAAGTATTATTTCTGATACATCACACGATCCTTTGATAAAAGATATTACGACGTCTGAAGTAGAAAATAGACTAGAGCAACCATCTAGTAATAATATTGTAGAAACAGTGATAACTAATGGAATAATTGAGAAAGAGAGTAATGAAGAAGAAGAAGAATGTCATAAAGAAGAATTGGAGAAAGCTGAAAGTCCTGTAGAAACTGAAACCCCAATGGAAATTAATCAAACAAATATTTCTGAGGTACTCGAAGTAGAAATTCAACCTGATGAAGAATCGAAAGAACCGGAAGTAATAGCATCACCAAGTACTGAGGAAAAAATTCATTTAGAAGAACAAATAATTGAAGTACTAGCACCAGTTGTCGAAGAAATAACAACAGTAGTTACGAGTGTTACACCAACAATGATTGTAACAACATCTGATTTAGAACATTCTCAAGAATTTACTGTTAGCGAACAAATTGAATGTCAATCTCAAGATGACTGTGACACAATAACTGAACTTACAATGAGTTTATCTGAAGTATCAGAGATCCAAGTACTCCAGGATACTGATGATCATTTTGATGCACAATTTGATTCTTCGAGAACTGATAGTGATAAAATGTTTGAGATATCTGAATGTGAAAATGCTGCTGCAGTTGAGAGTATATCCGCTCATGATTCTGTTAAATCTGATAGTATTATTCTTGAAGAACACGATGTTATTAATGTTCAGATTAATGCTGACGCTATTAGCGCCACTTCAGCAGACTCAGAGCCTATTCCTGATGCTATGGAAATTGATAGTGAAACACTTCAACGTATTCACGAACTTGAGGTGAGTATTGCTTATTTTTTTTTCTTTTTGTCATATTCATAGGAATAAAAATAATTTTATCGTTAATTTTAATTTCTAGGTACGAGGAGAAATGAGAGAAGCTTATGAAGAGATTTCAGGTTGTACGGAAGAAATAATTTATCCGATATTGGAAGGCATGGAAATGGGTTCAAGTGGGTCGGAAGAAACTGACACTCAAGAAGTAACAGAAACAACAGAAGATATTAGAGAACAGTCTGATATTGTAGAAATTAATGAAGATGAAGAACTTCGTGATGCTAATAATTATGTATGTTCAGAAATGTTAGAATGTAGCTGGCCTGTAGATGCGACAGTAACCAATAATAATACAACTATTGATGATAATTCAGTAAGTGAAAAATTATCTTGATATTAAATATTATCGGCTAGTTTATTTATAATTTGTGTTATTTTCGTTTTCAGTCTCAAGAAGATCTACAGGTACCCTGGCCTTTGGTCGCAGCTGCGTTGGATGGCTCTGTTGCCGCAAACATCACAGTAACAACACAAGATGAGTGCAATGATACTTCGACAACAACGGACTCAACGACATCAAATCAACAAGCTCAAGTTCAACAACAACAGCAATCACCATTTGTTAATGAGACGTCCACTGAGTCTGTAAACTGTATAGCGTTACCGGTTGTCCAGAGTACACCCTTCCAATCAGATGGTATGACAATAAGTACTCCAGCAACAAGTTGTCTCTTAAAAAATGTTCAAACATCACAAAGCCCACCCATTATTACTTTTCCAACTCTACAACCGATACGATTTGTTCCAACGCGTTTACACACAAGTCACACCACTACTCCAACAACAGCATTAACAAGTACATTGCCAACACGCATCTCAACTCAACAACATAATCAGACAACGCATCAGGTTAATGTTGCTCGCTCGACTGAAGAAATTGTCCAATTGGCTCAGAGTAATATGACTCGTGTTAATACTCCGAATAATATCAGTATCAGAAGTAATTCACTTCAACCCCATCAGCATGTTCAAGCAACAGTTGGAGTAACGACTGCGGGACATCCACAAAGTGCAATAGTTGTCCAACATCAAACACCTATTCCGGTAACTCAATCTCGGCCAATTGTTGCAAACATGCAACCGCAGCAATTTGTAAATACAAATGTCACTGCTAGATCGGCACGTTCCTCGGGCCCTGGAAGTTATCGTGGATCAAGGAATGGCAATAAAGAACAAAGCAGTGGTAGATCGAGAAGCTCAACTAAAGAACCACCTGGAGCTGTTAATTTAGAACGAAGTTATCAAATTTGTCAAGCGGTTAGTTGTCAATTATTATTATTATTTTATAATTTATTCATTACAATTATAAATAGCTTTTACATCAGTTATAATTTATTATTATTTTATTATTTATTCAGGTTATCCAAAGTTCACCGAATAGAGATCAATTGAAAGCTCATTTGAAGCCACCACCCAGTCTTCTTGCCCGTGGAGATGGTGCATTTACAACAAGTAAATCTGGTGGTCGTACAATTACGACAGTTAAAACACAAAAGCCACATCAGACATCACATCAACATCAAAAAAATAATCAAAATAAAACTCAAGCAGTAATGCTGAGACAAGTTTTTGCTACAGCACGTCAACCATCGGCCGTTGAGGTTTGTATAAATTAATATGAATAAAATAATTATTTATAATTTTCTTAACAATGTGATTTATCTTAAAGATGAACTCAGGTAACTAGTGAGAGTTTATTGCACTAATAACTTATTGTTTTTATATTTTTCAACAACTTAAATATTATTAATTTTCAGGTGACAGAGAATAGCAATACTTCAGTTGCACAGCTTGGTACTAATGGGGCGGGTAATTTTGGCCAATACATTTTGGTACAAAGAACCGGAGTAAGCGATGGGGCACCACGTGCATCGTCAGCTCCACCATTGCCACCTCAAATAGCAGGAATCGGTGTTGGAGTACATCTAGTACGAGGACGACCTGCAAGTGCTGGGGAAGGATCACATCAGGCTGTTACACTAAAAGCAAGAGGGACATCTGACGGTCGAGGTAGTGGAGGCGCTGAACCTGGTGCACCAGGTGTTATAATGGGTGGTGATCCTCCACCTCCTTGTGAGTGTAGTATCCGCGGTGCCATGGTTATTTGTCGTCAGTGCGGGGCATTTTGTCATGACGATTGTATCGGACCTCAACGTATTTGCGCGACTTGTCTTATACGCTGACGTTAAAAAAAATTGCAAGTAAAGATGAACTTGATACTTGTTAGAAAAAAAAAAAAAAAAAAAAAAAACTTAAAATCATGTGAAGTCATGAGATTTCGTGTTATATCCATGACGTGATACTAAAAGTCTTTATTTACGATATAAAGCGAGAATGAAAAAACTTGAAAGAATGGAGTTTAAAAATAAGCTCATGTATCGTCGCATTTGCTATTAAGTTATTTTTCTTACTCATCAAAAGTCTTATCTATATTTTTTTTAATAATTCGTATAGTGTACTTGTTTCGTCAATCTTGCTATAAAAAAAAAAAATAAGAAACGCGGCATCTTCCTTTTGCATGAATTATTATTATATATTTAAAAAAAAACAAGTGTAGGTTTAATATTGTCTTTAATTTTTGAAATTGTATAAAAAGAAACCGCTCATTTTTCTAATTATCAGCAAAATAACACTTGATCTAGTGTTTGTCTATGAATTAAAGCATTAAATGAATTATTGGTATAAGAAAATATAAATTTTGATGTACATCATTTGTTTATACAGTATGAACGTCCACGATAAAGCTTGCTTTTGATCTATACTGTTTAATAAATGGCCGAGTTTAAGATACAGGTATATAAATAATAAAAAAATTAATAAATTATCTGTTTTCTTCTTACACGCTTAAGGCGCGTGAAAGCTCAACATTTAAAAAAAAAGAAAAATAAAAGAAATAAAAAAAATAATTAATAAAAACAACTAACAAAAATGTTCTCATCACAAAATAATGAAATTCAATAGCGAGATTTGAAGGCACAGTGTAAATAATTCTCATCTCGTTTTTTGATATTTCATTCGTTTAAAAAAATCTATGCAAGATTGTTCATGGAAATAATTTTTAACAAAAATTACGCAAGCATACACATACAGCAAAAAACGGTGAATAGTACAACACAAAATGTATGCATAGAAATCAACAAATTAAATACTTAGATAAAACAGATTTTAGTGTTTTAATCTTATTGAATATAATTAATGTAGTCTATACATTTTTTTATTTTATTTTCATTTTTTATTTTTTTTTATTGTTTATGATATTTATATTTTTTGTTATTATAATACTTTTGTTATTGTATTATTAAGGAGAATTATTTAGCTGGATATACATATTTTTATTTATTTTCACTATTAATCAATTATTTTTTTTTTTAGTTTAATTAATTTATTGTTTTTTTTATTTTTTTATTTTAGTTTTTTTTTTTTTTTTTAGATTTTATTTAACAACGTTTTATTACTTACTCACAGACCTACTAATTTATTGTTTATTATAAATCCTAGTTTGTGAGTAAATGATTATTAATTCGTTGATATATATTGTTTTATTAACTTAAATTAATGTTTAATAATTTATAAATGCACCATTGTGGAAGTATATTTTGCTGTTATGATGGAGCTTTTATAATTTTTTGTCACAAAGTAAAGACTTCGACTATTAACATTTTTTTTTCAGCTCATGCGATACTTTTTTTTTTTATATAAAAAAATTAATTATAAAACAGTTGAATATTAATGATTAATACAATCTTTTTTATCGAGTACATAATTATTTGAAAGTTGTAATTTAAATATATATTAAATCTTGACAATTTTCGTCAGTTATCAAGATTAAAAATAACTTGATAATAAGTTTGTATAATTTAGTTTTGATAAATGCAGTTTAAAATAAGCTTTTGAAACAGAATTTGAATTAATAAGACAAGTAAATAATTATCGGTAATTTTTTCGTCGTAATGAGCATGAGCAATAATAATAAATAAGTAATAATATATATAAAGAATAAACAATAAATTGACAGAGTATAATTTTTTTGATGTTAAATGGAATTTTTTGTTAACTACAACTAAATTACTTTTAACGTCGTTTGCTTTTTTTTTCATCAATCAAAAATTTACAAATATATATAACAAATAAAAAATAATTCATACAAACTCATAATTAAAATTAAAATTACGACTTAATTAACATTTTAAATCTATTTGTGACAATGTTTTATATTGGCCTCAGACAGCGAGGAAAATTTCAATTACACTTTACCATGCATCATACGCGGTAATTATACCTATTCACTAATTTTTTTAAATATTCATACATCTCTTTTCCTATAGTTATTTATTTTTTTCTTATTTACTAATATATTAAATTTATTTTCATATATTTATTTATTTATATATATATTTATATATTATTAATATGAATTTATCTTTGATGTCCCGCTTTTATTTGTTACTTAACTTTTTTTCAGTCAACGGCGATATAAATTAATAAATAATATGTAGAGGGGGCCTGCCCATATTTTCAGATCAACAAAAAATAATTACAGTACCATGCAAAATAATAAGTTTATTAACAATTAAATCGTAAATAAATTTGACAATTGTTATGTTTTATTTCATCCATTGGACAAAACAATCTCGACGTCTTAAAGACGAAATAATAGTTTCCATTGCGTGAAACTAAGTCATTGTATGATAATGCTCACTTAAGTTTATTTATGTGTACTTTAATGATCAACATTAAATACTTGGATACAGATATCGAGTCAACGGAATACTGCGACAAGAATCAAGCATTTATGATCAACACATTTTTATTTTCTCTATTATAACAAAAGATTAAAGCAACAATATACTTTTTCTTTTTACTGTTAAACTATTTTCTCAGAATTAATGTTGATTTAAATTAATCACTATTATTTATTCAGCATTTATGTACATGCATGCAATAATAATTTTTTTTTATTTTTCTTTATTCAATTGTTTATTATAAATTATCAACGATTTTTTTTTGGAAAATGAATGAAGAAAAATATACCAAATAGTAATAGCATATGTCATGAGAATTGACTTATTTAATTAAATTGTACTCTATCCGTCGTTAATTATTATTATTATTATTTTTTTTTTTTTAATGACACTTTCATTACATACCAATTAGGCCACGAGTTTACCGCCGTTTTAATACAGCGATATTAATTATCCATTTTATTAAATATACAATAATCCTTCTTTGTCAATTTTTTTTTAAGAAAAAATACTACACGCTGATTAATACCTGGTACTTTGGGCCCCAGTAAATATATCTACAATAATATCGCCATCATTCGTTTTATTTTATCTCTCTCTCTGTTATTTTTTAATTCTTTTTCGAACCACATTAAAACAACTATCTAATCTACAGCAATGGGTTCAATATATAATGATTTAATATGAATTTAAACATATGCCGGTGAAAGATTGAGAGTGAGACGTGATATAACATTGTTGCGTATTGTCGCCCGAGTACTACGGGAACTTTTAATAATTTGAATGACCATAATACGACAATCATGACAAACAACCATCGATACACCTCGAAGTCGTTCTGCTGCAAGAGGCTCACTTCCAGCCCCCGGTCCAAGACTACCAATAGCACTATTAGACATACGACTTGGACTGCCGCCAACTTTCGGATACCTACTGCTTGGGGAAAAATTTCATTAATAAAAACATTTGGCATAAATATTCTAGAGTTTATATAATAAATATAACAGACCTCCGGTCTAAAAGATCGTCTCTGCGACCTAAAGACGTAGGTGTTGAACCAGGAGTAAGATTGTCAGCTGGGGTTGCAGGATTAGGTGTTGATAATGGTGTTCCATTATTTAATGCTGGATCACGACGTCGATGAGCCGGTGATGCTGGAGCCGAGCCAACTGCTCCACCAGGTCTTGGCCATGGATTTCTTATTGAATCTGGTTCGGAATTTGATGGAGAAAGAAGTAAACCAGGTGACAATAATACCACAGGTACATGAGCGAAATGTTCCGTTGGAATACGCATCTAAAATGTGAATGAAAAAATCAATATAATAACTAAAGATTCGAGATAAGATATTTTTTTATTTAATCTGATATTAGCTATAGAGTTACAATTTACCTTTGAGTAACATTTGACACAGACAGTTCTTTCACAAAGTCTACAGCGTTGTCCCCAGGGACCAAGGATACCAAAACGTGTTTTTAAGCATAAGAAACACACACGACGTTTCTCTACATCTTCTTTTACTCTACCCTCAACCGGCAATGATTCTAACTCGGCTTTTGTTAAAACACTACGGATATGAACTATTTCTTCGAGTGTTAATGAGAGTCTTTCATCAAGAAACATGTCACCAAGAGATGGTTTCTGTAATTTAAAAAAATTGTCACAACAGATTATTATTATTAAGACGATAATATTTAAAATTATTACTCACTCTATCATTGTCAGACTGATTTGTATGTTGATTGTTATCAGGTTCAACAGTGGTGTGTGATTTCATGAGAATTCTTTCTCTGGCACGAGGACTAATACTTGGACTTACATTCGGACTGGGATTTAAACTCATTCGCATATCATTTCCCATGACTCCAGCATGTTGGCGGCTTTGAGGCCTTGAATGCGGTACTGAACAAGTCCCAGAGAATGCAATCAACGGTTTTGTGCTACAGCGACCCGTGTGCTTTCGTGCTGATGCTCGTCTCGATGGACATTGTGTTGCTAAATCATATGATTCTAATTGAGCGTCACAAAATCGATGATATTCATTTTGAGTCAAACGAAGTTTTCCTGTTTTTCTCCAAGGATTTGCTGAGCTTTTGTCATCATCATCTTCAATGTCACCACCAACGTGAGGTCTACCTCCAAACCATTTAGATTTTTGATACATTTCATTATCATTATCTGCTGGTTCGTCATCATCTTCAAATCTAGTCACCGCATATTCATCATCTTCATCATCATCATCTTCATCATCTTCTTCGATGTCAAGCTATAAAATTACGAAAAAAAAAAATACAAAAATATATGTCAAGATTATATAAAATAATTGTTTAGATATTTACTTTAAAATCAACTGGGATAAGTTTTCTCTGTTGCTTCTTGATAACTTGACCCCCAGTTTCAGATTCTACTGCCTCTTGTCCATCATCTATATTAACAAATAAATTAAATAATTTAATGAAAGACATGAAAAATTTAAACCATCAATATAAAACCCACATTTCTCATTAATATAAAACTATAGATTGATCATGATGTGACATGTCAAGAAGGTTCATGTGCCAACTGTCTCACAATAGCCAACTACCTTGCATAAAAAAAAACAAAAATAATAGATGATACATGAGATGACGATGATGATGATTACCTGATGCCCTAATTCGTCTCCTACACTTACGATTCCGAGCCTTAGTCTCAGCAGGTTTGCTAAGACGTTGACGGGGCTTTGGCACCGGATGCGACCCTTGACCTTCTGAATGACGCCACTGTGCTGCAACATCTTGAGCTGGTTCCTGCTCTTGTACCTGTTCAGCTTGAGCTGGAGGCACTTCACCTAATACAATACGACGTGATTCACCACCAACTGCCAGAAGCATTGCGTATTTTTACACTCAATCCTCATGGAAGGACACACAAAAACTTTTAGCTCAAACTTGAGTTCATTTTGTTCGTCTTAATGACGGTAAACATTTGTTACATTTCAGTTGTGATCCATAATAAAATATCGCTACTAGATTTTTTGTATTCATACTAGAATTTTTTTAAACTAAGTTCAACTATTAAAAAAAAAGGAGTAAACAAAATATGGGAATGACGTGATACGCTTTTTAACTTATGATAATGACTAACTCTTGGTTAAAGGTTTTCGCGGTGACTATTTACAGCACACGAGGAAATTTATCGGATAATTTAAGGTCTATATACACGCGCAGGCGCACCTCTGCTTTTATTCCCTCTTTATACGACCATGCGATTATTGATCGTCTTTAACTGACTGGAGGGTAGCTCTCCCTTTTCGTGGTCACCCGGAATTTACTAAGTTAAGATGTCAGAAAAAGAAAGATAGAGAAGCCCAACATATGCGCAAGGTAAGAAACACCTGTTTCGAGTCAACATCTTGAGAAATACAATTATATACATATATATTTAAAAAAAAAAAAAAAACATTTAATATAATTAGCAAACTTACTAATTACTTTTCTAAACATTAAATTTTATTTATAAATCCTTTTTTAATTATTACGTCAAGTCGTAAAACTTTTTTGTATCTTTTATTTACATTAAAAAATAACATATATTCATGTCATAATTAATATCACATGTTAGATAAAAAATAATTTATTATATAGAACCGATAAAAAATCGACAGGATTTACGAATGAGTGCGCACGAGCCAATTATGACGCATGTCAGCAAAATGACAATCATGATTGTGACTCATTACCAGAAAGTAATTGAAAGGTCACAAGGTTAAAGGTAAAGGATAATTCAATTCTAATATAACATGTAATTTTACTCTATATATTAAACTTTACTGAATACTTCGAGTTACTAGGGTCAAATCCAATAAACTACTTTCCCCAGTGAGCAAAAGGTTAATTTAATAATAATCTAATGGAAGACTTACCTTTTTTCTCATTGAGCTGACGTTCTCGACAAGATCTCAAAGGTCTAGGAGGTTTTTTGATACTTTCCATCAATAACTCACGCATTGTAGACTGTTTTCTTCTAGGTGGTAGTTGTCTTTCCGATGCCTATTAATATTTAATTCAATTATTATATATTATAATATATTTAATCGTGACAAATTGAATTTAAAAATTTGTTTAAAATAATAAAAGACATACTTTTTTCAGTGGAGGTCTACTGCGAATAAATTCTAAGACTACGGCACGTGCATCTTTTGTCACACGTGGAGAAGGTGCTGGTGTTTTTTTGAGATTATATCTACGTTCTCTAATGTCATTCATGAGAATCTCGTAAGGAGTCAATTCAAACTCAGTCCCACGTCCTTTACTGTGAGCACGACCACGTTTTCCCAAGTTTTCTTCAACTTTTTTTAGTTTTATTCCACGACGCAGCTCACCGATTACTTGTACCCAGAATCGTGCCTGAGGATTTAAAATATTATTGACAAAAAATATATGATTGCACTTAATTCGGTTATTACAAAATGTTAAAATAAATTTATGTTAAAGAAAATAATAATCATCTAAACCATGCCAGTGTCTAATAAATATTTTAAACACATTTAAGCTAGTATTAGATGACATACTTGTATCGCTCGCCAAATCCTAATGTCAGTCTAGGAGAATAAATTAATTTTTATATTATGAAATAGACTTGATTTGACATTTAAATCAATTGATTTAAAGTCAATGTGTTATTGTAAATTATTTGAGTTTCATTTTACAATCTCGTTCTGTTGTTTTATCTATATATATATTTTTTTTTTTTTTTTTTTTTTTTTTTTAATAAATAATATCTTACCCAGTCATCATAGCCAAGAGTATCCAACTGTTGACAAGACGCTACAGCGTGTTTTGGCTCAGAATGTTTAGAAAAATGTGTAGGACTATCTTGAAATCGTTCAACTGCAACTTTTTCAAGAAACTGCGTTAATTCAAGTGCTTCATGGACAAATGCACGGATTACTGCTCGGTAATGAACATCTGCTTGCTCTTCAGTTCCCTGCACATGTTTAACGCATACCTAAATAAAATCAAAAATATTTAATTAATATTTTGTTTATCATTAATCTTTATAAATTATTTTAATTTTTACTTGAATAATGTTCTTCAAACTATAATAATCAGGATTGCTAATGTATGAACCATTCTCATGTGGCTCATCCATTTCTGCTTCAGAGTCGCGTCCAATACCTTCATCATCAGTTTCATGTCGTTCTTCAGGTTCATATTCTAATTGATAAAAAATAAATATTCAATGATAAATTTTCAAAGCTTAAAAATATAAAAATCTCTTATCTATATCAATACCTTCATCACAGCTTGTCATCAAATTAATCAAATCTTTTAAATCCAAGGACAATCGTCTCTCTTCTTTTTGATCCAACCGGAAGTCTAGAGCCTTGAAAATTAAAACTCCCAAAGAAAAAACGACCTATAAAAAATAATTAAAATATAAGACCGGTTTAGAATAAATTATGATTTTTTATGAGTGTGAATGTATCAGACATCAAACAAATTTAAAATTATAAATAAATAGAGTAAATAATTTAAAAAATAATGTGCCCATTTTTAAAAAATTTTATTTTATTAATTATTTACTCTATTTATTGATAATTTGAAATTTGTCTGATATCTGCTACATTCACACTTATGATTTTTTTTTATAGTTGGTTGTTAATTTGCTTACCTTCCTTTCTGATGAATGCATAGCATGCGAGTCTGAAAAACAAATAAATATTTTAAATTAATATCAACTGGAATATTTATTTTCAATGTTGACTAAACTAATATAATAACCTGTAGGTAAATCCAGCAAGACATAACCTTCTTTATGCAATAAAATTTGAGTAAGACGAGTCAATTCTTGTAATTTATTTGGTCCAAGTGCAGCGAGACATTTAGCAGTTTGATGACAAACTGCCCAAGCTTGCTCCTGTCCAATTGGTCCATTAAATGATAACAAAGTGTCTTCAAGATTTAACGTATCGTCACAATTTAATCTACAATTCAAACGACGAGTTCTAGGTTTCGGTATTGGCTTATCCATATTTATTAACTTTTCACTCATATTTTTGTCATATAAATATAATAAATATTATGTTCCACTACTATGAGATATATAAATCTCTCAGCTTAACCCATCGGTGCAGATTTGGATGGTAGTTTCGGATGGAATAAAATATTTATAATTATAAATAATAAAAGTTACAAAAAAAAAATTATCCAACACCAAATAAGTAAAATTAATTTGAATACTCTTAAAAATGTCTATTGAAAAAATAAATCAGTATAAGTTGTTTGTATGAATAATTAATTTTGTTGGTATTTTATTATTAGAAAAAATAATAAAATCGTTTAGTTCTTAATTCTCTTTGAAAATCACTACGCTACTGCTACTGTATGCGACTACTGCGTTATTTTTTCCAGGTGAATACAGCTGATTGTGAAGATTTTTTTTTGTAAACATTTGCTTGAAGTTAGTCACGTATTTGTATCAATGATTAAGAATATTTTTTAGAAGTTCAGTGAAAATAACCTTAGAATATTATAGCTATAATACAATTATTAACAAATCAAGTGTTTTTACGTTAATTATTTAGTTTGTTATAAGCTATGTCAATAGTAATTCAAATGAAATTTTTATCAACTTTATTAATCCATTTAAAATATTATAATATGTGTTGAGTTGTCACGTACTTATAAATTTTTTATCTTTTACCGACTACATAACTTGAAATTATTGCGAGTGGAAAGTGAAGACAGCTTCATGGCATTTATGAGCTCCAGAAAAGTCTGACAAAGTTTGACGTTTGTCATCTGTATGTACTCTACCTGTAAACATTTATTTTGAATAATTTTATTATTAATTGATATTTACAATTATTATTATTATTATAGATCATCTGTAATTTTATTTCATCACTGACTTGATGATAAATTATATTATTTAATTGCTTAGTTAAATCTATTATCAAATAAAAAAAATGGAAGCAGTACCAAGGTTACCTATGATATCGTTTCAATTAAAAGTAAGTCCTGAACCTACGGTTTTTGGACCAAAACTAAAACAAGTAAGTACGCTTTTATTTAGTTTTATTTTTACTATGTCCACAGAATGATTAATAATTACTCATATTAATTATACTATGGTCAGTTTATTTTATCCATTGCATCATTTATTTACTTTAATTTTTATTATTACAGTATATTCGAGATTTTTATAATGAAGATCCAGAGTCATACACAAATGAAATTCATCAGTTAGAAAA
The DNA here is from genome assembly GCF_026212275.2 of Microplitis demolitor. Lineage (NCBI taxonomy): Eukaryota > Metazoa > Arthropoda > Insecta > Hymenoptera > Braconidae > Microplitis > Microplitis demolitor. Next base: position 12,428,600 of record NC_068552.1, on the reverse strand, counting down.
TCTTCGAGCTACTGCAGTTCGTCCACCAATAGCAGTAGCAGGCTGTTCATTACTTAAAAGATATTATTGCCAGTTGCATTTTGTACAAAGTCGATTTCCCATGGGAATTGATGAACCTGCAGCAGTTTCCTTTTCATGGTAATAAAATAAACATTTTATAAGTTTATTTAGTAACTAATTATTGATTTTTATTAAAAATTATTATTTTTTTTTATTTCAGGCGAGATACATATGCGAATATGGTATTTAGTTTATCAAACATACGTTTTGAAATAATATCAATTTTATACAATATTGGTGCGATACATACACAATTGGGAGCTAGAACAGAACGTACATCAGCTGATGGTATGAAAATGGCATGCTCTCATTTTCAATGTGCTGCTTGGGCATTTGAACACTTGCAAAATAGTTATCCACAACCACCAGGAGTTGATATGGCACCGGAGTTAATGAAATTTATGCATCAGCTTTGCCTTGCTCAAGCTCAAGAGTGTATACTTGAAAAGAGTATGCTAGACAACCGTAAACCAACAATTGTTGCTAAAGTTGCTAAACAAATAGTCGATTACTATGCTTTAGCTTTATGGACATTGGAACCAAGTAATAGCGAAGAAAGTACTATTGCTGATACAGTTGGGTCAAAAACATATAAAAGTTGGAAAACTTATGTTAAATTTAAACGTTCTTATCATATGGCTGTTACTCTATTGTATCAAGGATTAACCTCGGAAGAGCAACAAAAAATGGGAGAACGTGTAGCATTTTATAACGCTGCATTAACATCTTTAAACAGTGCACGAGCTCTTCATGCTGGCGCCAAAGGATCCACAGGTATTACAGGAGTTGCTGGTGAAAAGGAAGCAATTGAAGAAGCTCTTGTATTTACTAATGACGTAATTGAGGGTAAAAGAAAGGCTGCAAAAAATGAAAATGAATTTATTTATCACGAGGAAGTACCTGAGAAGGATGCTTTGCCTACGGTAAATGGTGCATCATTAGTCAAAGGTATTTCTTTCAATGTCAATGATCCTGAAGTATCTGGACCTGACATTTTCGCTAGATTAGTTCCCATGAAAGTTCATGAAGCGAGTTCACTTTATTCTGAGGAAAAAGCTAAAAAACTTCGAGCAGTAGGCTCAAAGATTGAAGAAAAAGATCAAGCACTTGAAATGTTTCTTGCATCATTAAAATTACAGCATTTGAGTCTTTGGGATCCTGATCGTACAATAGACGCTGACACTTTGCCATTTCCAGAAGGATTAGCAGAAAGATGTGCAGCATTAAATGCTAAACCAACTGCTATTCAAGATCTTGAAGATATTACAGCAAAATTATCAGCAACATACGGTGATGTTGAGACAATGTTAAAGAATATTGATAAATTACTCACAGAAGAAGATCAAAAGGAAAAATTATACCAGGAAGCAATGGGTAAAAGACCTCCATCAATTGTAGCAACAGATTTAACCAGAGAAGCAAAAAAATATGACGAAGCCCATGCCAAAGCATCAGAAAGTAATCAAGCTCTTCACCGAGCAATGTCACTCCATTTAAATAATCTTCAAAAGCTGTCGCAGCCATTAGATCAACTGATGGCAAGCATTCCTTCAATTGACCATAATGTCAAAGGTGGAAGTGAAACAGAAAAACAAAATGTTCGAGAATTAAAGAGGATACTTGGAAAAGTAGAAGAAATGCAAAAACAAAGAAGTGAACTTTATTCAAAATTAAGGGAGTCTATATCATCCGATAATCTCACCCGTATTTTAGTAACAGCAACAGCTGAATCAGCGCCATTGGACACTCTATTTTCTGAGCAGCTTGAAAAGCATCAATCTTTAATTAACTTAATTGATCAAAATCTCGCTGCTCAAGATAATATACTGACAGCTTTGACGGATGCTTATGCACGAACAGTTGAGACTCGTAAGTCTGTAGAAGAAGTCATGAAAAAACGCGAATCAATGATATCAGCATTAATTAATTCTTATGATGCTTATGAAGATTTGTTAGCCAAAGCATCAAAAGGTTTAGAATTTTATCGTAAATTAGAAATGAATGTTACAAAACTTTTGCAAAGAGTTAAAAGTACATGTAGAGTCCAAGAAGAAGAACGTGAACAAATTCTTGCGAGAAATGGTAAAACTAGTTCGAGTGAATCTACAGTATCAATGACACCTGAGAAAAAAACAGGCTCGGGAATGAAGTTAAGAGATCACTTGGCAAATAGACTAAAAAATAATCCGTCTTATCAAAATACTTATGGAGATAAACAAACAATTCCTGTTGCTCCAGTACAACCAAATACTCATACTCCTATAAAACCTTATTCCACTGAATCTCCTATTGGTTCTGATAGTATTCCGATTCATGCAGTCCCTCCTATGACAACAGATCCAGCACTTCAAGATCCTCAGCAAATGTATCAATACTACGGTTATAATAATTACTATATGAATCAAGGGAATTCTTATATTCCTCAACATTATAATTATACTTCAACAAGTCAAAGTACGTCTGTTCAAGGTTTCGCTAAATCAAATACGACCAACAGTGAAAATATGTACCACCAAGCAGGTAATATTACAAATACGGAAGTTGCGAGTAATAGTAATCAATACGCGGGATACAATAATATAAGAAACGATTCAATATCTTTACCACAAAATCAAACTCAATATACTGATCAAGGATATGAAGATGCAAATGCATATTCTCAATACTCAGATTATCGTACAAATCAAGGGTACACAATTGCTAATACAGGATACCAAGCTGTTCAAGGACAACAGTCAAACTACAATCAATCGTATCAGACTTTGCCACCAAATCAATCACCATCGCATGTTTCTGCTGGACAACTTCAGCCAGCAAATATAGGCCAAGATCAAAATTCTCAAAATTCTAGTACTGGGACCCAGCAGTATGAGTTTCAAAATGTAAACCGTGAAGTTTACGTTAATCCTTATCAACCAACAATCCAGCAGCAACAGCAAATCCAACCAACAATTTCTGAAAATTTACCTAATTATTCAGTAAGTCATGATACCCCTTCCTTACCATCCTCTTTACCACACACAAGTCTTTCTCAACAGATTTATCCACAAGAGACTTCGAATCTACAGTATCCAGTTGCTCAAAATCTTCAGCAACCATCCGTCCATACTGCAAATCCAGGATATAATGTACCAGAACAGTATTTAACTAATCAGACAACAGGAATCACTTCTAATGATACTTCTCCTTTGCCATCTACATACTCCGGTACTCCTTCAAACGTTTCCGGTGCAAATCCAATTAACCAACAGTACTATCATACAAATAATAATACTTCAATTCAAACTGTAACTGCTTACGTCCTTCCATCTCAACAGGGTTACGTTGAAGGCGGGCAACCAAGTGTACCAACTTCCCAAGTCCCAGTGAATCCACCTATCCAAACCTATCCTAACACTTATGGTCAAGCTTATTCTATTGACGCTAATGGACATCAGTATCAAATGCCACCAAATTCCATTGCTGCTCAAGGAATTTCTGTCAACTATGCTAATGATCCCGAAATAATTCAAAGCCATGCAAAACCTTCAAATGTTCAGGGATTAATTCAAAATTATCAGTATTCTCTTCAAGGTCATTCAGGTGCTATGCAGTATTCAACATACCCACAAGGTTATACAAATTCATGGGATGGGCAACAGGTTCACACTTCATCAAGTGATTCTTATCAAGGACATCCTGGATACTCATATAATCCTACTTTAGGTGGATATGAGTACAGTTCTGGTTATCAAAACTCACAAAGTACTCAACAAGTGACTATTTCTAATCAAACATCTCAGTCTAATGATCACTCTAATTCACACTATACAAATGCCAATAATGATTCTACAACAAATATTACAACATCGACGCAGTATTCTAATGGGTCTTTTCAGTCTGAAGTTGGTAAGCAAAATTATTAAATGACCCTTTATTAGGGTGACCCAAAAAACCGACTATTTTTTTTTTTTTTTTTTTTTTTTTCTTTCTCCCGAGTCTTTTATGAAAATTTGTTGGTTTAAGATCTCGGGAAAAAATGATCAGACCTGATCATGGCTGTTCATGTCTGCTCATAGATATAAAATTTTGTTGACCAAGAATTTATCACATATAAGACTTTTATTACTTAAAGTTCATATCAAACTTACATTTCATCTAAATCTCTTAGGTCAGTAGGTAGCGTATTTAAACTTTCGACCTCAGAGTCCACGGTTCAACTCCTGCACACGTCCGAGTTTTTAATTTTTTTTTATTTTTATAGCAATCATTATATATAATATAATATAATTATACATAATTATATAGAGCCATTTTTTATATATAATTTTTTTCCCGGATAGGCATAAACAGACATGAACATACCTGAACATGCTTGGTCATGCATGGCCATTTTTCATGTTTAATCAGGCCTGAAGACTCATGCCTGTTCATGTCTGATCAGGTCTGATCATTTTTTCCCGGGATGTTTTACGAAGCTTCTCCAAAAATCAGCTTGATAAAAGATTTTCAAGAGGTCGCTCACGAATTCGAAAATATAGAAAATGATCGAAATTTTGATTTTTTTGTTTTAAATTTCTTCTTTCTCGTGCAGCTATAGTTTATATTTATGAAATTATGACTACGCTGGAAATTTAAGCTCAAAATTTTAATATTTAAACGTCGCTCAAGAATTTCGAATGTTCCCAAGTACTTAAATATTAATAATAAAGCTTCTCGATTTTTTCACCATCAATTTGTATCATAATTAATAAAAATATAACCTGAAAAATAGAAATAATAAAAAGAGGCAAACTTAATTTTTCGATCGTAAAGCACGCTCTAATGCTTCGCATTAAGAGTCGTGCAAAAATTATTTACATACTTTTTTATTTTTTAATTCAATTTTTAGGTTTTTTTGCTTATTCAAAACTTACCCAATTTTATTGTTTAAGATTGTCCTGCATATTTTCGATTATGCAAAGGTTATATTTAAGTAAAATGACAATAATTGAGTTATAAAAAAATACAAAAACTAATTCAAAGTATTAGTTACATATTATCAGTTAATATTCAAAATTCTTGAGCCCGTTTAAATATTTAAATATTGAGCTGAAATTTTTCAGCATAGTCATGACTTTACAAATTTAAACTATTGCTACCACGAAAAAAAAAATTTGGAACAAAAAATCCGAATTTCACTCATTTTTTATAATTTCAAACCTTTTCGACCTTTTCTAAATTTTGTATCAAGCTGATTTTTGAAGAGACTTCTTAAAACATCTTGAACCAACGATTTCATAAGAAGCTCGAAAAAAAAAAAAAAGTCGGTTTTTTTGGGTCACCCTATTCTTTATACAAAATACTTTTTTTATAAACTGATTTAATAAGATTTAAAAATATAATTATTCATTTTTAGGTTCTACAGCTATCAATAGTCAACCAAACACTAGCTATGTTCAAACATATACCCAGTCATCAAATAACAGCAAAACAACAACATCAACAACAAATTCGGATATTAAAAAATCAGATGTTTCATCAACACCAAAGTCTAACTTAGATTTACTCGCAGATTTAGATATTACAATAAATCATGCACCTTTAGTCCCGGAAGTTCATCCAATAGATAAAGAAATAAAATTTGAACCAACATCTTCAATACATGAGATTGATAAAATCATTGAGAAAAAAGAAGAAGACGCAATGAGTTTATCGCAAATTGATGACAAACTTGAGAACCTTCAGATTGTCTGGGATACTTGGTACAATGATGTACAACCAAAAAAAGATCCTCTAGGTGATCCAATAATCCTTCAAAAGTTCATCAATGACATCGAAAAATATGAAAAATTTGTGGATAGTCTAACAGTAAAAACTTTAAGTGGTTCAACAAATCTTGACATTAAATGGAAAGAGGTACAGGATTTTGAAGAACGTGAATTAAAAAAACAAACGACTAATGTGGCTCAGGCACATTCAAACGAAAATAGAACTAGTGATTGGATACCATATGACTCAACACGAGTAATAATTACAACAGCAGATCGTTCATCAGATTATATTAATGCTTCCCATGTAAAAGACTTGACTCAATGGACTCCAACGTTTATTGTTGCTCAATCGCCTATACCTCAAAGTTTTGAAGCTTTTTGGTCAATGATTTGGGAACAAGGAAGCGAAGTAATTGCTTGTCTGTGTTCTGATACTCAGCTTAATGACATTTACTGGCCTACAAATAAAGAAACAAACTTAACTATAGGTAGATTTACATTATCTTTAAAAAATTCAATGAATAACACAACGCACGTTCAGAGAATTATTGGAATAATTCATTCAGAGTATAAAATTGAAAGAGTTGTAGTTCATATGCAGTATCTCACATGGCCTGCTACAGGATTACCAAGCAGTCCTAGACCTCTGTTATCATTTGCTACAGATATTATGTCTGAACAAGCACTGAGACACTGTCCAAAACCAATAGTCGTACATTGTCTTGTTGGTGGACCTCTCAGTGGTCTCTTTCTTCTTGCAGCCGCAACTGTATGCCATGTCCGTGCCGGTAACGGAGTCGTTGATGTGCCTCTTGTTTTTTCAACACTCGTCAAGTACCGCAGGTGCCTGATTAGCAAAGAATTTCTTTTATTTGGCTATCGAATGGTCTTGTATCATGCCCAGGATACACTTATGAAACGTAATTAAATTTTTGCTTAATATCTATGTTGTAATTATATTTATTTAATAATGAATAACTTATATATTTAATTGACGATCTATATATTTAAGGTGGAATTTTGTCGTCAACAAAATCAACTTTCGATGGATTTGATAATAGAAAGGGTAACAAAGGAAGATTAGTTAAAAAAAATCAACATGCTCATCCTTCTGATGATTTTCTTCATAATTTAGGAGTTGGTATGCAACATGGCCTTGTACGACAACAAGGTAATTATTATTAATATTATTTTTTATCAATAATAATATTAATAAAGTAATTGTTTAATTAATTAATAATATATTTTACAGTTAAAGATGACAAGGTAGGCCAATCAGCAAGCCAAATAACTGTAGATCCTGAAGAAAAGACTGATAGAGCTCAACCGGTAGACCCTTTAAGTCAGCTAGATCCTCTGTGGTCGATTCGAAAATAATTTTACGAATCCAAGTTATTGAATGAGAAATTTTTTAAAAATAATACATAATTATTACATTTTTATCAATGATTTTATAATGAAGCATTCTAAATTTGATTAGCAAGCTTATAAAAAAAAAAAAAACTTTATGACGACAAAGCAACATTTAATTGATTGCTATATGTACTCGTGCTCGTGATAAATATTTGTACAGATACTGAAATAGTTACATATAAGGGACATTATTATATTAACATAAAATGTTAATTTCTTAATTGAATAATATACCTGTGTAAAAAAATTTAATTCTTTAATTTTATTTCTATTTATTCTTAATAATTTTTTTTTCATCTACAAGATAATAAGGTTAAAATAGAATTTAAAGTTTAAAAATTATTTGATAAAGTTTGTTGCAGTCTTATAAACTCATTAATATATTAATTGTTATAAATTAATAAGTTTTACACTTTACTTTTAAAGAACTTAAAAATACCCGCTAATAATTGTTGCCACAGTTACAAAAATATTGTTTTGGCGGGAACAAATGTTGGCAACATTTGTCGATTCAATAATCTTCAGTCCAGGCCAGTAGTATTATCATTGGACATGTAAACAAAGGATTATAACCTTTAGTGTATTCATAAAAGCTATTGTTAAAAGTTAAAATGTGATCGAATTTCCAAGAAGGATTTTAGGATTAAATAAAATTTAATCACCTGGCAACCAAGCCAGTGATGAATATTAGTTCGGTTAGTAACTTTAGTTCAATCGAGACTGTCCTGGCGAACGGATCTGTCAAGACTACTGAATTAAAAATTATCAAAGATGCAGTTAAACTTTGGAAGATCGATTGAACTTTCTGTTCTGGGTTTTTTCATTTTTATAAAATTACTTTCTATTTATCTTGTGAGAACTTTTTACGTCGCTGACGAATATTGGCAGTCTTTGGAAGTTGCTCATCATAAAGTATTTGGATATGGTTATCTCACGTGGGAATGGGACTACAATATTCGCAGCTACATATATCCATTCATCATCTCCAACATCTACAAAGTGCTTGCCATCATAAAATTGGACTATCCGTCAATGATAATCTATTCACCGAGAGTATTTCAAGCTATTTTGAGTGGATATGCTGAATACCGATTTTACTTATGGCATAAGAATGATGCTACAATGTTATATCTATTTATGAATCCATTCTGGATTTATTGTGCTTCCAGGACACTTACCAATACCATGGAAACTTGTTTGACGATGATAACTTTATCAGTATTCCCGTGGGACAATGAACGGAAATATGGATCACAGTATCTCTGGTTAGTTGGATTCATGTGTTTCATCAGACCTACAGCAGCTATTATGTGGGCTCCTTTGTGCTTATATCATATCTACACCAGCAACAAGACCATTTTACAGCTCATAAGAGATTATGTACTCATCGGATTGTGTACTTTTACCATTGCAACTGCAATAGACAGCTACTACTATGGCAAATTTGTGATAACTCCGTGGGAATTTTTCAAAATTAATGTCTTGACCGAAGTCGCCAGTCACTACGGAGTGGAACCCAGTTATTGGTATTTATTAAATGCATTGCCAGTCTTTTTACTCGTTAAAATATTTATTTTACCTATTTCAATATACCAAATTATTAAGACTCAAAAGATAAATTCAAAGCCCGTAATAACTCTAGGAATTGTCTTATGGACAATCACAATATATTCAATGTTACCGCATAAAGAGCACCGTTTTATTTTACCATTGTTACCATTGTTAATCTACATATGCACATGTTTCGAATATCCAAAGAGTGTTAGCATAACAATGAAGAAAGTTGTTAATGTAATTATGTACCTCATGAATTTAAGTGTGCTAATTTATATTGCTATGATTCATCAATATGCATCGTTACAAATTATGAGTTATTTGGGAGATGAAATAAGTAACAGTACAGCAAATGTCGACGTGATGTTTTTAACTCCTTGTCATTCAACGCCATTCTACAGTCATGTTCATGAGAACATTCCAATGGAATTTTTAACATGTGAGCCAAATTTGAATAATCAAGAAAATTATCAAGACCAAGCTGATATATTCTTCAGTAACCCCATGGATTGGATTGAAAATCGTTATTCAAACTCGTCGTTACCTAAATTATTGGTAATGTATGATAATCTGGTTCCTCAAATTGGAAAATTTTTGGATGATAATTACCGTCTTGTCGTTGAATTATTTGATACGTACCACCCTTCACCTAATCGTGGTAATTTCCTTTTTTTGTATAAACTAAAGTGAAAAATTACAGTTGATTGTATAAAAATGACGATACTTTTTAAATTGTTAATTTTTAATTTTATATACATACAAATCAATTTAAAAACATTTTGTACAAACTCGAGTAAAAGAATTTTAAATGCTTGCAAAAATATACATTTTTTTTTTTTTTTTTTTTTTTTTTAAGTTATTAATTTATCAATATTTTGTATCAACTCGTAACATACACTATAAATTTTTTGTAAAAAATAAATATCATTTTTCAACTATTTTACAAGTTCATAAATATGTTTCTAATAAACATACGTAAAAATTCTGTTATTTAAAAAAAACTTTCATTTTTTTGTAAATAAAAGATATTTTTATAAGACTAAATAAAATTTCCTAATCAAATAATATTTTTGAAAGTATGTTTTATAATTCAATTAATTACCTTATATTATTATTTAAGTCTAGAAATTAAATTAGAATTAATAGTAATTTATTAAATTGAATAGTAATGAAAAAAAGAAACAAATAAAATAAAATACTAAAAGAAAAGTAGAAAGCGCTTTGTAATAACATATAATAGAAATTTTACAATTATAAAAAGAAATTTCATAAAGACCACAGCTTGATTTTAAACAGATAATTATTTCTCAAATAAATATTTCAGAATAAATAAATCTCAATTATAAAACTTGATTTAATATAAATTACTGAAAAAAAAAATTTTTAAGAAACGATTTGTCATTTGAATTTTAATACCAATAGCATATTCATTTTAATAATAAAAGAAAAATTTTCAGGATAATATCTGCATTTAAAATCGAATAAAGAATACAAAACAAGCTTAAAGTATTTATTTTTCACATAAATAAATATCATAAAAACATATTTCAAGTAAACAAGATATTGTATACTTATATAAATGACAAATGAATTAGAAATTTCAAAATAAAACTACTTTTTTTTTTTTTTTTTTTTTTTTTTTAATAAGACTAGAAATGATTTGAAATTTGCGTTCAATAATTTTATGAAAAAAAAAAAAAAAATATATGTTTCAAATAATGTTTATTACTATCAAAAAAGAAGAAAAAAAAATTATAATCTATGTTCATAATTTAACATTAATAAAATATTTTAATAATTTTCCCCGCAATAACAGATCCATTGTTCATCAGAATTGAATTATGATATTTTTTCTATATAATAAACGATGAATAAATTAGTCAATGTAAATATGCATTTTATCATTTATAATATATTTTAAGTTTCCTGAAATCATTAATTACATTTACAATACTATAAGTCGAAGAATTTTGTGGTAAGTAAAGAAAGCTCACAGTGGTCGAATGTTTAGTAAATTATATAAATAAGCAATTAAAAGAAAATGAAGAATAATAATCGATAGAAGTAATTAAAATTAATCTGCTTATTATTTGTAGTGCAAACACAACTGGCAGCTGGTACAGATAATAGATTATCATTAGGATTGTGTCAGTTTGTTCGTTTGTTTGAATGACCAAGTACGTGGTGCCACAAGTAACTTTTTCTTGGTATTTTAATACTCGACAAAGATAATAAATATATATGGGTACTTATTTTCACACGTACTATAAATGTAATTATTTAAGTTTATTTAAATAATAAAGTATTAACAGTAATTTGAGGCCTTCAAATAAAAGTAAAGACAAAAATAATAAATGAAAATATAACATAATTTATAAATATTCTTCCGAGAAATAATGCGATTAAAGAATTAAAACTGACAATTTTCAAGTTTTTATAAATAACTATAATTGAATTATTTAAAAATAAGCTACCAGACTTTAAAAAATATAAATTTTTTAAAAAATTTGATATGAATATTCAACTTGTTTATTTAAAAATAAACAAATTTTAGTCATCTGATAATGCTGTCACTATTCTTTCATATAATTTATTTTATTACTTTAGCTTATTAGAATTTACTTTTCCAGTAAATATTTTAGATAGATAATTCGGTAAGGTACACATCTGTACATTGAGTATTTTTTAGTGACGTACTTTAGACAATTTTTGAATGCTCTTTCCATCCCCGATATTTTCGCGCAATAACATCACGTGTTTTATCAATATACATTTCTCAGAAAGTATATAACGCAGTAAACAAAAACATGTATCTTATATATTATTTATTAACATAAATAATTAACAGGTACTTCTAAAAAAAGTTAGATCAATTATCCTACATTGTCTGTTAATCAATACACAAAAAAAAGATATTTATAATTACCACAAAACAGGAAAACTATCATCCGCGAGATTGGAATTATTGAATACGTGAGTTTTATATTTATTTCATTAATAATATAATAACTCTAGACAGTCAATTTCTAGCTTTTTTAAATATTTCTATAAATACAATAACTTCCTCAAAACATTTTGGACTAAATTAACAATTAACATAAAGCATGTCAGAAATTTTATTTATCAAACTTGATAGCTCTTTGATCAGTGTGGCTTTGAAATTAATATTATCTAACTAATTTTCTTTCTTCAAATAAATTAATGTAGTCATCTGTATATTTTTTTTTTTACATCCATGATAAATTTCTCCACTCTAAAATTATTACTCACAATTATCTATATTACTAAGAGAATATGGAAAATTTTGTTTCCGGCATATCTATATGATAGAATTGGTTAATGTTATTAAATTTCATATCGTTAAAAAGGGCTTAACTTGCTCGTTAGTTATTAAACTATTTACAGTTAGTTAAAAATGAACATTTTTTACAACTAATTTAGAGAATTAAGCAAGTATTCATTATATAAGCAAAAAAATTTTTTTAAATCGTTCATGTTAATTATAAAGCAAAAGAAAATGATAGATGTTGATGATGTAATTTTAACTGAATTAAAATTTCAGAAGTAAAATATCATCGCAAACATGTCAGGATATGATCCATCTGGTTATAGTCTAATTTCTGCAATTCGTCTGGGTGAAATCGAACGAGTAAGAGAAATAATCAACTCCGTTGGCTTGTCTAATCCACCATCATGGCCTTATTGGTATATTTTACTTCGTGATACTATAAAAAAAAATAAAGTTGAAATTGCTAAATTGTTACTATCAAAAGATATAATAGTAAGCTATAAATGCCCCAAACAACAGTGGTCATTTTCACCACTACATTTTGCTATTGAAAATGGGAATGAAGAACTAGTTAAATTACTTCTTGAAAAAGGAGTAAATATTATTACTGAAAATCGATTCGGTGATACTCCACTTCATACAGCAGTCAAACATGGTAAAAGTAAAATATCGGAAATGCTTTTAGAAAAAAAAGCTCCTATTAATGTTAGAAATAACAGTTATTTAACTCCACTTCATATTGCATCAAAAGAAGGACATTTGAATATTGTTGAACAACTTTTAAATAAAGGAGCTGACGTAAATATTATTGGAATGAATGACGAAACTCCTATTCATCTAGCCATTGATAATGGACACACTGCTATTGTAAAACAGCTATTAAACCATTCAGCTGATGTAAATGCTGTATATACTTATATTACAGATCCTGATTTAGAAATATTCACAAGCGGTTTTACACCTTTGCATCTAGCATGTGAACAAGGCAATGAAGATGTTGTTAAAATGCTTTTGAATAAAGGTGCTAAGATTAACGTTAAAGATGGCGATCATTCTTTACCAATTTTTTATGCTACTCAATCAGGGCATATCAACTTGATTAAAGCAATACTAGAGCATCAGATTTTTACTGACTATGCATCGAGTGTTGATAATATGTTACGCGAGGCTGTTAAAAATGGAGACTTGATTACAGTTCATTATACTTTAAAACATTACACAGAGTTTAGTAAACTTGTAAATCCTAAAACTAATTATTTTAATTTTTTAAACAATAATCCGTCTGATTTGGTTGATGAATTAGGTCAATCTTTACTTCACCTTTCCGCACAATTTGGTAATTTTGAAATTATGGAAGCTATATTAGATTTTGGTGCAGATATTGACATCAAAGACAAAGTTGGGAGGACTCCACTTCACATTGCTTGCCAAGAAAGATTTGGTCCTGTTATTGGAATATTGTTACGTTATGGCCCAGATTTGAATGTAAGGTGCGACGAAGGATATTTACCACAAGATTATTTGTTTAGTTCGAAGCTTTACAGTCAACGATTCAATCGTCATATTAATTATGACAATGATCCTGATTGTCTCGTTGGTAACCCTAAAGACCTTATTAAATTATTTGTAGAACATATAATTAAATTAAAAACTGCTAAAATTTTTGTAAGTGACATAAATTTACAATTAGTTAAAAACAATTCCAGGTTTAAAAAAATCGAAAATGAATTTAATATTGAGAGCGAAAAATTAAAAGTAAAAAAAATTAGTAAAAATTTATATTTTTATGATATTTTATATAAAAATATTGATGAATTAACACCTTATACTAAAAATAAAACGGTAATAAAAGTTTTAGAATCACGTAAATATACAATTTTATTTCCCCACTATGGGTTTATTATAAAAAGTAAATTTAAGAAGAGTCGGCAAAGAAAATTATTATTAGATGAAAGTATTAAATCTGTTTCAAATATTTTTTCAAAATTACCTATTTTGTGTATCGAAAAAATTCTCATGGATTTGAGTAATTATGATTTGAAAATTTTAATAGATAATTAAAAAAAAATTCATAATATTTGTAATTCATTCGCATATTTATATAAAATTTAATTAAATTATTTCTATTTATTGTTATCTCAAAGGTGAATTCGATTTTTTCCTTAGCTTGAAACAAATTAAGTTACTCGTAAGTTTTAAATATAATTAGATGGTCACACAATAAATTTAAAACTAATTTTTTCAAGCCATCATAAAACAAACGGGCCAGAGCCATTATCCAAAAGACATTCGTTTAATGCAAGATATTCGATATTCGACAAGTTGTCGAGTAGACAATCTCGTTGAAAAAAATATCGATGAATAAACTAAAAGTATAAAACTAAAAGTTTGTAACAGTACAAATTAACGAAACGAAATATTATCGAAAAGAATAATAAAATGTAAAACACATCAAAATACCATTTAAAGAAAATAATTAGTTACAGAATAATAAATAATTTAAATAAAATGAATACAAATAATCATTGTTATCGAAACATATAGTTCTATTACCTACAGATTATTTATATTGTGCATTACCAATTACCGTTGGATAAATAGGTAGTAGAACAATATAAACTTCATGTTTCGATGATAATGATTGTTTTTATTTATTTCAGTTCAAATATTTATTATTCTATAATAATTATTTTCTATAAATGGTGTTTCGATGTATTTTACATTTTATAATTTTTTTGATACTGAAGTTAGACGACGTCTAATAATTTTTTTATTTTTTTTTTTAATGATAAATTATAAAAAAAAAAAACACATAAAAGAATTGCATCTGTAGCTTTTCAAATTTTCTACATGTGCATATTTTTAGTTTTTATTTTTTTTAATCGATTTGTTGAATAAAAAATTCCAAAATTGTTAATTGTCTGATAACTTTAAGACCATTTTTTTTCGATAATATTTTGTTTCGTGAATTTGTACTATTACAAACTTCAAGTTTTATACATTGTTTATTCATCGATATTTTTTTTTAACGAGATTGTCGCAGATCGAATATTTTGCATTGAAATCGAACGAATGTCATATTTGAACAAATGACTCTGAAGTTAGCAGACAATTAAAAACTTTTTAATTTTTTTTCAACATATTGTTTACAAGAAAAAAAAAAAAAAAAAAAAAAAAAATTTGCACATGTGGAAAATTAAACAAACTATAAGTGAAATTTTTTCAAATATTTTTTTTTTTTTTATGATTTACCGTTTTGAAAAAAAATTATTTAGACGTCGGCTAAGTTTAGTATCATTTTGAACAATGACTCTGGGCCCCAAACAAACAAGATGTATATTTCAACACCATCTGTTAATTCATTATGAACTAAAAACGTCAATTACAAAAAAAAATCATTAAAAAATGGCAGTAAATATGTGATTCATACTTAATTATGGAATAATTAAGACTAAATTTCTTTATGATTTAATAATTATCTCATTAATTTATATTATAAAGTAAAGTTGATAAAATATTTAAGTATTTGCATGACGTCATTGACTATGGATAAATTTAATAGTAATAATTATAGTATTGTTTCGGCTTTACGAAAAGGTAATTTGGAGAAAGTAGAAGAGCTTATTAATTCCATTGATTTTTATAATCCATCATTATCGTTATCTGGATATTTCTTACTTTGTCATGCCATCAACAGTCAACATGAAGCTATAATAAAATTATTGATAAACAAAAACGTTATGGTTAATTGCAGTTGCAATTATAAAAAACTTCACAACACTCCACTTCATTTAGCTATTTTATATGATAACTACGATTTAATTGAAATTCTTTTGGCTAAAAAAGTAAATATTGATATCAAGAATCAATGTGGTAAAACACCCCTTGAATTGGCTATTATGAAAAGAAACATGGAAATAATCGAATTAATTCTTAATAATACCATCGAGGTAAATATCAGTAATAATGATTACACCATGTTACTATATTATACAATAAATGGAGGATTTATTAAAATAGCCATACAACTTTTATCTAAATGTTTTAATAATGTGATTGAAAAAGTATTTGGTTACAATGATCTATTGTACTCAGCAATCGATAAAAGATACTACCAAATTGTAAAGATTCTTGTCGATCGAGGAGTAGACATTAATTCAACGTATTCGTCTAGTTGGTTAATCAGTCATCAAACGCCATTACATCATGCTTGTAAAAATGGTGATTACATAATGGTTCAATTATTATTAAATAAAGGTGCTGATGTCGATATAAAAGATGAATTTAATAAAACTCCTCTTCATGTCGCTGTCCAAGAAGGACATGTACATACCGTCGTTACTCTTCTGAATCATGGAGCTGATGTTAATTCTTTCTTTTACACATTTGATGATAATTATTACACGGCATTGCTATTAGCTTGTGAAAAGGGTAATGAAGAAATAGCAAAGTTACTGTTAAATAGAGGAGCGGATGTTAATATTGAAAATAAATTTGGTTTAACTGCATTTTCTCTCGCTGTACGAAATGGGCACAGTAATATTGCTAAAATTTTATTAGATTTAGAGAACACTATTTTTAAGATAAATGATATTAAATTTTTATTAAATGAAACTAATAAATGTAAAATTCCATAAATATTTCATTAGATTTTTTAAAGATAAGTTATGAGCTTTTGTAAAGATAAGCTACTTAGTGTAACTTTCAAAATACTATTGTATCGCAGACATTATTGTAATTTTTTAAAAATAAATATTATTATAATCACAAATTATGAGTTTGCATGGATCATTTCGTGTTTTTATAAAATTATGGTAAAGAATATAATCATTCACTTGTAACTATATGTTGCGCAGTAATTTATTATTGGAAGTATTGTTAAATCAATAATATTGTTAAGTTTTGAAGGTCATGATAATCACCTGCGCAAAAATAATCGGATATTACCTTGGCAACCAGTAAAATAAAATATCGTTACAAATGTATTCTTCATTCTGTTTTTAAAAAGATAAGTTTAAAACGTCAAGTATTGGCTTTGTAAACAAAAATTAAAAAATGGATGAAAAAGTTATAGATTCAATTTTTTCTGGTTCACTTAAAAGTTTACCGCCTGTGAGTTCTAAAATAGTACGTATTTTTACGAGCTCTACATTTACAGGTAGGTATTTTTAATTTTAATAACTTAAATAAATATGTAAAAAAATTAAAAATTTTATATTTATTATATTTCATATTCAATAGATACAACAATGGAGAGAAATACATTGATGGCTCAATGTTATCCTAAATTAAAAGATTATTGCCGTGAAAAACATGGACTTGAATTTCAGGTATTTATGCGGCATTACGATAAGGCGCATTGTTATTTGAAAGAGGGAAAAGTATCTGATTGCTATTCATACCAGTATTGAGCCCTTTTGTTAATTTTATATTAATTAAAAAATAGAGAAATATAAAAAATACATTTTTCGATGTAAGGTAAAAGATATACTATCCGATCATTCCATGTATTTGTATATATATTTAGTAAATATAGATATAAAAATGCATGAATGATCGGGTACTAGTTCCTTGATCAGGTACTGGGTCTTTTACCTTATATCTATGATTACTAATGAAATATTTTTACATATTAAGGTAGTTGATATGAGATGGGGTGTCCGTGATGAAGCAACTGATGACCACATGACCACAGAACTCTGTATGAGAGAAATTGAAAATTGCCAACGGCTTTCAATGGGCCCAAACTTTGTTGTCAATATCTTTAATTTAGTATAAATATTATAATTATAAAATATAAATTTATAATTTTTTATGTATGTACGTCTAGGTTTTTTTAGGACAAAAGTATGGGTATCGTCCGATTCCAACATACGTTTTGAGTTCAGAATTAGATATGATAAAAGCTGATTTGGAAAGTCAAGGTACGGATGTCGAAGTTTTTGAAACGTGGTACAAGAAAGATAGTAATGCAGTACCGCCTACTAGTATTTTGCAACCTATTTCTTCGATTCTTAAAAATTTTAATAATAAAGTATACACAAAAATATTATAAACTTATAAATATCTGAGTGGATTTTGAAGTACAGCATAATAGTAATCATCATTTTTTTTTATAAATTTTTAGAGAATTCCAAAACTTCAGCAAGAAGATCAAGCAGCATGGTGGGATACGATGGTCAAAATGCAAAAGTTATTTCGAAAAGGTGCTCAATCGCTTTATAACTCAGGAAAATTTGATAAAGATACAATGCATAATTATTTTATGTCTGGTAATATCTATTAATAACAAAAAAAATCATAAAATATTATTCATTTATAATTAATAATAATTTTTACTAAAATAATTTTATTAATTTTCGTAGTTACTGAAAGAGAAGTAATCAACGGAATTTTAAATGTTAAAAATACTAAAAATCATTGTTTGGCCTACGTTCGTTATATAAACAATATAAATTTACAAAATTTGCGTAAAGCAGGTCTTTTTATTGATATATTAAACAGAAGCTTAGATAATGAAGCATCAAAATTACTCGCTGATTTGCGAGATGAAAGGCTACCAAATAAAATCGAGAGTTGTAATTTGCAGAGGTAAGTTATAAATGTTTTTCTTTTTATCTTTTAAAGATAATTTTTTATATATTATTAAACACAATTAAATTTAACAATTATATAGATACACGGTAGAGTGGATCGGTCGAGAAGGATTAGATCCCGAAACTCATTCAGAGTATCTTCAACATTTTATTACTCACTTTTATCGGAACATGATTAAACTCGTAGATCGAGCAATGAGAAAAGAAGATAGCTCTGCACAAGGACAAATAATAACAGAACTATTGCAGCATTTACATGCTTGTAATAATTCCGTTAGAGTGTTTTACGGCCGAGAAGATTCACTTGAAAAAATAAAAGATTACATGTTAGGAGAAAGTGATAAGCCTTTAGTACTTTATGGTGAAGGAGGTTGTGGAAAGACTTCATTGTTAGCAAAAGCAGCAGGGTTGAGCAGTACTGTTTGGCTTATGGGTAAAAAATCTATCAATATCATCAGATATTTAGGCACTACTCCTGATAGTAGTGCTCTTACTCCAACTCTTATTTCAATTTGTCAACAGGTAACATTACCCGCATACTTTTATAATAACAATTAAGGGGGAAAGGGGTCTGAGATATAAAAAAAAAGCATACTTTCGTGATTTTTTTTTCAGAGTATCTTTTTTTTTAATATTCTTAAAATTTGAGACATTATTAAGCAACATTTCCAGAATATTTTGCTAAATTTTTATAAAAAAATATTCAAAAATGTGCCAGTGGTAATGGGGAGAACCGAGCCACTTAAAAAAAAAGTCTCTATGCCGTAGGCAGGATAAATCATGACAGCCTCATCTGAAATCAAAAAACCAAAAAGATTTTTTTAGTACATAACTTTATCTTGGATTTGAACGAAGGAATAAATAAATATTAATTTTTGAATTTTTGGTAAAGGTGCAATCAAAAAACTCTGATTTTTGCCAAAAATTAATCCGTTTGTTTAATTAAAAATAAGTAGTTATTGAAAAAAAAATCCTTTGTTCAAATCTAAGATAAAATTATGTACTAAAGAAATCTTTTTGGTTTTTTTATTTCAGATGAAGCAGTCATTTCATCTCAACTCATTGAGTTATCCTGCCTACAGCATGGCGGCTTTTTTTTTTTGAGGTGATTCGGTTCTTCTCACTACCACTGGCTTCTTTTCCAATATTTTTTATGAAAATTTGGCAGAATAATCTTGGAATGATGCTTATAATAATGTCACAAATTTTAAGAATTTTAATAAAGAAAGTACTCTGAAAAAAGAAAAAAAAATCACAAAAATATCCTCTTTTTTTTGTATTTCGGACTCCCTTCCCCCCTTTATGGAAATTTAAAATATATTTTTTGTTATATTTTTTTTTATCTAATGTTATGCATATTTGTAGATATCATATAATTTTATGCTACCTTTTGATGAAATACCTGATGATCTGGTTCCACTGACCGCACACTTTAAGCATTTATTGACTTTTGCTTCAACCAATCAACCGATACTTTTATTTCTTGACAGTGTAGATCAATTGACAGGAATGCAGGGAAATAAATTATCGTGGCTTCCCACTCGGTTACCTCATTATTGCAAGGTACAACTATATATTTCCAATTTATGTTTTACATTTAAATAAATAAATAAATTTATGAATAGATACTTAGGTATAAATTAGTTATAAGTTTAGTAATTTATTTTAAACACGCTAGATGATTCTTTCATGTGCATCAGAGGAATCAAATCCAATAATTTCACGAGATTATCATCTTTTACGTCGCATGATAGATACTGAAGAAAGTTTTATTGAAGTTACTGCACTTGGCGAAGAATTAGCAATGGATGTTATTAAGTATGTATATACATATTATTTATTATTTTTAAAAACTAGTAAAAATTTTTGATGTTTTTAAAATAAATAGAATGTGGATGAAAAAAGCTCATAGAGACTTAAATAACTACCAATGGCGACTTGTGGCAAATGCAATTTCAAATTGTTCTTTGCCGATATTTGTAAAACTTGTATTTGCTGAAATATGCCGATGGCGTAGTTACACTAAACCGGCGGATACTCATCTAGCAAATACTGTAATGGACAGTATTATGATGCTGTTTGAGAGAATTGAAAAACAGCATGGAAAAATTTTAGTTTTTCATGCTTTAGCATACATTACAGCCGCAAAATCTGGTTTATCTGAATCAGAATTAGAAGATTTAATTTCACTTGATGATAAAGTACTTGATGATGTTTATCAGTATCATCTACCACCAGTACGTAGAATACCACCACTTTTATGGACACGTATACGTAATGATTTACCGAACTATCTAAGTGAACGTGAAGCTGATGGTGTAAGTGTATTAAATTGGTATCACAGACAATTCCGTGATGCTGCAAAAGAAAGATATTTTAAAAATATGAATATGGCTATGTATTTTCA
The DNA here is from genome assembly GCF_026212275.2 of Microplitis demolitor. NCBI lineage: Eukaryota > Metazoa > Arthropoda > Insecta > Hymenoptera > Braconidae > Microplitis > Microplitis demolitor. The sequence continues at coordinate 12,407,549 of NC_068552.1, read as the reverse complement.
TTCAATGATTGCTGATTATTATCTTGGAATTTGGGGTGGTGGTATACCAAAACCTTTTAAGTATACAGAAATTCAACGTCATCGATTTAATTTACAAGACAAAGAGGGTGTAGCTGATAGAAAAGTACCAGAACAACCATTAGCTTTTTATTCAAAAGAAGGAAAATTATCACGTTACAATTTACGTAAATTTGGTGAATTGCCATATCATCTTGTTCGTGCGAGACGTTTTAAAGATTTATTTGAAAATGTTTTATTTAATTATGAATGGTTGCATGCTAAACTTAGTTCTTGTCCTCTTCAATCAGTACTGTCAGATTTTGAAGATGCTTGTAATAATATAGAAGATCAAAATTTAGTGAGGTAACTATCACATTATAGACATTAATTATAATTGTAATTATTATTATTGATACTATTTTTATTTCTATTCAGGGAATTGATGCTCGTAGCAGATGCATTGCGATTAGGAGGAGCTATTTTGGGTAATCATCCCAATATGCTAGCACCTCAATTAGTAGGTAGATTACTTCCAGAAATAGAAAATAATAATAATGTACGCATGTTATTACGTGCCTGTGATAATGACGGTATAAAAGATTGTTCTCTTATGCCTCTTTATCACTGCCTCCATACACCTGGTGGTCCCCTAAAAGTATATTATATTATATTTAATTATTTTACTTAATAATGCTCGTTACATTTATAAAATATTTTTACGTAAAAAAATTCTAGTATTCTCTGGAAGGTCATCAATTTGCCGTATTCGGATTTTGTCTAACGTCCGATTATCGTTACGTGGTATCAATATCAAATAGATTTATAACATGGGATTTAAGTACAAGTGATATGACTCGAGATGTAAATCCAGGTATTGAAGGAGTAATGCAACAGCTTGTTCTTAGTCCAGATAATCGATACGCTGCAGCTTTTACAAGTAACAATCAAATTGTTATTTTAAACACACTCACTAGTGAATTTGTTATTGTAAATAACCCACTGGTAAATGATGAAAGTGATGATAATGCAGTATGTGGAGTTTATTTAATGAATCAGTATGCTTTTATTTATGGTACACATGAATGGTGTAGATTTGATTTACGTGGAAATTTACTTTCAAGACACACTACTACTACACCACAAATAGACTATAATAAATGGAAAATTTTACGTAAGTTTACCCTTCAAAATGATGCTTTCCAATTAATAAAAATGTGAATTATAAATTTTTATTTGTACAGTTGTTGAGTACACCGACTTGACGGATTATAGGATTGTATTTTGGTCCGGCAAGTTAGATGAACCATCAATGCTAATTTTTTATAATAATGAGAAAAACAATGGCAATAATAACTGTGATAATCATCAACAGCATTTTGAATCCGATAAAAATGAATCTGAAGTGATTGCGAATCCTCTTGAATTTCACAGTGCGATGGTATTAACAAAAGACAAAAAAACATTTTATGCATGTACTACGAAAGATGATTATCGTGTAACTAAATACACTATCGAAATTACCGATAATTCATGCAGTTGCTGTTGGAAACGACAGTATGATTTACCACGAGCTTATAACGATAATACAGAATATATATTGCAATTAAAAATTGACCGAGATGAAGAAACATTATTGGCAACTACCGGTAATGGTTTTATTGTTTGGTGGCTGTCATTAATATCATCTGACATGGATGATAAAACTTGTGCAACAAAACATAATCCTGCTGTACTTACATTACCTCATGGTATCAGAAATATTAGTACTCGAATGCTTTGTTCAAATTCTGTAATGGTAAGTGGTAGCAGTGGTGATAGTAATATTGAAAATGGTAGTAGTGAGAGAAATTATGCAGTTGCTGGTGTAAGAAAAAATCTTTATGTTTGGAGTTTAAAAACATGTGAACTTTTGAAAACACTTGATGCTCATTTTGCACGAATAATTCAACTAGAGGCTTTAACTATTGGGAATTGGAATTGTGTTATAACTTCTAGTATTGATAGAACTGTTAAAGTTTGGAATATTGATAATATTTTTGAACAAGTTCACGTTATTGATAGACACGAATTACAAATTGATTCAATATGTTTAGCAGAAAATTGTAATTTAGCTGTAACTGTAACACGAAGTTGTGTTGGTGTATGGAATATACAATCAGGTAAATTAGTATCTAAATTAGCAGACAGTCCACTTGGTGCAATTGTTACTCACGCTGCAATAACACACGATGGAAAATATATTATATCTATTGAATCGGGTAATGTACTTGTGTGGAATAGAGTTACTGAACAAGTTCTATATAAAAAAGAACAATTAGATGTTCGTCAACTATCATTAATTCAACAACAAACGTTAGATTCCAATAGTGGTATTAAATTTATTGCTATTTCTAGACCTAATAATCCAGTTGGTATTGAATGTATGAAAACTACTGCAACGCTTATTATGCGAAGTATTCCAGGTATTTAATGTCTTCCACAATAAATTTTATTTTTAAATAATAATTATAGATTTTATAAAAAAATTATAGATAAATCGCAGGAAGAAGGACAGACAAACATTAGAATTTCAATTAATAAATGTTGAAAGTTTCGTCACTTTCATAGTAACTTCACCAGCAACTTAATTATTCAAATTTTATCGCCTATTTAATAATATGATAAAAATATGTTTGTCTGTCCTTCTTTCTGCAATTTATCTATAATTATAATTATTATTCGGACACGATAAGTTTTCCATATAAAATTTATAAAATATATATTACTGCAGATGGAACTATTTTATTTACTTTTGAGTATCCTGTTCGGTGTCATACTGGAACACCTTTTCGAAAAGTAGCAACAACATCAGATGGTGCAAATTTTATTGTACCAGCTGCTGAAAAATCAACAAGAGATTGTATATTAGTTTATAATGCAAATGTAGGAACTTTAATAAATAGAATTCCTATTAAATTACCAGGTTTTAAGGATATTAATAATGTTGTACCAATGCCAAATAAAGCACAATTTATTGGTATTATTGGTTCTGACAAAGGTATAATTATGGATATAAATAAAAAAAAAGTTATTCGATCTATTCCACGATGGAGTGGTAACATTAGTAAAGATGGAAAGTATACTCTTTATGCTCCTAGCAGGTAATAATATCAATTAAATGAGTATTAATATATTAATTAGTTACATAATTAATTATTACATTTTTTTTCAATCACTCCAATGAATAAAAGAGGTGGTTTGGAGCTTGTTGAGTTAAAAAAAGGAACAACAGTTAAAACATATATACCAAAAGTAGCCGAAGGTGTTTTTACAGTAATATCAATGTTCAATAGAACAGATGAATATGTATTCTACTATCATAGTGGTAGAAAAACAATTAGAGTCTTCCGGTAAGTCGATCAAATTGTTAATTTTTAAACTGCGCATACACTATTATATAAATTATTTAATTGTTATTTAGATCATCTGATTGTGAAATGATTGCCAATTATCGTGTGCCAGCTGAATTAAGCGCCGTTGATAGTACGTATGATGGCAAAAGTATTGTATTGGGTACAGTAGATGGATGTTTATCTGTTTTGGCTATTGCTGATCCACAAAAATCCGATATGAAACATTATCTCGGAGAATTGCCATCTAGAGATGAAAAGGTATGTATTAATTTTATTGTCATACAGATAATTATAATTATAATTATTTTATTACAGTGGAAGTCAAAAATGGAAAAACAAAAAATGACTATAAAATTTAAAGCAGCGACGAGAATCGCAAGAATTACATATGATTTACAAAATCGTATAGCGCGAAAAAATAGTAGTAATTTAGAAGAGGAAGAAGATAATTCTGATGATGAAGAAACAAGAAAAAATGGTCCCAGAGATTGAGAAGATATTTAAAATACCTTATTATTAATTAATCTAAGCTTCATTCTTCATAGTGAAGAGAAAAGTTACCACAGCATGTTTATTTATATTGAAATATGTAAACTTTTAAATATTTTTTAAGCTTATAAGCTACTTCCTATTCAAATACTCTCATTCAATTTATTTTATTTTATAACAATTCGAAGTTTTGTTGTTTTCATAAAATTAAATCAGAATTTTTAATTAGTTGGAGCTGAGATATGAAATTTATTGATGACTGTTAGGTAAGCAATCAGTGGTTTTCTATTCATCATTGCTGATTACGGCAGACGATTTATATCCTTCTTCTCCATGGTCCTGACGAGTATTCTCTCCCATAATATTTATTATGATCCTGAAGTAAGCCGACGTCTAATAATTTTTGGATTATCTTTCAAAACGATAAACTATAAAAAAACAAAATATTTGAAAAAATTGCACCTATAGTTTTTTTAATTTTCCTGTCTGTCAATTTCAGGATCATTATTTATTTCTAAGGCAATCAATGTTTACTTATGAAAATGATCGATTTATTTAGTCTGCTTAGTCATTTGCATCTTCTATTTTTTATATTTGTTGAAATTTTTGGGGTGAATTTCTATAAATAAAAATATTTTATCAGCTTATTTTGACAAATTTCTTACATGATTATTTTCAAAATAAAATTAACTTAGTTATTTTTATTCAATGTACTTTCGTAAGCGAAAATTAATTCATCAATAATTTTTGAATTATGAAGAAAAAAGGAATCTACATCATTGACGCAGCGCTATATGAATATTTTTGATAATTTATGAAAACCAATCAGAGTCTATGTTTACTTATAAAAATGATCGCTTATTTTAGTTTGATTAGTGATTCATTACTTCTTGGTGGCAACGAGTCATAGTAAAAGTTAGAAAGTCAATTCTTCTTCAAGATCACGACCGACTTGCAAACTTACGATCAATTATTAATTAATATTAATTAACACAAGCACATTTTTTAACGAAATTATTTATAAAAATTTTTATCGAATATCTCAAATATGAATAATAAAGAAAATAAAGAAAACAAAGTGAAGATAAAAGGTAAGTAATGTGATACATTCTTTTATTGTTGAAATAAATTAATAATTCAAAAAAATTAAATGATATATTAAAAATTTTTTAGCATCAGTTCGTAAAGATTTAAATGCTGCAAGTATTTTAAAAGAATCACTTTTATTAAACTCAAATGAATCAAATAATAGAATTACTTTAGATTTTACAATCGATCATTCAATAGTAGAAAAAAGTCTTGAGCAGAAAATATTGAGTATTGACGAAGTTATCAAACTTCTAACTGCTGCATCACGTGATGATTTTAAATGTATCCAAATGTATTTGATGAGTCATGGTATTCATATGAATACACTACAAAATGAAAAAGGTGATACTTTACTACATATTGCTGTTCAAAGTAGGAGTATTAAAGTTATCGAGTTATTATTGAGATGTAACTTTAATCTAAATATTTTAAATAATCGCTACAAAATACCACTGGATATTGCCATCGAAAATGGATATTTAGATATCGTAAGAATGTTTTTAAATAAAAATATTGATGTTAATTACCATTTAAAAGAAAAACAATCACTTCTTTATGCAGCTATTGAAGATAATAAGTTAGAAATTGTTGAGATTCTTTGCCAGTACGGCGCCAATATTGAATACAAGTGTACTTTCGGAATAGACGAAGGATTGACGCCATTCATGCTTGCATGTAAATTGGGTCTTATCGAAATTCTATTTTTTCTTAAACGAAACCAAGCGAATATACATGCCAAAGATACAAATCAAAGAAATGCACTTTATCATGCAGTCGAAGCAAACCATTTTGAGATTGTTCAACAGCTTATAAATTGGGGTGCTGATATCAATGTTACCAATAATTCAGGAAGCGCAAAGGGATACACTCCGTTACATGTAGCTTGTCGAAATGGTTATACCAATATGGCTAATTTACTTTTAGCTCGCACAGCTAATTTAAATGTTATATCGAAATTGGGTCAAACGCCTCTTCATCTGGCCATTAAATATCAGCATCAGTGCATAGTTGATACTCTTCTAGGACATGGCGCGGATTTCGAGGCTACATGTTTGACATCACATGAATATGGATATACTCCATTACAATTAGCTTGTAAAACTGGTAATATCAATATAGTTACATTGCTTCTCAATGCAGGTGCGAATATTCACAAAAAATCTGGATCTTCTCACGAATTTACTGCGCTTTCTGTAGCTATTCTTCATTACAATCCATTAGTTGCTGAACTTCTTCTAACTCAAGGAGCTCGTGTTGATAATAAGAAAAATATCATATACTCTCTTACTTTATTATGGAGGTACCCATTACTTAAGTTAGCTATTGCAAAGAACACTGAAGCTTTACTTAAATTACTGCTAGGTAATGTCGTTGATGGAAATAAAAATTATTCGGAGCTAGTACCGGAAAAGGTCGTTCCAATACCATTAGATAATAGTATAATCTTTTTAGCTCGAGATCCTGTCAGCCAAGAATTTTATGAACGTGAATATATAGAGGAATTCATTGACATAGCTATGAAAAATGGGCATACATCTATTGTTAACTATTTGACAAAATATTCACGTGCATTAATAGTCAGCAAATTTCACCTACGATCAATAGTTCGTAAATAATAATTATACACATAACAATTTTTCATCAAATATAAGTAATATATAGATAAAAAATTTATAAAACAAATCATATGAATTATGATTCATCTTTAACTAATTATTATTATTGATTAAAACGATCGACGAAAAAATTAATAGTTACGATTATAGTTCTTCGATAGGAAAATTTCTTTCTCTTCATGTTTATATTGTTAACAATGACAAAAAGAAAAAAAATAATAATTATCATTGTGAAAAATTTCGAATCTAAAGAAATTAATTGTATAATTTATATTTCATTTGTAATACAATTTTCATAATTCTTGTTTTTTTCTTTTTTTTTTAAATGTAATCAACATTAGCCGGTTTTTTACAAGTTTTATTTTTTTAGCTATATATCTTCATTTTGTATATATATTTTCATGTTGTAGAAATAAAAAAATAAAATTGTATAAAATTAATTAAACCTCGTATCAATTTATTCGAAATATTGTTGCTTATAAAATAAAACTTCTTCATGTTTTTTAAAATATCATTTCTTTTAAATTTATGCGGTATTGACTTTTCTCCTCTTCAGTATCAGCTGATATTTTCAAAGCATGCGCTCTTAAAAATGCTGTACATTATTTTTTTTATGACATTAATAGATCGTTGTTAAACAAAATAAAGTTGGTCATTGCTTATTATTTTTTAATTATCCTAAATTTACTCAAGTTTCTTAAAAATAAGTAAGTAATCAAAACGCATTTAAAGTATATAGATATTTACTATATTTAATTAATTAAATAATTATTCAAATAAATATTTATTGTAAATAAAATAATTCATTTAATAGTAGTTGATGGTATGACGTCAGGATACAATTTAATATCAGCGATTCGATTGGGACAATTTGACAGAATTAATGAAATGATTGACAGTGTCGATCTAACTCACTGTCAAGCTTATCCATTTCAATATATATTGCTTCTTAATGCTGTTAAAAATAATCAAACAAATATAGTCAAATTACTGTTATCAAAAAATTTTCAAGTTAATTATTCATCTAAAAAATTAACTAATTCGCCACTTCATTGGGCGGTTACAAATACTAATTATGAAATAATTGAAATGCTTTTGAATAAAGAAGCTGATGTAAATGCTAAAAATCAATACGGTAAAACATCACTTCATATAGCAATTGAAAAGAAAAATCTAAAAATAACTGAATTGCTTATAAATTTCGGAGCCGATATAAATGCTCTTACAAATCATCAAGAAACACCTCTTTACATTGCAACTAATAAATTATGTTTAAAAATGATTAAATTACTGTTAAACAAACAAGCTAATGTTAATGCTGAAGCAATGAATGGTGTACCCCCTCTCTTTCGAGCCATTGATTTACAGTCTACAGAAATTGTTAAATATTTACTAGAAAATGGATCTAACATAAATTTTGTATGTAAATCATTTTGGTATGATGGTTACACGCCTCTTCATTTAGCTGCTGAATTAGGAAATGAAGAAATTGTTAAAATTTTACTTGATCGAGATGCTAATATAAATGCTAAAACTAAAAATGAATTAATACCAATTTTTATAGCTGCTGAAAAAAATCATGGGAATATTGTAAAAGTATTATTAGATCACAGAGCTAAATTGTCTTCTAAAAATGAAAATGGTCAAACAATTTTGAATTATTCTGTTAAGTATGGGTATTTGATAATTGTCGAACAGATTTTAACACATGAAAAATATTACTTAGATCCTGATTCAACAGACAATTGGGGTACACCTCTTTTACATTTGGCTGCTCGCTATAATTATGCTGAAATTATTTTAAGTTTACTCAAACATGGTGCAGACATTAATTTAAAAGATCAATACGGAAGAACAGCTCTCCATATCGCTACTCAAGCAAGACAAATAATAGCGACAGAAACTTTATTAGATATGGGTGCTGGTATTAATATTGAGTGGGAAAACGGTCATACACCACTTGATGACGCCAATTTTCCGGCTCTTTGTAGTCAATTTGTAAGTTATAATAACTATGATAGTTTTGATAGTTATGATTCAACTAAAGACGCATTTATAAATGAAGAAATTATTGAAGTTTTGAATCAACACATTTTAAAAATGAAACTTGCTGGTTTTTATGTAAGTGAAAAAAATTATCAATCAGCTATTGATTATTACGATAATAATAATATTGATAATTACGAAAGTGAATGTAAACTAGAAATAGAAAATTTGAAGTCTGAAAAAATATGTGGTAGTATTTCTTTGTATGACATCTTCACAAAGAATAATAGATATTTAGCATTGTATGCGAAAAATAAAACTATTGTAAATTTTTTTGAATCAAATGAATATGAGTTAAAGTTTCCAATATATGGCGGTATTATTTATGGAAATTTTTCTAGAGGAGTAAGAAGGAATATATTTATTGATAAAATTGATGAGTATGGTTTTGATGAAATTTTTTATCAATTACCAATAGCTTGTATTGAGGAAATAATAAGTTTTCTCAATGAAAATGATTTAAAGGTATTAGTTGCTGCTTGCTATCAGCGCATTCTCAATTAACACATTTTTGTTTTACGGCAGACTATCTATGGTTATAACCATTTACACGAACGGTTTGCAACAAGTCTATGACTAGTCCGGAAGAGTTCGTACAGAGACTTACTAGCGATATGATTATTGGGCTGATAAACCCATAGCCATTGGATTTCGGTAGATCCTACATCTTCCCTCGAGTAACATAAACACCCTCGGTTCAAGGTGAACATCCACTACAGACATCAAGAACATCTGTACACAGAATTTTTTCATTCTGCTTTTGGTATAATATATAGATTAACTATAAACCGAAGGCTCTATGAGTTGGTCTGCCCAGCTCGACCACTCCTTAAGCCTAGAACTCGGTTACACAGTTTGAAGCCTAACCGGTTGTCAAGCTTCTAACTGTGTAACAACAGTTAGTAGCCCAAGGACAATATATTTCGATTACAGTTAACGAATATAACAAAAAACAGCGAGTTTATGGTATGATTCTTATCTGCTTATCGTAATTGTTTAAATATATAAAAAAAAGACTATTATAATTTTTGTCGTTGATAATTATAAAGATAACGCAGCAGGAGTACGCGATGATGGTGTACTTGGTGCCCATTTTTATGAATTTCTATTAACCAGTAGTTGATACCTCTACTCTTCATAGACGTGTATTCCAGGTGCTCTCAGTTGATACTGTATTTTTTACTTTTCTGCTTTCACATCATGATCAATAAGCTGTCATGTAAATTTAAATATTATGATTGTTATTATTTTTTATAATGAGACAATAAATTCCAAAAATGTATTAAACTTTTACTGATATGAGAATGAGAAAAACATATCCGAGTGATCTTATGTGTTCTATTATGGACAAACACAAAAAATAATTTTATATGCGCGCGCAAAGTTATATATATGTCAAGTAAATATGTCACATGATTTTTTTGTACATATTTGTAAACACACTGATAATTGTAAAACTATTTTATAAATTTAATAATATTTAAATTAATAAATATTAATAAAGAAAATCTAAATCACGAAATTGAAAAATAAATGAAAGAGATATTATTTACTTTGCATTTGAATTGAACATTTTTAATATTTAAATAGATGTAAGTATAACCTAATATTAATGATAGAATAGTTTAATTGTATTATTTAAATGTTAATAAAAATTATAAAATAATTAATTATTAAATAATAAACTTAGAAAATGACGACAACTATTGATGATGTTTGTGAAAAATTGGATAGTCTTTTTCTACGTTCATTAGAATTGATGGACGAAAAAATCGTATTGACACTACAATTAGAAAATCAAATGCGAGATGGACATATAGAATTAGCAAAAGCTCGATATATACGTGGGAAAGAAAGTGTAGGAATACTTCAAGTACCTCAGGACTCTACGATAAATTCATTATTTAATTTGGAAACAATATTCAATGAGGAGAATACGAATCAATCAATTGCAACTCCGCACTTTGATATCAGTATGAAAAGTAACGAGAATGGTAATGATAATTATGATCCTATTCGATGGTTTGGTGTTTTAGTGCCCCAAAGCTTGAAGACTGCACAAAAAAGATTTCAAGAATCAATTTATCTTTCTACGAAAATAGCAAATATTGATTCAGAACTAGAGAGTATTCCAAAAGAATTTGAAGATTCTAAAAATTTGAAAAGTAGTTTAATAAATGTTGAAGAATAATTTGTTATAATAAATATTTATTTTTAAAATATAATATATATAAAAAATATTTTTTTACTGTCTATTATTTATTTTTAACATGAGTGTGAATGTATCAGACATCAAACAAATTTTTAATTATTGATAAATAGAGTAAATAATTTATAAAGAAAATTTTTTTTAAAATGCGCATCTAAAAAATTTTTAAATTAACAAGTGCATTTTCTATAAATATTATTTTATAAATTATTTACTCTATTTATTAATATTTAAAAATTTGTCTGATGTCTGATAAATTCGCACTCATTTTTTAACAATATCGTGAAATTACATGTAAGGTAAAAAAAAAAAAATTTTAATTAATATTTTTTTCCTTAATTGTGGTACTTGTCACGAATTCGACAAGACAACCAACCTAACAAAACACGTGTGTTGCGTATATTACATCACCTGTCTATTTTTTTTTTTGACGTATGCACTTCTAAAAATAAAAAAAAGTTTGAAAGTGTTTTTTATGTTTTTTCATTTTTACTTGTAATTAAAACTAAAGAAAAAAATCCATGGTCTGGATTGAAATGAAACTTCTTCAAAGTATATTAATTTATACCAAAGATATAGTTTATTATCGATAATAAATGATTAAAAGAATTATGATTCGAAAATACAGGTAATTTTGAACCAAATACTAATTAATAAAAATGAACTTATACAGTTTGATTTAAATTTAAAGTTAATGAATATGCTGTCATAGGATATGAAAATTGCTAAGAATTAAAAAAAAAACTGATATATATTTACTTGGTAATACAATTGTTGGTTGGTTTGTTAGTCTGATTAAAAATATTTATAGCTTATTTTAAATATTAATAATTATTTGCATAACTCAATTATCAAAAAACTTTTTGAGACAATAAAGTAAGCAGACATCTGACAATTTTTTAAAACTTTATAGTAATAAATTAAAATGTTTATAAAGTAAATATAAAAAAATACACGTTTAGACAATTTAAAAATCAGTGCATGTATTTTTTAAAATTTTATTATTTTAATTGTTTAATTTTTTTTTATTTATAGTTAAAAAATTAACGTATATTTGGCACATTTACACTCATAACTTTTTTATGCACTTTAATAATGAATTATTTTATGAATAAAATTTTTTAAAATCTTTATTTCAGAGCCAACCAAAAATTTATTATTATTGCCATTATTTTAGGCATTACAATATTTTATAATGATTATTTTGCATACGAAATTCAGAAATTTAAATGGGCAACTAAAGACTGCAATCAATGTGTCAAAGTATTATTTGTCGCAGACCCACAAATAATAGGTGAAGTAAATGAAAATTATTTTGGCTCATGGTTCGCACGGTGGGATAGTGATAGGTAAAAAAATCAACATTAATTTAAAATTATAAAAATATTTATTACAATTAATAATTTTTAATTTTTAATTTATTAGATATTTAGCAAATACATTCTCAAGAGCTTTAAAACATTCTCAACCTGATGTGATAGTTTTTCTTGGTGACTTAATGGATGAAGGTCACATTGCTAATTTGGAAGATTTTACAAAGTATAAAAATAGATTAGATAAAATATTTGAAACCCCAGAGCATATTATGGTACAATACTTATATTTTTTTTTAATTTATTAAACTTTTTGTACTAATGTTAATTAATTTGGTTTAGAAAATTTATTTACCGGGTGATAATGATATAGGAGGTGAAGAAGATCATGTTAAACCTCGTATTCATGATAGATTTAAATTTGCATACTCGCAACCAGATACTTTAACTCATAAAGACGTAATTTTTTTTAAGGTAAAGTCAATCATTGGCAAAAATTATTTCTATTTTTAGTATTTAATCATTGAATCATTCATTTCAGGTAAATAGATTGACTCGTTATATGCCAAATGCACCAAAAGATGCTTTTTTAAATAATTATAGAGATAGAAATGTTACTAATGTTGTTCTTAGTCATATACCACTTTTATTTACACCAGGAATTTTTGTTAAAAATGTTTGTATTTTTATCAAATTTTAAAATATTTATAAACGCATTTTTTTAAAAAGATAATTAATTTTCTGAAATAATATTTATAGGTAATGAAAGAGCTTTCACCACAATTAATGTTCACAGCTCATGAGCATAAAGCTTTACACTTAAGTTTTGATTCAACAATTGACCAACTCAGTGTTGTTTGGGCTTTTCCACCTCATGAAAATCAATTTTATAATTTTAGAATGGAATTAAATGATATACACGAGATTCAAGTACCCACATGTTCTTATAGAATGGGTACACGTTCTATGGGCTATGGATTAGCTCACATTGGTATTGTTTTTTTTTCTTCAAATAAAAATAAACAATTATAATATTAATTTTTTTTTTCCAGATACTCAAGATAAATCTTTAGAATTTACAGTTTTATGGTTACCAGAACGTTTTCCTAAATTATTAGGATATCTTTTAGTGGTAACAATAATAATTGTTCTTGTTAAATGTACATTAATATGCAGTTGCTGCACGTCGCCTAATCATGTGGCCTACTCTCCAATACCCAGAGTATAATCATTTCTGATTACGGCAGACGATTTATATCTTTCTTATTTATATATGAAAGTACACATATATTTATTAGTATTAATATATATGTAGAATTAATAATTCTACTACACAGAATCCGTTCATTATTTCTAGCCAATGCTATTGCATATATATATATATATATATATATATATATATATATATATATATATATACGATTGTATACTATTAAACAAGCAAGCTGACATAAAATTTTAAATTACCAAAAATAATATTGACAATAAGTATTATATTGTTTTTTTTTATAGTTTAATAATTTATAATAAAAGAAGCAGTTAATCAAATAACAAAATACTGTATTTGTTTTCAATCAATTTTAACAACACTAATATTTTTTACGTATATTTATAAACTAATCTTAATTTAATTAAATAATTTTTTAAAAAATAATTTCTTACTCAAATACATTTAAATTTCACAAAAACTATCACAATGTGTCTTTGGCACAAATGTCAAAGACTTAATATTATTATAATTGTAAAGTGTAATTTTACAGATAACAAAGAAAAAATATATATTGTTATAAATAATAGCATCCGGGGGAAGCGATAATTTATAAACAATAATTATTATGAAAAATGATAATTAGATAGTTATTATTATATCTTTCTGATAAAGTCCGTAAGCGATTAATGACCAGAGTACTGTGGTCCATAAATTCATAGCAAGAAGTGAGGCATGAGTAGGATTGTCTATTTTCCATGCCCACGGGAAACTTTTCATTGTAAAGTAGTGACCCACATACAAGAAAATCGCATTTGCACCGGCATATGTAAATGGTGCTCCATTCCAAACTCGATGATGATCAATTAAGAAATATAAAATAGCAAAAAGTATAAATGCAAAACAAGAAGTTATTAGTACGAATGATATTGTCATCATATTTTTGCTAACTGGGATCATTCCATCTTTACTCCAATCACACAAAAAACCTGCAATCACTCCCTGCAAAACCATTAATAAATTATATTTAATACATTTTAATAATTTTTACTAATCATAAATTATTTACTTACAAGTACGACTGCCCAAACAAACCATCGAATAATTTTAGAAAAATTATGTAAATAGTAGCAAAATAATATTCTTCCTGCTTGTACTCCTAATGCAACAATTAAAACAGCTGACAAAGTATTCATTATTCCTTCTGGATCATGAGGTAAAACATGACCATAAATTAAATTGTTTGTTTTATTGTATACATGACTTCCCAAAATTAATCGATCAATATAACCAGCAGCTCCACCAGTACAATTACTATATTTTCCGTGATATACATTACCACCTGGACCAAGATATCCAGTCGGACATCCTGGTACAGGTAATAAAAATGTCAATAGCAAATGCGTTGCAGTAAGTGCCAAGATTACCAACCACTGTATCCAAGCATCCAGAATATCTTGAAGAAATGCAAATCTTCCATAATGAAAATTTCTTTGAGCTTGCATAGTTAAGGTTTCAATACTAGCGCAAATGAAATAAGTTATTCCAAGTAACTGAAGGACGCCAGAAAAACGTAAATCACTTAATCGTGTACCCCGTTGGCCATTTATTATTAAACCCAAAAAAATGAGAATCATGGCACGCTTCAGACATTTAATAATTATTCGTGATCGTGGAATTGAGAGTCTCAATTGAGAACGTACGGATAATACTATGGTCAAACCCATAATCCAAGCAAACCAGGGTAATACGAGATCAGCTACTGTTAATCCATACCATGGAGAGTGATTGAAAAATGTATATTTTCCTCCTCCATTGTTTACAAATATCATCAATAGAACAGCGATACTAAAATCAATATCAATTTAATTGTTTAGTTACAAATGATTAATTATGAATGATTAAAAAATATATAATTTTATTCATACCCTCTAAAAGCATCAATAGAACGAACTCTTATGCTTGCTTTGGTTATTCTAACTAATTGTTGAGATGGGGGGTCAGAATCTTGCAAAGGTCCCAGGTCCTGAGAAAAATTAATAAATTTATATACATAAAAATATATATCTTTCAATATAATGAATTTTAAAAATAAATATCTACGCTTTGATCGTCTGGAGAGTTTCGCATCCGGAATTTTTTAATCATCCGTATCAAAAAACGTGTCGTTCCAATCAATATCGCTCCAATTGTAAAAATCATAAATGCCGCTAAAAGAGCTAAAAATAGAAAAATGTAATTAATTTTTTATTAATATTAATTATTAGCATTTATATGCACAATATTCATAAGCGTGAATGTAACTGAGAAGTGGCAATTTTTAAAATTTTTGAATAAATAAATAAAATGTAAGTAGAATAAAAATTTAAAAATGCGTATAGATCAATGAAAAATTAGTACGCGCATTTTTTTAAATTTAATTATTTTAATTAATTCATTTGAAATTTATAAATTGTCTGATGCTGCTACATTAACACTCATATGATATTCTACTTACGAAGGTACTGATTTTTTGGTTCAATTATAGTGTAGACATTGGAGCATAAATGTTCTTCCGTTAAATTCCAACCATAGTAGCCATACTCTTCAAACTTAAATGTATCACTGAACAAAATATTTAATTTTTTATCAATGATATACAATTTTTCATATAAATTATTTTTATAAATTATACTTACTGACACCACTGGTATTTCCCTTTAACAAAATAAAAATGTAATGGGTATTCTGTAGGTACTACTAATGTAGTATTGCTGTGTGCTGATACATTAGCCCATGGTAAACAATCACACTAAAAAACAATTAGTATAACAAATATATATTATTCATTAGTATTAAGTAATAAATTTATAAATATAAATAAATAAATATGTAAATACTATACCAATTTATAATAACATTCTTCATTTGTAGCGAATAGTGAAAGAGGTTCATTATTATCATTGATAACTGTGAAGCAAGCTTCATCCATTCCAAGACTTTTATTAACATCCGGACAAGGATTAACGTCACTCATAGTAAACATTATGACAGGATTAATGATTCTATTTAAAACAATAACATCTATATCCAAAAATTATGCAGTTTCAAAGCTTTGTTTGTTAAAAATTTGTGCGCGGTCTTACTATAGACAAAAATATAATTAAAAAAAAAATGATATTTCAATTGATGTGTGAATGTAGCAGACATCAGACAAATTTAAAACTATAAATAAATAGAGTAAGTAATTAAAAAAAATTATATCTATAAAAAAAGTGCACTTATTAATTTCAAAAATTTTTAATGCCCATTTTTAAAAAATTTTATTTTATTAATTATTTACTCTGTTTATTAATAATTTTAAATTTGTCTGATGTAGCAGACATTCACACATTTCAATTAGTATAAAGTATAAATAATATAAATAAATAAATAAAATACATTGGTACCATGAACAAAGAGAGTGATAATATCTTGACCATAGCAATAATGCTAATTATAAATTATAATTACGACGTAATTACAATAATTAATATTCAATCAATTATATATTTTTATTAATCCAGTTACTGGATTAATTGTGTATACTCATTCGTCCGGCAATCAAATTAATTTAAAAATTAAATTTGTACCTAAATTACGACGATCTTAATAGAATAAGGTGGATAGGATAAGCTGCGTACTAAAGTGTAGATGAAATAATAATAATAATAATAATAAAAGGTTGTAAACACGGTATATACATATGTTTAGTATGAAAATTCACACTTCTTGTGGATATATGAATGAGAACAAAGCTTCGGAAAGTAATCAATAGATGTCTTTACTGCAATTTTTTTATTATTATAAATTTTATCCGTTTCTATTAATAGTCTAAGAGCCGGTGGGAGATCGACCTTCACCCATCGGATAACCAGATGAGACATATTTTGTATCAAATATAATTTATTAACAAACATGCCTATGATGGCTTGGCTATCAAAAAGTTTTCATGGCTATTTTTAATTAAATTAATTTTGATCAATTTTTTTTCATCACCTTCAGACTTTTGATAATCAAATGAATTTCATTTCAACTGATAGTTTTTAATACACAGAATATGCCTTCGTAGGCTTGTCTATTTATTTCTGTGCATGGCTACTTGCCAAGCAGATGTAAACAGGTAAGTCAATATAGGAAACTCTAGTGTTCTGATAACCAATCGAAATTGGTATCATAAGTAAGATATTTTAATTACAAAACTAATCGTATAGGCTTGTCTGCAAAAAATCGTTCATGAAATATTATTGTCAGGCTATAAAATTTTAAAATTGGAGCTATTTGATAGGTGCGAGAGAGAAAGTAGAGTGACCGAGGTCCGTGTAATAGATGAAGACACAACATAGCAGCTGCACGCTACCTGACTGTTGAATGTATCCGAGTGCGCATGCTCGTGTACAGTCGAAAATAATTTATTAGTGACAAAACAACACGTGCTAAATAATATTTATTAAGATGTCAAAAATTAGTAAAAAGTGTTTTTTGTGTGAAACGAAAGAGGAAAAATTGACTTTAAAGAAAATTCTTTTAAAATATGTCATTTAAAGTCATGTTCCGATATTGTACTGCGAGCACTGTTCAGTGCTCTTAATGCATGTCGGAGGTCACACCTTACAGTGGTCACAGTGTATATCGGAACATAGCCTAAAATTGGCTTTCTGTAACGAGCAACCTGCTGTCACTACGTGACTACCCAAATATCGGTAGGAAATTTATAAAGTACACAGAAAAAAAAGATTCCTTGCCGGAAAATTAAAATATTAATTTAAATAAAGAAAATAAATACGACCGTCTTTTTTTCCCGAGTAATTTTAATGTAATTCGAATGATATAGATAAATCGCTTTATCTCAATATTTGTCAATAAAAAAGAGTTTAAACTATGAAAAGACACAAATTCAAGTCAAGATCTTTTTAACGATAGAAAATTTAATAACATTAACTAATTTTAGCATGTAAATATGGCGGGACCAAAATCTTCCTTATTCTCTTAATAATATACATTATTCTTTATAATATATTTTAAATAATGAATATAAATTTTTTTATAATTTTAAAATTTTATAATTTAGCTGAAAAATGAAAAAAAATTTAGTTGAATTAATTTTTTTTTATTATTAATATATTTAATAATTTATTTTTCATTATTTTACAGCCGTAAGTATTTCTAATATAATTAAATTAGAGTTATAATAAATTAGAGTTTAAAATTACTGTTGACTGTGATAAATAAATGCTGTCTCTGTCACTCACATGTATGCGAGCATGCGCACTCGGATACATTCAACAGTCAGGTAGCGTGCAGCTGCTATGTTGTGTCTTGATCTATTACACGGACCTCGGTCGCTCTACTTTCTCTCTCGCACCTATCAAATAGCTCCAATTTTAAAATTTTATAGCCTGACAATAATATTTCATGAACGATTTTTTGCAGACAAGCCTATACGATTAGTTTTGTAATTAAAATATCTTACTTATGATACCAATTTCGATTGGTTATCAGAACACTAGAGTTTCCTATATTGACTTACCTGTTTACATCTGCTTGGCAAGTAGCCATGCACAGAAATAAATAGACAAGCCTACGAAGGCATATTCTGTGTATTAAAAACTATCAGTTGAAATGAAATTCATTTGGTTATCAAAAGTCTGAAGGTGATGAAAAAAAATTGATCAAAATTAATTTAATTAAAAATAGCCATGAAAACTTTTTGATAGCCAAGCCATCATAGGCATGTTTGTTAATAAATTATATTTGATACAAAATATGTCTCATCTGGTTATCCGATGGGTGAAGGTCGATCTCCCACGGTCTCCTCTACTATAACGTATAATGATTTATTTCCACAACTACAATTTTAAATTCAATTAACTGCAAATGTCTACATAAGGAACTGTCAACAACATAAATTATAATCTTTATTATAAACTATATAAGTACAGGTGTGGTCTGAAATGCCTGGTACACGAAAGTATAGCAGTGCTACGTTTAGAGTACGAGACATTAATGACAACATATGTAAACAAAAAAATTAGAAATAAATTAGAAATTATTTTTCGTAATGTTTCCAGTACTTATATTATTATTAATCTTAATAATTTTTTTATAATCTTATTTAATATTTTTATTTCTCTTAATTTCTGACTTACTTTGTTACGTTAGGTACTCTATTTATCTTTACATTTTGCGAGGAAAATACCCTGTTGTTGTTTTCATCGCAGCTTTGGGTCTTCCTCTCAATCTCACAACTGGTGGTAATGCGATATTCGACAAGTCAACATTATCGTTTGTATTATCTATTTGTTTTTTTTTTTATGGCTAGTCAACTTTAACGTTTCCAAGTTTTGACACAATTGACGGAATTCAGGCTCTGATACTTGTAGAGCGGTTTCCATTATTTTATCAAAGAGACCAAGTAAAATTCGCCGTTTTTCATCTTCATATTTTGTAATAATATATTCTGCAACACTAGAATCCTTATTCAATAATTCATGATGTGTCTTATCTGATTCGGAGACTCCTTTAGTTTCTGATATGGCAATAAACGGATTGGTAATTAAGGATATATCTAAATCGTCTTCTAAGCTTTCACGAAAAGTGGAACCTACATTTTTCAAATTTACAACCTTCGACCATTTGGGGTCGCATAATTGAGAACAAAAAAGATTTAGCTGAAAGTATTTCAGTACACTCAAAATATGAACACATGGTAATTTCGAGCTTACACGAAAGTGGCAAGTACAATCTGTTGTAGAAGCCGTAAATCGGTAGCCATTGATAATCATACTACACATTTTTGTTGCATTACAACTTTCAGTTATGATTATACTATTATATTTTTTTAACTCATCTGCAAGTTTGCTGAAGGCTACTTTAGTTAAAAATTCAGCATATTCATTAACGAAAGAACCGAGCTCATGCTCGATATTCAATCGTTTTAAGCCGTCTATAGCCGTTAATAAATTTGTTTCTTACTTGCTGGTATTTAACAATTTAAAGAAGTTAATAGCAAACTCACAGAGGGTACTATGATAGTTACAAATAGTTTTAATTTGTTTATTTGTAGTTTCAACAATATTATTTGTATCATTTCCATCATTAAATACTGCCATTGAAAACTTCGTCCATTCATCACGAATGCTATGCCAGTTATTATTAAAATAATTTACAACGCATTTTGGTGTTTTTGAAACTAATTCTTGGTATAAATTATCGTAATTTTTTTTCGATTTAGTGTAGGCTAAGTTTCTGAGTAATCTAAAACTCAATACTCTTTCTTCCTTGTTAAGTTTCATTAATTTAAGTTGTCTATCGAAAGTCTTCAAAGTATGGAAAAGACATAACAAAAATCGAGCATCAGGAAAAATTTCCGCGAAAGCATTCCTTTCAGTCAGATCTTTATCTGTCATTATGCAAGTTGTTTTTTTACAAGCTTCTTCATTCAATTCACGGAAATTTTTGGCGACCCATTTTATATTATCAGCTGTTTCAATTTTAAGTACTGCTACTCCGACAATTTTACCTCTTCCACTGCCAGTTTGAATCATTATTAAATATAGGGTAAATCCTAAATTAAACAATTTTATAAGTACCATCAATGAATAGCATTTCTGGCCAATTGCTCATTGATGTTTGCATGGATGCGTTGGTAAATATTTATTGCTCAAAATATTCTACGAACCGATAACGAAGAATATCTCCAGATTCATTGGCTTTTAAATTTAAATATACTGGCAGCTCACGTAATTTACACATTCGACCTTCTGTTTCCCCATGTTTTCTTACATCAAGCTATATATATATATATATATATATATATATATATATATATATATATATATATAAATTGGGCGTTCTCTTAGATAGTTTTTTATTGTTGCGACAATGTGCACATCGCATATATTATAAATAATACTTTGAAAATCTAATGCTTTCTCTCTTCTTAAAAAATCTCATAAGATCCGATAGCTTCTTATAAATTCTCATAGGAATGTTATGAGAATCAATGAGTTCTATAGGAAGCGGGAGTCCTCTTCTGATAGAACTTACTGAATATTATGAGATTGTATAGGAAGTATTTAAAAAAATTATTTTCTCATAGATTCTGATAAGGGATTCTTTATAAGAATTTATCGGAAAATACAAATGTTTATAAAAAATGAGTTTTTATACGATTGGATGAGATAAAATATTCACGAGATGTATAGGGATCTATAAGAAAATAATAAAATTTACAAAATTTCTATTTGGATGAGAATGTATAAGGAAATGATATTGTCACTTACAACTGGAATCTATGGGAAAATAATAAAACTAGCAAAATTTTTGTTTCAATGAGAACGTATGAGGAAATCATTCCGTCAGTAATGATGGGATTCTATGAGAAAATAATAAAATTTACAAAATTTCTATTTGGATGAGAATGTATAGGGAAATGATCTCGTCACTTACAACTGGAAGCTATGAGAAAATAATAAAATTAGCAAAATTTTTGTTTCAATGAGAACGTATGAGGAAATGATCCTGTCACTAATAATGAGATCCTATGAGAATATGAAATTAATAAGCTTCCCGTTTGTATGAGAACGTATCCGAAAATATTTGTATCAGTCACAATTGGATTCTAAAAAAAAATAATAAAATTTTCAAAATTTCTGTTTTAATAAGAACGCATGAGAAAATAATCCTGTCATTAATAATGGAATTTTATGAGAAAGTAATAAAACTTATCATATTCCCGTTTGTATGTTCAATGACTTGTTGTCTCATGTAAGTTATGGTATTTACGCATATTAACATATTAGTCTAGCAAACGAGTGCCTTTTTGACGAAAACCTGTCCAAGACGCACCACCGAATATTATGATTAAGGTCTGATTTAATTCGAAATGGCATCTATAAAAAAAAATTAAAGTGGAAATTTGGGGCTGAAAAAAATTGTAAGTTATTAACAATTTAGTAAAAATAAAAAAAAGTGATTTGGTTTTTTACAAATAGTTCAAAAACTATTTGAGATATCCAAAATCTGTAAAAAGATCCTCAAAGAGCAGGAAATTTCCAAAAAAAAGTCCAGTCTCCCCTATCTGTACCAACAATATTTATAATTTTTATTGAGCGGTGAAAATGGGACTAAAAACGGGTAGCAGCGCATGCACGCGCGTTAATAGAATGAATAGCATAATCGAAAAAATTTATTTTAACCGATTAAATATAAATATTAAGAAACAAAAAAAATTTGGTTCTTTCTTACCACATGGATTAATAATAATCCACCGAAAAAAAATTTTACCCCAATTTTTCAATTAACTATGCTTTTGTTATTTAGTTCATTTTTACTCATTGAAAGTTTCTATAAAAACCCTGATTATTTCTAAACTAAGAATCCAGGATTTTTTTCACTTCATAGAGCTATTCTTGAAAGGGTTTAGAAAAAATCGCCGTTGGAAAAATTAAAAAATTTCGACTTTTCACTTTTTTATTTCCGATCTAAGGATGAAAGGAATTGAAAAATTAAAAATGTAAATACAGCAATCAAGAAATTTTATTTTTTTAATGATTTTGTTTTTTTATTGCTAAAAGCTACTTAACAATAATTTTAAAAAAATTGTACTTACATCGTTCGAATAATTGTTATAAACAAATGCATTGTTAATAAGATTTAAAAAATTTTTTTGTTTGGAAATAAGATGCTTGATGAAAATAATGATTTTTAAGAAAAAAATCGCCCCTTAAAAAAATTTTTTTATTGCTAAAAAGCGCATTTGCTACCCTGATTAAACAAAACGATTTGTGACGATTAAAAACGATTAAAAAATTAATCATCTTTAATCGTCATAATCGTCATGGTTTTTCAGATTTAATCGTCAATAATCGTCAAAAGACGACTTAGTATTTTACAATTAAAAACGATTAATGACAATTAAAAATTTCAAATCGTCATGAATCGTCTTTAATCGTAAAATAATATATAGCAATTTCTGGTCCTGCATGACGATTAAGAACGATTTATGACGATTTGAAATGTTAATCGTTTTTTATCCTCTTTAATCATTAACTGACGATTCATGATGATTTAAAACGATTAAAACAGGTTTAATCGTCACAAATCGTTTCGTTTAATCAGGGTAATCAATAATTTTTGTTTTTTGCTTAGTATTAATATTAAGGAACTATTTTTTTTTTAAATCGTAATTTATCATGTTTTCTTGTTTTATAAAAAAATAATTTTTTATTTGCTGTTTATCAAACAAACAATTTGTTGTAAACAAATGAATTTTTACGCTATATTTTTTTTCAAATACTAAAAACAACCATGTGTTTTTTTTTTTATCGGAAAACATTTTAAGAATATCCGAGTCGAATTTAATCTATTTTTTCTTGTGATTTAATCAATTCAATAAAGTTTAAAACTGACACTTTTCAAGATTATGAAAAAAAAAGATACAATCGAATAACTTTTTTAAAAAAAATGCATTAAGAACGGTTTTCAGATAATTGTGTCCCAGCTTTTCTCTGAAATAAAAGCTCTAAACGCAAAATAAAGACACAGACCCGATGCTTTACTCTATGAACTAGCGAAGTGCACTTGAATTTTTTGATAACTTCCATTTGTTTACGAGAATAGCTTGGACAAAGTTCCTATTTAATGTACAAGTGCAACAGAGATAGTACCGTTTATCCAGTTGAGTGCGAATAGAGAAACAAATGAAAACGCGTCTTAACTGAATTTAAAACTATTAAAAAAAAATAAAGAGAACATCATATTATCAAAATTTCAATAATAAATAAAAATAATTTTTTTTAAGCTTAGTCTTGGGCATATATAGTACTGGATAGCTTTAAGTAAAAGAATAAGTTTTAATTTCCAAATGCATATGGTGGCCGAGCGGGCTAAAGCACTTGACTTGGACTGTTTTCAGAGATTCAATCGAAGGGTCAGCAGTTCGAATCCCATCAGATGTCGGAAAAAATTAAAGATTTCTTCTCTACCGAAGTTGAAAAATGATATATTAACCCCCAGTGGGTTAAAATGAGTTGTTACTAGTAATTAAATTATTTTTTAAACAAAGAAATAAATGATTTTATTTTCTTATTTAATTCAACTGAAAATAATTTCAAAATTTAAATTATTCCAAATAATTTTTAATTATTTCAGGAAACAGAAATATACGATATTTCTCTCATTTTTTTTTATTATTATCTCATAGAATCCCATAAGTATGTCGCCTACGAATTAACGTAATAATAATAAAACTATTTTCTCATTCATTCTTATACAACGGTAAGAGTGGTATAAACTTGTACCCATAGAAGCTTATAAGAAATCGACGCATTGCAAATTATTATCTCATAGATTCCCATAAGAATGTCACTTACGAATTCACGTGAAAAAAAAAAACTATTTTCCCATTCATTCTTTTACAACAAGAAGAAACAAGACGTCTATATTTCCAATTGATTCTTTTACGAAATGTAAGTATGACGCATTCCTACTCATTCCGATAAAAATGTGAACATGTACAACAAATTTTATATAAGAATGAATGAGACATAAGTTTAAGGATTTGGTAAGTTTCTATCGGATTATGCTCGGGTTTGAATATTCTCATAGGTTCTAATATGGACTATCATTTTTCGATGGGACACTGCCGATTCATTCTCATAAAAATTTTTTTATGAGAATCTATCGGATTTTTTGAGCAGGGCTCTAGCGCGCTAAAGCCACTTCGGATGATTGGTAAATAATTTATCGATAAAGTTGATACATTTCTATCATTATTATTATTGATGCAATTTGGAGTTGAGCAAAAATTTCTTTCAAGAACACTCGGTTCATTAGCAAAAAGCCGAGCCCATAAAGCACTAATATTATCTTCACAAGTAATTACTCGTCATAAAGGTACAACTACATGATTTTCTTTCTCAATTTTTTGTTGAATTTTTTCAGTTTCTTTATAAAGTGGATATAAGATCTCCAACCTTTTTTTATAAATATTATTAGTTAGGCCTTGATTTATAAAGTCATTTACAAAATTTAGTGTAGGATTTTTCGAACTTTTATAAAATTCTTGAAAGTCGGTAACTTCTAAAGCACAGTTGAAAAGTAGCTGTATTATGGTATCGAAAGGGCATGTGTTGCGAACGATCCAATCACTAGTCTTGAAAGCATAGCATAGTATCACTAGCATAGGCTTACAAGAATTGCCGTTTTTTAATAAGTGTACCTTGAATTTTTTAGAATTAACAAAATTATTCACCAATTTTATTTCTGGACAATCTTGAAAATATTTACCGGCATTAATATTTGATCTAGTAACTTGTTTAATAGCAAAAGATAAAGTTTTTTTCTTTTTTTTTTTAAATATTTTTTGGAGTCTTACTTGCTAAATTGTAATCATGATCTCCGGAACTATTTATTTTTATGTCATTCAAAGGATTACAATTTAAGCTGTTGTAATCTTGTAAACGGTTCATTTCGATATCACTCGAAAAACTACAATTCAAATTGTTATGATATTTTAATCTATTCATTTCGGTATCACTTATAAGATTATGATCAATATCACAATAAGTTCCAACTTTAAGGCCCTGATCATAATTTCGAATGTCATGAGAGTTATCTTCAACATGATAATCGAAGAGCTTAATTTCATCATTCCCTTACGACTTTCAACCCAGTCTAAAAACACTCTGGAAATATTCTGGTAACACGATGCAACCATACGGACTCCAGAGTATTTCCAGAACGGACATGGAGCAAACCCAAAGTGTTTCCAGAAAGTATCCAGAGTGGATACATACTGACACCGTTATGCATCCACATTGAATACAAACTGATACCAGAGTGTTTCCAGAATATTTCCAGAGTGAGATCAGAGTGAATACATACTCAAACCAGAGAATATTCAGAGTAAGTAAATACTGAAAAAAAAAAAAATAATAAAATTTGCCGAAATATATTATTTTTAAAATATTGAACAGAATTTATTGGGTACAAAAATCAATTTTTGTCATTATCTAAAATATATTTTATGTTTCTGGATTGTAAAAACAATTTTTTCAAGATAACAAAAATATTTGACATTGCTGTCACAATGTTATACAGCATCTACTATATGACCATCGAAACAGGCACTTGTCATTCTGTCAAATAACAGAGAAGTACCCGTGCCAGAATTGTTTTCAAGTATAAAGTGTAATAACTCTGAAATACTTATATAACCAGGGACAGGACAATAATAGGTTGGGCGCGATCTAGTGGCGAACACTGAACTACTTCCACTACTGCTTAGCACCGGTGACTTTCTCCTCCTCCACATATATCTTGTCCCAGCAAATTTTTCTCTTAAGTCCTTCACATTAAAACCCGGGTCAGAAAGTTAGATCTGTTTTAAAATAAATGATAAATTCAAATACTTTTTCTTTAATTTAAGTTTATAAATCGTATTTTTTTTTATATAAGAATTTAATCTGTTTTTGCCCATACTATTCCTTATCCAGGCCAATATCAGACTTATTTTCGTATAATATTTAGTCTGTTTTAAATCAGGTTTAGACTAAAAACAGACTTTTTTAATAGAATTCATGGTCTGTGTTCAATTGTTTTTAAAAAC
This sequence comes from Microplitis demolitor, assembly GCF_026212275.2. Taxonomy (NCBI): domain Eukaryota; kingdom Metazoa; phylum Arthropoda; class Insecta; order Hymenoptera; family Braconidae; genus Microplitis; species Microplitis demolitor. Next base: position 12,380,558 of record NC_068552.1, on the reverse strand, counting down.
AAAAACAGACTTTATTGACTATAATTTTTAGTCTGTTTTTAATAGCTTTTAGATCAAAAACAGGACTTTTTACAAATATAAATAATAATAATAATAATAATAATAATAATAATAATAATAATAATTATTATTATTATTATTATTATTTCTTTACGGAACATTGGCTAGACTGGTCGGTTCCATTAAGGAACATTTATTTCGAACTTAGTCTAAGTATTTTTTTGTTACATGTGGATTAGTCCTCTAGCCTAATACGCACTGTAATATCATACTTTAGTTCATAGATGATAATTTTATTATAATCGGTTTCGCCCCGAATATACTTGCTGGGCTCATCAGTAAAGTTGATGCAAGTATATTCTACTTTAGACCGATAAAAGGATGTTGAATAAATGATAGTGAATTCTTAGATGATGATGGTGGTGTAGCAAGTGTTCCAATCTTGCTATCATCTTTTGGTAGAATTCTCTTTAATTTTAAGCCATGTTTTTATTTTTAGATGTTTAAATTTTTGACCAGGGTATTTTTATTTATTTACGGAACATTGGCTAGACTGGTCGGTTCCATTAAGGACGATTATAATAAAATTATCATCTATGAACTAAAGTATGACATTACAGTGCGTATTAGGCTAGAGGACTAATCCACATGTAACAAAAAAATACTTAGACTAAGTTCGAAATAAATGTTCCTTAATGGAACCGACCAGTCTAGCCAATGTTCCGTAAATAAATAAAAATACCCTGGTCAAAAATTTAAACATCTAAAAATAATAATAATAATAATATAGATGCATAAATTTATTTTAATTTTCTTGATAATTAAAACATGCTACCCTGTTTAGAAAATTTTATAGAATCCAATAGTTTCTTATAAATTCCCATAGACATTTTATAAAAATGAATAAGTTCTATGAGAAGTGCTATAGTTAAGTATAGGGCCTTATACCTTGGCTATAAGAATCTATCGGATTTTTTAAGCAGGGTAATGCGCTTCCGTAATAAGATGTCACAAATATTTTGATAATTTCTAATGCCATAATATTTTCGATTTTGTTCAGTAAATAAGGAAAATTTCTTAATATTTTAAGAGTTATTTTATTACTTCTATTCAATGCTATGAATATTCAGTTAATAAGACAGCTAAAACATAAAGCTGTAAAAACTTTCATCAACTGTCGACATTTTTAAACAAAAGACACTAAATAAATTGTAAGTAAAACATAATCGATTTTGTAACGTAATATATTTTTTATAAATATTAACAATAAATAAAAATATTACAAGTCCATGATATAATCTAGTTCAATCCTTACAAATTTTCAGGACTAAAATTTTTTAAAGATCAAGAATTAATCTGGTTTTGTCTACCCGTAACGCAATTGTTTTTTAAAACAACAGATCAAAAACAGATTAAATAATTAACTAATTGAATAATTAATAATTAATTTTTACTTGTTGAAAGCTTACATAAAAACGCTGATTATTTCTAAACAAAAAACCCCGGGTTTTTTTTTACTGCTCGGAGCTATTCTTGAAAGGGTTTAGAAAATATCGCCATTAGAAAAATTAAAAAATTTCGATTTTATACTTCTTTATTAAAAATCTAGAGCATTGAAAAATAATAAACGTAAATAAAGCAATCAAGAAATTTTATTTTTTTGATTATTTTGTTTTTTTGTTGCTAAAAGCTACACAACAATAATTTCTAAAAAAATTTTACTTGCATTGTTTAAATAATTGTTATAAACAAATGCATTGTTAATAAGATTTAATACAATTTTTTTTGAGAAAAAAATTCTTAACGAAAATAACGATTTTTGAAAAAAATCGTTTCATACACTGAGAGAAAAAACAATTTTTTTCAAGTATTTTTAATTTCTCGCTAAGAAAATTAGTAATTTTCGAAAATTCGGGAAGTTATTGTTTTCATCTCGATTTTCAAAAATCGAGTTTTTATCAGATGTCGACTTTTGAGGTCCTTAGGAAGCTATTCTGACTATTTTCAGAATGATGTGTGTGTGTGTGTGTGTGTAAACTCTTTGTAACTTTTTAACTAATGAATTGATTTGGATGGTTGAGGTGGCAATCGAAAGAGCTTGAGTCACAACATTTACATTTATAAAAAAAAAAAAAAAATTATTAAAAAAAAAAAAAACAAATAAACACAAAAAATATAATCCGTGTAAGAAACAAAAAATAAAAAATTTTAATAAATAAAGAGAGAGAAAAAATAAGGTGAGTGAAAATAACAAAGTGCAGAGACGCAGAGTGCAACAGAAAAAATTAGTACCAAGAATCACCGCTAGGCGCAGAAGAGCGCTGCAACATTTTCCTAATTGGACAGTTAGAATAGAAGTAATAAGCTCCGCTCAAAGAAGTAAAAAGTCGCGTTGTCAACTACTCACCTCAGGATAATATCCTAGTTAAAGAGTACAAGTACCCTAGGGGAAAATACCCGCGAGTACATTTTTGGAATGATTCCCAGACATATCCAACAGCGCAGAGGATTCCGAAGAAGCATCTATACGGACTATTTTTAAGTACTAAATATACATGTTTACCTTTTGAATTTGGATATTTTACATACTGAATGAGAATAGTCAATTATTATACTTAAGTATTTTAATTACAAAATATGAATTTTGAATTATTGAACTTGAGTTGTTCAAATACTAAATGAAAATTTTTTATTATTTTACTTCACTGTTCTAAGTAATAAATGAAAACTTATAATTATTAAATTTAAGTATTTTAAATGCTAAATTAAAATATTTAAATACTAATCACGATTATTTTAAATACTAATCTTCAATTTTTAATTATTGAACTTGAGTATTTTAACTACTAGATCTGAATTTTTATTATTTAATTGGACTATTTCAATTACTAAATTAAATGTTTTTAATCATTTCTTTCAAGTATTTTAAATTCTAAATTTTAATTTTTTATTATTTAACATTAGTATTTTTTTAACTAAGCATAAGTTTTTAGTATTAATAGATTTAACAAGTATTTTACTAGAATTAAGAAATTATTTACTTGACACTATTTAAGTATTTAAAATACTTGGATCAAGTATTTTTACTTGAAAATATGCACTTTTTTCTTTCAGTATAAAAAATTTTTTTTATTGCCAAAAAGCACATTTGCTAATTTACAATTTTTTTATATTTATAACAAAGTATTTATAAAAATTACTTTTATTCATAATTCATTAAGCAATTAACTCAGAGCTTTAATTAAAAGTTCAATTTGTTAAATGATTAACGGAGAATAAAAAAGACTTGAAGTGTTGTAGTCGTATCTTCAATAAGTTATTTTAATAACAATGAAGAAAAACAGGAAGATAGCGACAAGTCCAAGTGTACAATAATTTAAAAACTCATATCAAAAATAAAAAAATAAATTTTTCCACAAAAAAAAACGCATAGTTGTTTTTAGTATTTAAAAAAACATATTGCGTAAAAATTTATTTGTTTACAACAAATTGTTTGCGTACGAAACAAATAGTAAATGAATGAAGAAATTTTTTTTTCTAATATAAGAGAACATGATAAATGATGATTTTAAAAAAAATTATGGTTGCTTAATATTAATATTGAGTATAAAAAAGAAATTGTTAGTTAGCAAATGCACTGTTTAGCAATAAAAAAATTTTTTTAAGAAACAATTTTTTTCTTAATAATCGTTATTTTCATTAAGCGTTTTTTTTTTTTTTTTTTTTTTTTTTTTTTAATTATTGTTATGTAGCTTTTAATAATAAAAAAAAAAAAAAAAAAAAATAAATAAATGTTACTGATTCCTCTATTTACGTTTTTTATTTTTCAATTTTTTAGATTGTTAATAAAGAAGTAAAAAATCGAAATTTTTTAATTTTTCTAACGGCGATCTTTTCTAAAGCCTTTCAAGAATAGTTCCAAGAAGTATAAAAAAAATCCGGAGTTTTTAATTTAGAAAAAATCAGGGTTTTTATGTAAACTATCAACAAGTAAAATTAACTAATTAACAAAAGCATAGTTGATTAAAAAATCAGGACAAAAATATTTGTTCTCTAGATTATTATTGATTTATGTGTTTAGAAAGTACTAACTTTTTTTTATTCCTTAATATTTGAATTTCATCGACTCTGGGTTCATTCTGAAAACACTCTGATTTCATCCTGCACTCATTTTGAGCCCATTTTGAAAAAAATTTGATATCATTCTGGACTCACTTTGGGTCCATTCTGAAAACACTTCGATTTCATTCTGGATTCACGTTGGTTCCATTCTGAAAACACTTTGATCTACTCTGGATTAATTCTGAAACCACTTTGGTTTCACTCTGAAAAAAGGGCACAAAACCACTTTGGAAACATACTGGATTTAGAATGTTCACATTCTGACTATGATTTCAGAGTGTTTCCAGAGTGGGTTGAAGGTCGTAAGGGTTATAATTATCGGCATTATTATTGGTATCAATATCACTGGAATGTTTATGCTTATTAGTTAAAAGGGTACTATGAAAATCTTGAATATCAAAAGTATTGTTTAAATCAAATTTAGTGCTATCTTCGCGATGTATCCCTTTGCATCCAATCATATTTATCTATTTCGGTTTCTTGTCCCATCCAGTTATCAAATCCATCATCTTTATTTTTTTGTTCGGTAACATCACTCAAGTTATAAGCAAGATCAAGACTTGTTTTTGAAACCAATTTCGCTTCATCGTAATTAGACTTTAGTATCATATCATCATTCAAATCACAATTAGATACATCAGCCTGGCTTTCTTCGGGATTATTGAGATGTTGACTGATGAATTTAATTTTAATTTTAAAAATGTATAAACATCAGTTGGTAATTTAACTTTATTTTTTAAAACCATTCTAAGATCTTTAAAATCCTCCTCGATGTAACTTGACGTTGCTCTTAAGTCAGAATCGGGAATACATACGTTACTCCACAAAGGGAATTCTACAGCAGTCTTCACTAAAGGCTTTTCTAATGTAGGCATGAAGTAACAATTTAAATTATTACCCTTCTTGATAGCATTTTTCGATATCTTCACTAAGTTACTAAGCAACGTTGAAATAGATAAATCATCCTCATCAAGATTTGATAAAACATCTTTGACTTCAATTTCTTTAGGAAAAACTTCAATTTTATCAATCTGCTCAGTTACATCTAATACAAATTTTTCAATCTTTCTGCATGCAATCAAATTTTCCAACGTTGATTTTACTTTATTAAGAGATATGTTTTCCCCGGTGGCGTCAACAATACTGTCATCGTGTGCAACATTACAAATTATTAAAATTTATAGTAAGATGCGTTGAAAATCACCCAAGTTTTTACAGTCAATTAGAAGACATATACACCGAGTGTAGAATTGCTTTATTGATGGATGTAATATGGACTTAAAACACTTCCAACCGGTAACTGAGTGCACGAAAAGAGCTGTATCTAATCTAATATAAGTGTTGATTTTGGTTTTTTTTTTACTGTGTAGATTTTCAAAGCATACACTGATATATCTTTTTAGAGGCATTGAATTAAATGCGCTGGACATAGCGTTTAATTGAGCACATGATCCATCAGTAACGGCTTCATGTGGATGTTTAGCTCCCAAAGTAAGCCATTTAACTAACCATAGTCTAATTGTTTCAGCATCATGAGCAGCTGATAACATCTGCCACACAGATTGTGAATTTTTATCAAAATTTATAACGATTTGGGAAAGAAATATATAGGGACTTTTTTCATTACCCGGAAAAATTATTTTACGAACAAATTTCCTCGTGGCATCAATGGAGATCAAAGAAAAATTTTTATGAGTACGATAATATTCTTTATAGCAATGCATCTGAGTTAAGCTACCATAAAAAATAAAAAATGGTGACCTGCATATAGTATGTATTGAATCTTTATAGTTCGGGAGAGCCTTGAGTCGATCAATAACTTCGAAAACATTTTTTCTATCAATTGGCTTTACACCTAATTCATCGTTTATAAATTGTTGTTTAGCTTGTCATAAATAAAGTCAGTCATTATAAGTCATAAATTAAGTCAGTTCTCAATTTGCATTGTGGGGCAATTTGCCAAATATCTTTCCGGATTTTGCTGAGTTTCGTATCAACTGCTGTCCAAATTGAGTTCCATTTTCCTACTATGTGTTTATTTACAGCTCTTTTGAAATCTATTGCTGGAATTTTTAATTGCGTAGAGAGGTCTTCACCGTCGATGATGGCCTGTTTTGCGTTCCGGTCGGCCTCGAATACCTTGGTGTGAGGGGATCCAAGCTATTGTGATGTTCTTTTTGACATTGTTAAGCTTAAGTTGGCATTCCTAGATTAATTCATCGGAGTTTTTGGGATTGTTGAGGGCATCGATTACTGATTAGGAGTCGGAACAGATGAGGAAGTTATCAAGATCTAGATGTTCTATGAGGTTGATACATTGGAGAATCGCAAATGCTTCGCAGGAGAAGATTGAAAAGTAAGATGGAAGTTTATACCGGAAGACGTCGTTACCAATGACTACAGCACATCCACGGGAGTTATTGCAGCAACAACCGTCGGTGAAGATCTTGGTATGATTAGGAAAATTGTGGATCATTTCAGCGTATAGGTTTTGATAGATTATCGGGAGAGTGTCGTCTTTTTTGTGACTGAAGGTGAAGACGATGTTATTGCTGTGGGGTTAATTAATTTCATTTTGGTGGTGAAGTTTAGTGTAAGTTCAATCCTCCTTAGTTTCAAGGGAATCTCTTGAGCTTCAGCTAGGAGACTAAGTGTGGGGCTAGTTCTGAAAGCTCCTACGCATATTCTAAGTGCCGTTGTTTGAACCGAGTTGATTTTATTCAAGCGTCTTTCAGTAGTCATATTGTAAATGATAGATCCGTAGTCAAGCTTAGAGCGAATAATGGCTTTGTAGGTGTTTAAGAGAGTCTGAGAGTCTGAACCTCATTTATTTGATCCTATTGACTTTAGGATGCCTAATTTACGGTTGCATTGACCTTTTAGGACTAGGTGATGGTTCCAGCATAGATTTTTATCGAAGGTCATCCCAAGAATTTCTAGGTGGGAGACTTGGCGAAGGGCATTACCGTTCAATGTGAGGTATGGTAGGAAATTTCGAAGCTTATGGCTTCTAGAGAAGATCATGTATTCGGTTTTCGTCTCGGAGAATATGAAGCCAGTACTTGCACACCATGTAGTTAGCGAATTTAAGGCATCCTGGAGTAGGTCACATATGTTTTTTAAGTCTTTACCCTGACAGAAGATGGTGAGGTCATCGACGTATAGTAGAGATTTGACTGGAGCTGGGATGGACTGTATTATGTCGTTGATAGCTATAAGGAATAAGGTGACACTAATGACTGAACCCTGTGGCACACCGTTGGCTATTTTTCTTGGTGAAAAGATGTCATTTCTACTTTAACTTCGAAAGACCTATTATGTAGGAAATTTTTAATGTATTTGAGCATATTGTCATTGATGTCTAGTCCAGTGAGAATGTCAATTATTCGTTTTTGCCAGGCCATCTCATATGCCTTTTGTAGGTCTAGTTGGACTACTATGACATGTCGGTTGTTTTCAAATACTTCACTGATGTAGTTTTAAAGTTGCGATAAGTGTAAATTTGTTGAGTGGAACTTCCTGAATCCATTTTGGGCAGGTGTGAACCAAACTAGTCTTTTATTGACCACTTTTTCCAGGATCTTGCTCAGATTGCAGGTTAGGGAAATTCGACGGTAGTTTGCTGGGATAGAATGATCTTTTGTAGGTTTAGGAATCGGGATTATTGTGGCTAGTCTCCAGGCTTTTAGAAAGAGGTTGTTGGACCATATGTGGTTATATAGTTTTAGTAGAAATTTTAAACTATATTCCGATAGATTCTTGACTAGAATTACTGAGACACCGTCTGGGCCAGGGCTAGAATTTTTACTGTTTTTTATTGCTTCTTTTAGTTTATCCATTGTGAATAGTAAATCCAATATGTTCATTTGTTTCATTGCTGGGTGCTGGTTTAGGAAGTTGGTGGTGTGGAAGTTGGTCTTCTGCTTGTTTTTTGAGTTGGAGAAACGATTCCAGATAGTTATTATCGCTAGAGTTAGATGCGAACGTATCGGCAAGCAATTCGGCTTTTTCTCTAGAAGAAGTGGCTGGTTGGTTGTTATCGTTAAATAAAGTAAAGGACATGGGTAGTGAGTTATTTTCATTGATTTTTTAAATTTTTTCCAAATCTGGTCTATTGGCGTTGAATTGTTGATGGTTGATACGAAGTTTTGCCAAGAAGTTCTGGAGGCTTTTAAGTTTCTTCTCGCTTCCGCCCGGTGTTTTTTATATTCGATTTTTAATTGGAGGTCGTCTATGCGTTTTTTAAGGCGGTTGAACGCATGCTTTTTTTCTCGAATGGGCTTCTTAGCTTCCTCTGAGCACCATTCGTATGTTTTTTTTGGGTTCTGAGATGTTTTAGGAATGCTAATATCAGCGGCCATTCTAATTTTTTTATTCTTGGGCTGAGTAATTGGGTTTTTTTAATCCGAAAACAGTTTCTTCGACTAATATTATAAAAATATTGTATCAAGAATAATTAAATTTCAATTCAAGTTAAATAATCTTGGTTTAAGAATATTTATTTCAAGTCAAATATATTTTGTTTCTAACCAAGTAAAAAAAACTATCAAAACAAGATACTTTTCTGTCTTGGTTGGTGAGTATAGTAAATTGTCACAATATATATCAACATCTCAAACCAAGAACTTTTTTTGCGTGACAGAAGAACATTTACTCTCAGTTTGAGAAAACTACATTATCGACTCAAGACAACGGTCTATTGTAATGAGAAAATTTTAATTTTGATTTAAATAAATTATAATCTTAGCTTAATAAAATAACTTTTTTTGAATCATGCAAATATTTACTTAACGGAAGACATAAAATTCTCCCATTGATGATTTTTTTTCTTGACTTAAAAAAATTCTAGTCTCGATTCAAGAAAATAAATGACTCTACTTAAAAAAATATATCGACCTATATTTTTCAGTGAATCTAACCTAATATAAATATTAAATATTGTCAAGCAGGAAAGTGTATGCGTATATTTAGAACACGGCAATACAGCAGTAGAGAGGATAAGGAAAAAACTCTCTCGATTAAATGGCTTATGAACGAATTGAGAAAAATAAATTGTTTGCTCATGGTAGGAATCGAACCTAGACCGATTCGGCATCACGCGAGAGCTTTACCAGTTATGCTACCCGACCATTTCCTGAACATTCGTTCATTTTACCCATATCTAGTTAGCACACTGTACAATGTAGAGTCTAAACTACCACCACTTTAGTATAGTACAGTTAGCTTTCCCAAGAGAATTTGTGCGTTGAGCCGTGAGCGCCTTTGCTGTTGGTTCAAACGTCTATGCTTACTTGCCGCAACACAACAAATACTTAAGCCAAGATATTTCTTACCATTGAATCGAGTACTTTTAATTCTTGACTCGAGTCACAAATCATCTCGATTCAAAATAAATTATTCTTCAAGAAAGAATATTTTACTTTTCGGACAATTGATTATATATTGGGGCAAAATATTTATTTTTCTCACTTTAAGAAAATATTTTTTACTTCAAGAAACATATATTGTATTGGTTGAATAAAAAAAAAATCTTATGCCAAGATGACTAAATTTAAAAAAATTTTGCTCTTGAACCAAGAAAATTTTCGTTTTCATTCAAAATTGCAAAAAATATTCTTGCGGCAAGAAAAAATTTCTTACGCCAAGATATCCTTTTTTCCTGTGTAGGTATGCGCAAATTCTGTTATTAGCAATTTTTTAAATGAATCTTAGACTGATAGCTGTTACTTTAGCAGCGATAACATTAATGTAGTCAGTAATTTTGGCTCCTTCTATTGCTTCGACGATGACTGCGAATTCTTTAGTGGAGAATACTTCGTTCTTGGCAGCATTGGCGTAATTGTCCAATACTGTTTGAGAAGACATGATGGTTTGACTAGAACAAGAGATGCTTTCTGTAGTCAGAAAAAAGCCTCAGGTTCGCTTCTCACTTTATAAACACCGAACACTTAGCGAAGCTTGATCTATGGAACACTGAGGAGCACAAAACCAAATCGAGACACTCACTCTGAACACAGGATAAAAATTGAAATTGAACTCGCAGTATACAAACTCAACTTCGACCATCGATTAAAATTTTGTTAATAATTGAAGAATCGATATAATTGAAGACAAACAATAATGTAGTGAATGTTTATGAAGATAATAAATTTAAAGGAAATTTTTTGATTACATTAAATAAGGCGCGGCAGAAAGTTTATTAATGAATAGGATTTAACAAATTATACGCTTTATTTTTTTGTACTTATTCGTTTTACTTTATTTTTTTGTACTTATATGCTTTGTTCATAACAATTGTAGATACGGTAAACAGAGATATTTAAGAAAAGCGAAGCTTCGATTGATTGTCATTTGTTTAATGAAAATAACAGAGTCAAAAGATGTTCATAAAAATACACAATTGTTGAAATCTCTCGTATCGACTGATGATTAATTTTGTTCTTACTTTTTAATTACAACAAACGTTTGATAGATTATTTAATTAATTATAAAAAATGAAAAAAAAAAATGAAAATGAAAAAAAAATAATAATAATTTTTCAGTAAATTAAAATTAATGAAAAACAATTTTTTGACAACATATTTATAATCCTCGTATTAATAAGTTTGGGAGACATAAAATATGAATATTTTTTTAGAAAAACTTAAATATTTATATAAATAGGTAAAGTCTTATTTGTAATAGTTATATCAAATTTTCTTTGAAAACAAAATCTATAAATTATTTAATAAATATATTTAGTAGATAAAAAATTTTGAACCAACGAAACTAATATTTTATAAGCTAATGAAAATGAAATGTGAACACATAATTTTTTGAATGCAATAAAATATTTTAAATAACTTATTTACGATGATTTATATTACGTTTAGCATTATATCATCATACTTATTAATTTAAAAAATGGAAAGAAATGGTATTTTTAAGTTGTGATAGACAGATTCTTACAAAAGTTATATTTTCTATTTTTCATTAGAATTTTTTGTTTTTTGTTTGATGGAATAAAAATATTAATACTTACTCCAGGCATCGTGGAAATACGTGTAGCTAGTATTCTAGAAAGCTCTTTTCGTTGATAATATTCTTCTTTAATGTTATTGTATTTTCCTGGCAAATTTTTTATAAAAATCAATACATTATTCGATAAATTTATAACAAAAAAATAAAAAGCACATTATAAGTACATACGAATTATCCTGATAGCTTTCTTCTGCCTTGTATTCCATAGTAATCTTATAGCTGCTAATTCGTAGATAACTCAAAATATTAGTTATGTACACGCTTACTAGTACACAAATAATAATTGACCACGTAAAAATAAATAGTCAATAAGCAATAATACATAATATTAGATCATACTGTAATCCCGTACTTGATGCCATGAAATCGTGAATAAGTACTCAAAAATTTCAATGAATATTTTCGTACCTATCAAAAAAAAAATATATATATCTGGCGTTTTATTTTTTTTTTTAAACGGAGACTTGATAATGGAGTACGGATCCGAGATCATTGTCAATCGGACCAGATTAACCTGAAAAAAAAAAAAAAAAACCAATTAAATTAATTTTCTATAGGAATAACTCAATGATAAGAATTGTAAAAAACTAAACCAAAATTAAAACAAACGCATAATAAAATATACAAGATTTTTTTTATACGTAATAAAAAATATGCTAAGAAATAACAAGATTTTTTTTAGTAGGATATTATTTTAATTTATGTTTTTTTCTTCTAATCAATCATTTAAAAACTAATTTTAACAGATACACAATATAACATTATGAAAAAAGAAAGTGTTTTTATTGTAAAAAATAAACGATGATAATGAGTGAGCAGAAAAACATTCAAACCACTTCAATAAGTGTTTAGTATTTTGCCTATGACTTATTAATTATATGCCAACATTTAGATGTCATTTAAATTCAAAAATGATAATCAATAATAACAATGTTTTCGCTATTAAACTAATGTACATTACGCTCGTAATTAACGCACATTAGCAATAACACATTTATTGTGTTATTTTTATTATTTTTTCACCCGACAACCTTTAAATTTTTTTTTGCTATCATATTATCTATTATATCTTTGTTGTAAAGCCAAAAAAGTATAATATTTATCTAAATATAATTGTAAAAAACTTATAAAGCCGATTAATGCATTGTGACTTGTCTTGGAAATCTATATGAAAAAGAAAAAGAATTTTTTTTTATATATACATAACAAAACTTAAATTTTTTGAATATTTTTTATGTCTACTATTTTTAATAATAATTATTATTAATTTACGTAGAAATCAAAAATTTAAGGTTCATTTTTTTTTAATTATTAAATCACAAAAAGGCGAAAATATTTTTACCAGACGCAATCTTCGGAATCTGAGTACACGACGACAACATCGTCATGATCATCTATATAGATCCAGCGATTGTCTCTTTCTTCGAGAAAATTCCATAATATTAATTGCTAAAATAAATAATTTAGTTATTTAATAAATATATTAATATAAAAAAATGATAAATAAGTCGTTGTACCTGAAGGAAATCAATTTCACCGCTAGAATGAGAAGCTTGACGTGCTGGAGAACCGACGTCTGTTTTAGTTCCGTCAGGTAAGGCATGAAGATAAAAGCATTTGTTGCTGAAGAGACATTTTCTTTGGCCCTTATTGAAGTAATTGCAATCTTTCTGGCTGTTAAATTAAATGTAGAGACAATAAATAAAATAGTTAATAATTGACAAGAAAAGGAGAGAGGGCGAACGAGCCATAAAAATTCTAAAATTTTAAGAAAGCTGACTGGAACATTTGTTTCAACTTCCCGCTGTGAAAATTGAAAATTTTCTAAAAAAGGGAAATCATTGGCTTCGGTATGATTTTCGAAAATCGAGTTTTCATTAGATCTCGACGTTTTGAGGCCCTACGAAGCTATTCTGACTATTTTCAGATGTGTGTGTGTGTGTGTGTGTGTGTGTGTGTGTGTGTGTGTGTGTGTGTGTGTGTGTGTGTGTGTGTGTGTGTGTGTGTGTGTGTGTGTGTGTGTGTGTGTGTGTGTGTGTATGTAAACTCTTTGTAACTATTGAACTAATTAATCGATTTGGATGGTTGAGGTGGCAATCGAAAGAGCTTGTTGGCCATCAACTTTCCTGAAAATTTCAGATTATTTGATCGAATAGACTCGAAAATATTTGCGAATTACGAAAAAAAAAAAATTTTTTTTTTTTTAGTTTTTTATTGATTTCTCAAAAACGACTTATACGATCGACTTCAAAATCTAATCAGCTCTAGTACTCAATAAAACGCGTCGATTGCCACCTCAAACATCAAAATCGGATAATTCGTTCGAGAGTTATCGCGGGAGAAAGAAATGGTGAAAAACGGTTTTTTCTAAATATTTTCGAAACGGCTGACGCGATCGATTTCAAATTTTAATCAGCTCTAGAATTCAATAACACGCGCCGATTGCCACGTCAACTATCAAAATCAATTGATTAGTTCAAAAGATATCGGCGTTGAAAAGTTAAAAAAATAACATTTTATGTTATTTTTTCCGGATAAATCATAATATAACGTAACAAAATGTGCCTGTTATCATACCAACTCATCTTTATTATGGTTTCTTTTGATCATATAATGTCATCGAACTTGGTTTTTAGTTTACATCATATTATCAACAAAAAAATCGATAAAACGTAGTTTTTAATATTTTTCTCGGATATTTCATAATTTATTGTTTCTTACATGAGTCAAAACTCATTTAAATCCTGATTTTGATCCCTGACATCGATTTCTGCCTCAATACACTTATTTTACTGAACATAATCAGGAACTAAATTTTAAAAACCGCTTCATTGATGATTTTCGATTCATAAATTTTCAAACTTCAGCATAACAGGTAACTTGTTAGAACTTGAAAAGATCGTAAAAAAACAATTGCATGTGATAGCATTTTCGAGCTCGAAAATATATCTACACTAATGTTTTCGAGCTCTTTGAGGTCGAAAACAGCGGGAAGTTTTGGGGCTGGCCCGCAGGGTCAACCGACGACCAGATTTTTTATAATAAAACCAGGTAAGCTATTTTAATTTGATATATTGTATACTTTAAATTATATTTTGAGGGTTTGTTTCTTTTGTTTTAAGGGAATATAATTTTTAAAGTTCACCAAAGTAATTTTTTATTCGAAGATCAGAGCCCAAATGAATCTTTAAACTTATCTAATTCATCACAAATATCTGACGAAGAAACTCATTGTAAGTATTACTTGATTTATATATAAAAAACAAAAATTAATTTTCGTTTTATTTACAGTACATGATGAGAGATTAGATAGCACGGATAAACGAGAAGAATAATTTGATAATATATATTTCAAAATGGATAAATGGTTATTAAAAGTAAATATATAGGTTTAAATTAATTTTGATTTAGACATAATTTTTAGTCAAAGATATGTTTTTCAATGTGTTTATTTTTAATTTTTTGCTGATGACAGAAATTTCGTAATAAAAAATAAATTTTTTACTTTTCTAGGAAAGTAGTTCAGATTCAGAGAATGATTTTGGAGATAATCAAGATGATCAAGATCAAAATTTCAAGAAACCTAGAGTACTGAAAAGATTAAGTGATAAAAAAAAAGTTGTGGCTCCTAAATTTTGTGATGCCTGGCTTAATAACTCAGAATTTAAAAATTGGTTAAAAAAATCAGTTCACAATAATCTTACTAAAGCTTTTTGTAAGATTTGTTTAACTGAAATAACTTGCTACAACAAAAATAGTCTCCAAAGACATGCAAAATCAGCTAGACATTTATCAAATGTCTCAAAACCTATTAATAATAATGTTATTGATAATTTAATTCGAGAGACACCATAGAACCGACAGATAAAAAAAGCTGAGTTGATACTTAGTGCAGTGATAGCAACAAAATGTTTATCTTTTTCGATAATGGATGTTCTCGGACCTATTATCACAAAAATATTTCCAGATTCTAAGATAGCAAAAAATCTATCTATGAAAAGAACAAAAACAACCGCAACAGTTAAAAGTTTGTCAAAAATACTAATGAAAAATTTATGTGATGATTATTTACAAATTCCGGGAACTTTCTTTTCATTGATAATGGATGAAACGACAGATACTAAAAACATAAAACAATGTGCATTCACTGTTATTTATTATGACGAATCGACTCAAAAAATTACAACTAAGTTTTTCGACTTAGCGGAGACGGATGAAGGTGATGCTGAAGGACTTTATTCATTATTGGAAAACGCTGTGACCCATAAAAAAATACCATTAGATAATTTCATTGGATTTTCATCTGACACAACTAATGTAAAGGTTGGTGATAAAAAATCAATTTTTGCTTTGCTAAAACAAAATATTGATGGGATTGTTACGGTTAAATGTTCGTGCCATATGATTCACCTCGTTGCTTCAAAAGCATGTGCCAAATTATCAAAATCAGCCGAAGATTTACTACGAAATTTAGGATCTTATTTTCATCGCAGTTGGAAAAGAATCAAAGAATTGCAAGAATTTCAAGAATATTTTGAAGTCAAAATCCACCGAGTTTTATCTCCTAGCAACACCCGTTGGTTGTCATTAAAAAGCTGCGTTGACCGTATTCTTGAACAATACACGCCACTTCAAGTTTATCTTCAAGGCCAATTATTAAAGGACCCATCACCAACATTACAAACTATGCTAAAAACGATGGATAATCGTTTTACATTTATTACTCTACAATTTTTGAGTTATACTTTAGGTGTTCTTACTGATTTTAATCTAATGTTCCAGACTGAAAAACCAGTATTGCATAAAGTTAAGCCGGAAATTGAAAATCTTATGAAAGATATATGTTCAAATTACATGGATATTGCATACATTAGAAAAAATGATATATTTAATGTAGATCACAAAAATCCTCGCTTATTTGTGCCATTAGATAAAATTTATATTGGTTTGGATGCAAATGAAAGTCTACTAGAATTGATCGAAAATAATGAAGTTCAAAGTTCGGATGTTATAGAATTTAGAAATAAAATTCTTAATTTCTATATTGAAGTTATAAGTGAAATTAAAAAGCGATTTGATTTTAGTGACTCATTATATACATTTTTACAAATCTTAGAACCAAAACAAGCTAGATCTTACACCATTAAATCTTTAGGTGTTATTTTAAAAAGGTTTCCGGTATTACAAAAATATGTTGTGCTTCAAGAATTAGACAACGAGTGGAAAAAGCATGCTTTATTGAATTTAAGTGACTATGGTATTAATATTAATTCAGAATCTGAGGATTATTGGAAGCAAATTTTTAATCTCAAAAACGCTGATGGCCAAGTTATATTTGAAAATCTAAAAAAAGTTATAAACTTTCTACTTATTCTACCGTTTTCTAATGCTTCTGTAGAAAGAATTTTCAGCGATGTAAAGAACATAAAAACAGATCATAGAAATAATTTGTCGACGGAAACCTTAAAATCTATTTTAATAACTAAAAATTTTATATCTAAGGATAGTGAAATTATTAATTTTGAGCCAACAAACGAAATGATTGACGCAAGTATTTGGGAAAATTAACGATAAGTATTAAAAAAATCTTAATTAATATTATTATAATAAGGATTATTATTCTAATGTTTATTTTTTAACTTGTGTAGTTTATTTATTTCATAAATATTTAACAATGTTATGTTTTAAAAAATAAATTATTGAATAAATTTTAGCACGAAATAACTATTGTGTATTTTTTTATTTCAATACTTTACGATTTAATATTTAATTTTAAATTTGCCGCACTTTTAGTAGATGGCGACACTAACTTTCAGTGTCGGGTAAAAACGGGTAATTGGATTTTGTGGAGTGGGTAATTCTAACTTAAGCCACCGGCAACACTGTTTTCTAGGTAGGTATGATCCGGCTGACTTCAATTGGGTAGCGTTTTATTTTTTTGGTAGGGTCGCTTATGGCTGAGTCGTATACCTGCCAATCAGCTACATATTATCAGTTTATGTTATGATTTTAAATTGAATTATTTTGTCTTCAAAATAAAATTTAAAGTAATAAAAATGATCTGATATATATTTAAAATATAAAGTCACATATTTTAATAAATTATTACAACACTGATATAATGAAGAAAGTGTTTTTATATAAGATAACAGGAAGATAAAATGTGAATCGAGCGCCAAACCTTCGATACTACAAGATTATATAGAAACTACCTATTCAAAAAATGATTAAACAGTTCTGGGATTCCCAAAAGTTAATTAAGTTTGGTTTGTTGTAACTATAGAAAAATAAAATCATTAACCATGACAGTAGATATGGATGGCAGGTATACAACTCAGCCATAAGCGACCCTACCAAAAATAAAACTCTACCTAATTGAAGTCAGCCGAATCATAGCTACCTAGAAAATTCTCGCTTCAATAAAAAAATCTACCATCTCAAAATCTCTACCAATGAAAATATCTACTATGATATACTTACTACCAGAAAAAACACCACCAAGTTGCATTTATGGATAAAACTCTACGGTTAGAAATCTCTACCTTCAACTTTAGAATGTATATTTTACAGACAATAAATTTATTTCTAATCGATTGGGAATTATTTGGGAAGATTTAGGAATATGATTCTATTATTTAGGACTAATTAATTAATAAGCATTTGGGATTTTTAAACTAATAACAATTCATAACTTTCTTCCCAAATAGTTTACTATTAGCTAACGAAAAAGTCGAGTTAATTATATTTTCTAACATGCACACTAAACTCTCAAACAATATTAAATATTTACCCATAAATTAATTAGTGCTGAATAATAATATTATATTCCTAAATCTTCCCAAATAATTCCCAATTAATTAAAAATAAATTTATTGTCTATAAAATATACATTCTAAAGTTGATGGTAGGGATTTCAAACGGTTAGAGTTTATTCATAAATGCAACTTGGTGGTGTTTTTTTCTGGTAGTAATTATATCATGGTAGATATTTTCATTGGTAGAGATTTTGAGATGGTAGACTTTTTTATTGGAGCAGGAATTTTCTAGGTAGGTATGATTCGGCTGGCTTCAATTGGGTAGTTTTATTTTTGGTAGGGTCGCTTATGGCTGAATCGTATACCTGCCGATATGGATTACTTGTCCATTTGGAATGAGTATCAATTGAAGTATAGTCATCTTAAGGAAAAATTCTTGGATATATCAAATCTTCATATCACTTGTACAAATTTAGATACTATTAAATTGTCTTATAATCGTGATATTTATTCAAAACGTGTAGCAGATGACATTAAAGATCTTGTGGGTTTATTGAAAGTATTAGAAAATCGGTCAGTGTTGTCTTACAATAAAATCAAACCGTTAAAAGAAATAGCTACGACTTATGTTAAAGATCCAGTGCTAGACAAAATAATAAAAGATTATGAAGATCAACTACACAGCTATCAAACATTACCTCTTTTTAATGTTTATAAATGCCGAAGTGGTGAGTATTCCAACATAATTACGAATGATGATAATTTTTGTAATAATAGTGCTAATGCTAATCATCAATTGGAAGAGTTTAATGATTATGAAGGTACGAACCTTTTGCACGTAGAACCAACTATTACTTACTTACAAGAAACGTCAGAGGCTATATTAACTTTACAATCAAACAATGAAATAAAACAATCGTCATTTGAGACAATTCAAATAAATCAATATACTTATAATAATAATATTAATGTTTCAAAAGACAACTCAATACCACTTATGAAATATTTTATAACTTGCATAAGGGTTTCAACATTGGTGATAGCTCTTATTATTATTTTGTATTTTATTACAATTTACATAAAACCATCAGCGCTAGCAACATCAACATCAACTGAATTGGGATCAACTCAACCAGAGCATCAATCTACGAGTACTTATCATGAGACTCGCTACGTCACTACTTCATCTTACAATCTACCGATACCTGATGCGAAGACTTTACGCCTAACAGATCTTCAAACAAAAAGTTATTAATTTTACTTATAATTTAGTATATTATTATTATTATTATTTGCATTATTAATGACTATAAAAAATTTTATTTCAGTTTTCTATCGGATAAGTGAAAACATTGGACGGTATTGGAGAGATTTGGCTAGAATTTTAAATGTCAAAGAGGCTGAAATCGATTCGATAGATTTAAAAGACGGAGCAATCAAAGATAAATCTTTTGAGGTAATTTTTATTTAATTATTAATATTTATTTAATTGAATTAATTAATAAAATAATTAATAATTTATGATTATAGAGTTTAAAAATATTTTTATCAAGATGCGAATCATGTAATTGGCAAAGAAAATTGATACGATCATTGGAGTTCATTCGCCGTAAAGATTTGGCAGAAATGGTAGAAGATTTACTTACTCAAAATATTTAATAAATATTTTTTATTAAATTTTTTTAATTGAAATATATTTTCATACAATTTTTGTATCATTTCATTGTTGAATCAATTAAATGAATCTAACAAAAGACAATAATGATAGAGGCTGAATTAAAGTGAATACATTTTGTTTTTTATTTATGACTTTACACTTTTAATGTAATTACATAACAACTAAAACAACCGTTATTATTTTAACAAATAAATACAGCAGCCTGCACGTATTTTTGTTACTTTTTTTATATGTTATATCGAGCATTTATTTTATTACCTTTACCTCATTATTATATATATTTATATTAATTTAATTATATTTATATATCTATGCATTGCTTGAAATATTTCTAATATTGTTTTTAAGAAATATCTAACAATGATAGAATACTTAATATTATCTAAATCTTAATGTCTACTTCAAATGTTTTTTTTTTTTATTTTTTTATTTTTTTTTTTATTTTATTTATTTATTTAATCTTATAAAACAGTTATTCAAAAGTAATAAATTCAATAATTAATTTTTGTTAGTTTTTTTGTCCAACTATCTAATGAAATTTCATATAAGTGCAAATGAATAATTAAATATGAAAGTGAATTAAATATAAATTCAATGAAAAAAAATTAAACTTGATAAGTATTTTTAGTGATGCTTCCAGCTTTTACCATAACATCTTTGTGTACTTGATATCCTATTATTTGTTTTGGCGAAATTCGTAATCTTTCTTTAAGTTTTTTTCTAAAATATAATTGAGTAAAAATTAAAACATGTTTTTAATTAATAAATTTTCATAATTATAAATAATATTTACCCAATTTCAATGACACTTGTTGCTCGGCTAGAATCGGCGGTCCAAATTCCTAATTTGTCAGTTTTAGGTCTAACATTAACTACTGCACCACAAACATCATCAGAGTGTTCATTGAATGCTTCACCAATCATACATAGTAGAATTTCAAGCCAAAAATGATCAAGATCAGAGGTTCTTTGTTTCCTTTCTAATGTCATGAGCCATCTTCCTCCATGTTTATTGGCTTCATCTTCCCACATAGGCCGAATGCCTTGTTTGAACATACTGTAATCACACCCTTGTCTCAACTCAGAAGCGGGTTTAATATGATTGTATAAACTGAAAACAAAATATTGTCCCATTAATAATAATAAAAATTAATTTCAATGTTAATGATCCTGAAGTTAGCAGACGATTAAAAATTTTCGGATTTTTTTTTGACAAATTAATTACAAAAATCAAAAAGTTAAAAAATTAAAAAAGCTATAGATGTATTTTTTTAAATATTTCTTTTCTTATGATTTATCGTTTTTAAAAAAAATTAAAAAATTATTAGACCTCGGCTATCTTCAGTATCATTCAATGTTACTATTAAACAATATGAACAAATAAATTATCTACCTCCAAAAATCT
The DNA here is from genome assembly GCF_026212275.2 of Microplitis demolitor. Lineage (NCBI taxonomy): Eukaryota > Metazoa > Arthropoda > Insecta > Hymenoptera > Braconidae > Microplitis > Microplitis demolitor. Next base: position 12,359,578 of record NC_068552.1, on the reverse strand, counting down.
TCAGCAGTGTCAAAGCTCGTGATTTCTCTTTGACTTTCCTCCCAAGATTTTTGTTTATCAGGTTCGTAATACCACAAAGTCCATGTGTGCTGAAGAGGATGTTTGATCAGAAGCTCTGGTGGATACTCTTCCAGGTTAGTGGATTCCTGTTCCTTTTTTTCCATTTCCTACGATCAAAAAGTATTAATGAATTATACACATTTTGAAATAATCAGCAGCAATCTATTACATACTGTAGGCAACATAAAAAATTAATAAAAAAAAAATTGATTTAGATCATTCTGGATAAATTTGAAGCAGTAAATTAAGAGGTTATGGCCATCTGTGAACTCGAAATGCAATAGCTGCATGGGGTGGAAAATAGCAGGATACAAGACTGACTAGTAGCTGCCCAAATTTAATCATTTTTTATTAGTAAGTCTGGTGATTTAATTTTACAGAAGCAAAGATAAATATTTATAAAATAATGGAAGTTCTTTAAACATAATTTTTTATATTAATTTACCTCAATTCCATCGCTATTATTCGTAGCCATCGTAGCCATGTCACACAAAACCATCGACGAAAAAAAAGAAAGATCTAACTGAATGTGGATCACGAATTGTGGGGGCATCTACTGGCTACGTTTTACACTTTTTTATTTTATGGAGTTGTCATGTAGGTATTTATGGTAATGTACATATTATAGAAAAACAACCTGTCAAACATAACTGCTTCCGATAAAAGAAGTTTTTTTAGAATTCGATTGGTAACACTATAGTATTAAATATTGATTTCGAACAAATTCCATTTTGATGCAAAATAATATTCATACTATTCATTCTCGATTCAAATATATTTCTTTATTATATATTTTCAAGTGCTTATAATTTCAAAAAGTTTTTATATTTCGAAGTTTTTTTAATGTGAATTTTTTTGTCATTCTATGAAATTGTATTTTACGGGATTTTTTTTCCGAATTTATTTTGTACTGCAGAAATTTTTTATTTTTAAAATTTTACTTTAAATTTATTGTATCTTGATACAATATCTTATTCAAACATTTTTTTCGATGTTTTTTTTTTCGGTATTTTCTATTCTTTTAAAATTAGTAACTCCGATGCATTCTCCTGTTGAATTTTTTCTCATTTAAAATTGTTTTTACTTTTTAATTTGTAGTATCATAGAAATTACGTATTAGCATATATTTCACTTGGGGACGTCTCTGGCTCCCGTAGGTGTAAATACACCTCTTATGCGCAATTTTTTCTTTCATAATAAAAAACGAAATTACAACTTTAGTTCAGTACTTACATATGATGAGCAAGTAAAATATGAATAATCTCAATTTTGAAAAAATAATTAACATAATAGAAATGATGATTGTGAATGTAGCAGACAACAGACAAATTTTAAATTATTAATAAATGGAGTAAATATTTAATAAAATTAAATTTTTAAAAACGCGCATTTAAAAAATTTAAAAATTAATAAGTGCATTTTTATAAGTATTATTTTTTTAATTACTTTATTTATAATTTAAAATTTGTCTGATATTTGTTACATTCACACTCATTAGAAATGAACTTTAGATTTTTAAATGTCAGTAAATAAATTTAAATTTTTGTAAGATTTTATATTTAGTTAATTATTTTTTTAAATTTAAAATTAACTAAAACTTCTATTCTTATTAATTTATTTGTTTATAATTTTTGCTGACAGAAATTATTTACTATGAAATATCTAAAACAAACCATCGTTGGATTGTATGTAAATTTTTATCATTTAATTTATATTCCTTTCAATTAAATCCTACAATAATTCATTATTAACAAATTTCTGTAGTAATAATATAGGTATAAGAAATATATATATTGTAATAACAATAATAATTATTTTATATTGCTTATTGAATACATTTATAGTGATTTAAAACTCTAATCCCACCCGTTATACGGCTGCTTTCTATCCTAGAAAAATCTTTCTGAAAAAAAATCATCCCCGAAATGAAGGGTTGGTATTCCTGTAAATATCACGTTCAATGTTGTGTGTTTTTAAAATAATTTCTGATAAAAATTAATTTAAATAAATGTTATTAATTATACATTGAATGCAAACACGTAAATCACTATAAATAAAATGGTAATGTATTGTAATTTTTCATAAATAACAATTATAATTTTCTTATTTAATAATCATATAAATAATATACTGATCTAAATAAAATAATGCTGGAGGTTAGAATGTAATTAAGACGCGCTTATGTGACTAGTATATAAAATGATGCACCTCGATATAAACAACTTTAAATACTTGAACAATTAATTTAAAATGTCTGTCGAACTTTCATTTTTAGATTAACAATGAAAATAGTGAAGTAAAGAATGGGATGAATAAACAAGAGAATACTTATGGATATGAAACTACATATTCATCATATTATCCAAGCTCTAATTCCCCATCGGCTGCAAATCAGCCTCTTCCAGGTCAACCACCGTTACCTCCAATGCCTCCACCACCAGGAGCTCTTCCACCTTTACCTCATGTATTTGCACCAATGCCACAAGTTACCCAAATTCAGTCTTGGGCACCAGCACCTACTTGGCAATGGATAGCACCCCAAGCAACAGCTCTAGCTGCTCAAACTTCACGTGACATGAATTCAACGAGAGGAAATTACACAAGACGTGATAGATTTACACATAATCGCAATAATGTTTATCCACCTAGAGGAAATTTTCATCGAAAAAATCGTAGACCTAGGTTTGATCAGCCTCAAACTCCATTTGATCCTACAACAGCAGCTTATTTTGGTCAATCTTTAGCAGCTAGTGGTATTAGTATTGATTGGCAAAGAGGATTTGCTGCTGCTCATAATGATGCTCAAAATCTTGTTAATCATATGGCTATATCTATGTCAACTCAATCGTCTGGAGTTAATGATAGACAAGAGAGTGATCAAGACATAAAAATAGTATCTGTATGTTTTCAACATAATAATATACTAAATATATATATATATATATATAGTTATATATTACTAATATTTATTTATTTTAGGAAGTACCAGTTAAAAAAGGTAAACAAAGAAAACCAATGTCACAAAATTATCCTAGTAGACCTTGGAATCGTGAAGATGCTCAAAGTGCATTAAAAGTTGAAAATGAATATAATAAAACAGTTCGTGCCCAAAGTTTAATTATTAAATTTCCTGATCCTGATTTAAATAAAGATATTGTACGTGAATTTCATCCTGGTATACAAAATATACACTTTCAAAGCCCCAGTGGACCACGTTATTGTTTTATTCAAATGTCTGAGGATGTTAATATTGATGAAGCAATAAAAGAATTAGAAAAAATTCCATTTGGCATTGGACATCTTAAAGTTGAAAGAAAATCACTACGAGATGAAGATTTTCCTATGCCCGAAGAGATTGATCCTTATACGTTATACGTTGGTAATTTACCGGAATCAGTAAATGTTAATGAAGTTAAAAGTAAATTTCCTACAGCTACGCGGGTGGATGTTGGTTACGCTCAAAAAATGAGAAATACTAGGTAAATTGTTATTTTTTAAAAACTTACAATACTAAAAATTAATTTTAAATTCATAAATTGTTTATAGATATGCCTTTATTCGCTACACATCTGTTGAAGAATCTATAGCGGCCTACAAACAAGCTCACGATTTAATGTGGGATACAAGAAGTATTATTGTAAGGTTTAGGCGACAACGTGGTAATACTTGTTTACCTGGTGAACCCAAAAATAATGCAAAAAAAGTAAAAGAAGAACCAAGTGATAATATTGTAAAGACAGAACAATCCTCTTGTAGTAATAAACAAGTACTAGGAAATGATCAAAATAATAAAATTTTCGAAGTTAATCAACCGACAATTGGAGCTGTTTCAAATAAGCCTGATAACACGAAAATAGACTCACGATTTTCTTTAGATAATCCGCCAACGACGGCGGCACCCACTGAAGCCTCTCAACAACAACAACCTTGGGTAAATAATCAGTAGCATTAAAAATTTAAGCATAACATCAATTAATCGACTGATTTATATTTAAAATGTAGACGGAGGAATCACCTCCACTTCCATCAGCAGCAGAAGCTCCACCACCGCTTCCTAAAGATGATGCAGAATCAGTTCTCATAACAACAATAAAAGAAGAACCTGTAGATTTTGATGAGATAGAAATGTCTTATGTTCCGATGGATGATGAGGACGATGATGATGACGATGATGAGCCAGATGAATTAGATGACTCTAATGATGATGTTGATGAAAATGACAATCAACAGGATGATACAGAAGAGCAAACTGATTCTATTGAATCTGAATTACAGAGCAGACGAAATAATGGCAGAATTGAACAACCTGATGTAATTATTATATTTAATTTTTCATTTAAATATATTACTTGTAAATTATTTAATTTTAATATAATAGAATTAAGTTGACAGTTTCTTGGATAGTAGGTGTTTATAATTAACGTTTATTTACAATTTTCGTACAACGTTTCGTCGGTTTCCTGACTTAATCAAATACTGGAAAAACAAAAATTAATAATTAATGTGTATATATCTATGCATACACATAAATTAAAGTAACTAGTAAAAATGTTAATAGTTAAATTCAATTCGTACTATATATTATCATGTATATTTTTGTTGTCTTGATATTTGCATGTCGTTTCTAACGTTAACGTTGTAAAAAAATTTTTTTCTTGATAATCAAGTTTTTTTTTTTTTAAATTTTTTTTAATAATTATTGATAATATAAGTAATAGTATGTTGGAGGAAAGACTAACTACACTGTCTCAATTTATTATCATTATTCTGACAATTAATGTTTAATAATTGAGGTAAATATTATAAACAGTGATTAATTTATGTTTCTTAGAACTAGTATGAATTCAATTGAACAATTAACATTTTTACTAGTTACTTTAATTTATGTGTATAGAGAGATATATACATATTAATTATTAATTCTGATCTTTCCAGTACTTGATAAAATCAGGAAACTGACGAAACGTTGTAAAAAAATTGTAATTAAACGTTAATTATAAATACCTACTATCCAAGAAACGCTAAATTTATTTCTATTATATTAAAAAATGGATATAAATCATAATAATTTAATCTTAATTTTGATATATTTTGTTTTAGCACTTGGATCGAATGTTCAATGAGCTAGAAAACATTGTCGGTGATATTGAACTTTAAAATTAATTTTAATTATAAGATGATTGATTTTATTTTAATATGACTTTTCAATTAAATGTAGATGTTAAAACAATGGACTTCCATTTTTATGAAGTTGTAAATATTTTTGTGTATGACTAATACCTGTTACCTATATTATTTTTAATGATTTATCGATTGATATCTAAATAATAATGAATAATGATAATATATCGAGCTAAATTAATAATCCTTTGATGGATTACTAGCTCTGGAAATCGTGATATATGTACAAGTATTTTAACTGAAAATTAAAAGTGATTTTTTTTTAATGAAATAAAATTAATTTATTTATTTATATTCCTTCTAATCATTCCTGATTACGGCAGACGATCTATCCCCTTTTTTGGGGCCAAACTATTCCTTCTAATGTAAATTTATAAATAAAAAAATTGGTGACGTTCAATTAGAAACATATTTAGAAAAAAAAAATTAAGGCGGTTCAGGCGTTACTCAATGATTCAAAAAAGCATTTATCTCTAAAATTGTCTTATTATATTTTATGTTTACTTAGAAATTGGAGTTTCTACCGAGGAGACCAAAAACAATTTTTTTGTTATTTCTTATGTTTTTAAAATTGGCGCCACATAACAGCTGTCTCTGGCAACGTTGTTAAGGCGTCTATCCTCTATATCGCCTCAACTTATTAATCACTAAAATAATTTTTTCAACTTAATTTTTCTCATTGTTTTTATGGATGACAGTACCTTTTAAATATATAATTTAACTCTACACTTATTCAACTTTCTTATATCAGGTTTTGAGAGCTCAAAGTTGGAAAGTTGACAGCGGAAAAAATTCATATTGCAAGGGGCAAAGTGTTTCTGTCATACGAGCCCATGTATAAGGATTTAAAAAACACGGTTTTTAATCATTTTTTTCTCAATAACTACACGGTAAATCTTCAAATAATTGTTAAAAAATTAAAAATCTTAAAGTTAGAATTTTTGACAATCATTAGAAACGCGTGAACCTCCTTAAATGAAGTTAATTAGTAATCTCAAATTTTTAAAAAAACCCGCGAGTATTTTGAACATTTACTGCAGTCTAGTGACAGCAAACATAAGTAAATAACCTTTTAGTTTGGCGTCTATCAAGAAAACGCGGGAGAATAAATAAAGAACACGAGGGAAAACTAAGGCTAGCATTTTTACATCGCACTTAGTGATACTTAGTGGGCTGGTTTATTTGTCGAGTTGCTTGTCCGGCTAAATCTTACAATTTATCTCACATATATTACAGTTGATTAATTTATTAAGTGTAAAAATAAATAATAAATCAAGATGTTTGAAGCAAGATTAATTCAGAGTGCTATTCTGAAAAAAGTTTTGGATGCAGTAAAAGATCTTTTGTCCGAAGCAACTTTTGAATGTTCCGATTCAGGGATCCAAGTCCAAGCCATGGACAACGCTCACGTTTCCTTGGTCTCATTAAATTTAAGAAGTGATGGATTTGACAAATACCGATGTGACAGAAATCTCTCAATGGGAATGAGTATTCCAACGTAAGAAATTATTTTATAGGTTACATGTTACAGATAATGATCTGGATTTGATTCAATGGATTTAGTAGTTATAGTTCATGAATTTATAAATATTTTTTTTTCAATAGCATGGCGAAAGTCCTGAAAGGAGCTGGATCTGAGGATACCGTTACTCTACGAGCTGCTGATAATCCCGACACAATAACATTTATTTTTGAGCCATCCGGTAAAGAAAAATTAGCCGAGTATGAGGTCAAACTCATCAACATGGACCAGGAACATCTTGGAATTCCGGTACAATAAAATTCGGCACAATAATATGAAAAAAAAAATTTTCAAATTGAAATGATATTGAAGTTAGTCGATGACTTGGGGTTTTTTGATTTTTTGAATAACTATAAATTATAAAAAAACCAATATTTAAAAAAATTACATCCATAGTTTTTTAAATTTTCTACATATGCATTTTTTTAGTTTTGTTTTTATTAAAAATTAATTTGTTGAAAAAAAAATCCGAAAATTGTTAATTGTCTGCTAACTTCAGGATCATAAAATTGAATAATTATTTAATAACCTCTTTAATTTGTCTAGGAAACATTTTACTCATGTGTCGTTAAAATGCCATCAGCTGAATTCGCTAAAATAGTACGTGATCTTTCTCAATTTGGTGAAACTGTAGCCATTGCATGCTCCAAAGAAGGAATTAAATTTTCCGCAGCCGGAGATTACGGAAGTGGTAATATATTAAATATAATATTAATAATTATTAAATAATTACCTCACATCTCCATACATAATTTTTTGCTGCAAACATTTTGTTTTTATACGAGTCGCACAAACTTTATTTAACAACCGAACAGCTTGACGATAATTTTTCAACTGACAGTCGTTAATCTCTAACTCGGGGTTACTACAAAATTATTATTTCAAATATAATAATTTTATGCTTTATTTCACTGATTAGTGGTAATCTCTTTTGTATCGGTGTACATTTGTCGATACAAATCTTCTTTACAAATAATTATAATAAGTAATGAGGATTATAAATTTATTGGTATAAATTGTTTTTAGCAAACGTGAAGTTGGCTCAAACAGCAGATGACTCAAATCCTGAGGAGGCAGTTGTTATTGAAATGCAAGAAACTGTTAAACAATCATTCTCCTGTCGTTATTTGAATAGTTTTGTCAAAGCAACACCTCTCTGTAGCCAAGTAATGCTATCTTTATCGGCCGATGTTCCTCTTGTTGTTGAATATAAGATTGGAGATATAGGGCATATTAGATATTATTTAGCGCCTAAAATCGATGAAGAAGAAGAAAACTCATAAATACTAGCGACTGTATAAATATTTTTTTTTCCTAAAAGACCTTCATCATTTCCCTATCATTGAGAATATTTAGTATTAAAATTTTTTTTTTCTCAATGAATGTCAAAATAAGTTAAATATTTGATTTACATGCGTTTATGTAAAGGATTATATTTAAATGCCTCAGTGCCTTCATAAAATAAATAAAAGAATAATAAGAAAATAGTAATTATTATTTTTGATTGAGAATAACAGAGATTAAGAATGAAATAAAATTAACTGTATATTTTTTAAGATAATATATTATTCAAATTTTACATTTAAAAGTTTTGGCTTGTCACAGTGCTAGAAGAGAATAACGCAGAATCGACGCATTTTTTGTAATAGTGTGACAATTTACAATTAGTTATATAGATCGTATCAGTACGAATAAATTTTCATTATACATAATAATTTTGTTTTATTATCAATAGTAATTGTAATTTCTTTTCTCTTCTTTTGTTAAAGATGCACGTATTTTTTTTTATTTTATTTTATTTTTTTTTTTTTTTTTGTAACATGTAAGAACTTAATACATTTTGGAAGAAAAAAAATTAAATTTTTGTCTTTTATTATTTATTTACCTTTATTATAATTACCTTTGTTATTTAATCTACCTAGCCTAGTCAAAGATATTTAATCATCTTATTTTTAAGTTTCAAATACTAATCATCACTGATTAGTTTCAATACTAATGTCATAAGCTAGTTTAATATAAAAATACATAATTAACTTACGAAGGAATTATTTTGGCTATTATGGATGGAATAGCCCACAATTATATATATTTAATCTATATATATATATATTAATATATTTATGATTAAATCATTTTCGATTTTTAACAATCGTTTTCTTAATAATATTAATTGAAAATTTTTTGTTAAATTTAAATGAAGGAGCAAAAAATATGGAATATATTACAAGTTACAAGATACCGTTATCTTGTATGAAAAGCTACTGGTTACTGATTCATTCAATGTTTTATTTCTTTTTTATCATATATTTTTTGTTTAATTTAATTCTTCATACACACTTGAGGTACTCTTGCTATTCAATGTAGTAAGTACAATCTTTGGTAATTGGTATATTTTTAATTAGCAAAATTACGTAATGTATTTTTAAAATTCATGATTAGATGAAAAATAAGATAATTTTATTTTGGCAATATCAGTCAGCCTCTTTGGTTCGAAATACGAATGGTATTGCTTTTGTTATTGACATTAAATTAGTGTAATTGTTTCAGTTTATAAAAAAAAAAAAAAAAAAAAAAAGGAAATTATTATTTTTGTGTTAATATATAAGGTAAGAGACTCAGTACCCGATCACTCATGTATTTATACATCTATATTTACTAAATATATCCATACAAATACATGAAGTGATCGAGTACTAGGTCTTTTACTTTATTGAGTTCCACTAAATAATATTTACTAAGAAGCAAAAAATAAAATTAATTGATTTAAAATGTAAAATGACTTTGATTATATTTCATTATTGTTTAGACTTATTAAAATTGGGGAGTAAAAATATAGTGAAGAAAGACTTTAATACCTCCAGTTAATCCGTTGAATCTGACCTGTTAATAACTTTCTCAATAATATAATAATAAATATACATGTCATATCAACGCAATCACTGCCACGCAATTGAGCTTTTCTTGATTATTATTTTCTGTTTCTTATTATCTAATTAAAAAGAGACAGAATTTATTTAGGCGTTTTTACTGCCATTACTACCATAAAGACTCGGATGAACAAATTTATCGTGAAGAGTTCGAAGATGCCTCAACAAGTTGCTCTTTACATTGAAGCCTTTTTTACAGTAAGAGCAGAGAAATGGCCTTTCTCCTGTGTGCGTTCGCTGATGTATTACCATTGATGCATGACTTGGAAATACTTTTTGACAAATATTACATAGTTTTTGATGATTATGAACTCGTTTAGGTTTTGGTGGTGCTGAATTGTTCATTAAGGCTAGTTGTTCTTCTGTGTGCTCTGTTTGAATATGACGAACCCATTCTTGAGGTGTTGGATACATGTTACCACAGAGGTCACACTTCAATGGTGGAAAATCTTTATTATCATCATCGTCACCCTAAAAAATATTCAATTATCATGATAAATTGTTTTATAAAAAAAAAAAAAAAATAAATGTTATTATTTTTCATTGTTTATTCATACCTTACGTTTCTTTCGACGATTTTCCGTCATATCTGCATGTGTAAATTCGATGTGTCTTACCCAGTCTGAAGGACGATTAAAAGTTTGACTGCACATGTCACAAGTTAAAGGTGTATATTCTTCTTCTTCCTCTTCTTCCTCTAGATCTCCATCTTCATCAGCACTATGCACGATTTCCTGAATAAATAATTTAAAGTGTACATAATTAATAATTAATAATTCATAAATATAGTTATTTATAAATAAAAATATGAATACTTACTGGTTTAATATCAATATCATGATCTATCGTAAGTGATTCAGTAGGATCCATAGATTCTTCCCAATCAATTGGTTCATCTTTTACTAGAAGACCCAGATTTAATTCACCATCACCAACTTCACTTCTAGATTTATTTGAATCTGTTTCGTTGTCTTTTGATCTTTTTTTCTTTACATTTTCTACATTCTCTTTATTTTTAATTTGTTCATTATTTTTTGCTTCTTCTGTTATTTTTTTTGGATCAGCATTGATCAATATCTCATCAGGTTTGTCATTAGTTTTCTCTGGTAGTGTCGGGACTGGTGGCACTGGGGATGGTATTGTAGTACTTGCCATGGTAGTTGTTGCTGTTGTTGTTGCTGTTATAATTGGCTGAGCAGTAGGTGGCACAGGAACTGGTTGAGGTGTTGTTGTTGCTTCTTGAATAACTTTTTCAGTACTCGGTTGAACCAATTTAATCTTCTGTATTTGTCCTGGTACTGGTTGCTGTTCTCTTTTATCACGATCAACTTTCTGATTATTTGATTGAATATTCTCTTTTTTACTTGATGTATTTGATCTCCATAAACCACGAACTCTCAGTATATCACCAGCCTTTAATACACCTTCCAGTTGATCATTAGTGACTGTTGCCTCGCCACTGTACATATATTGAATTAATATTTTCAATGTACGATAACCGATCTCTATTGGTAAGACCTATCGGAAAAAAAAAAAAAAAAAAAAAAAACAAACAAAAAAAATTGATTTATTAAAATTAAAAATAATAATTTTTTTCAACTAAAGTTATAAATAAATATATATTATTTACTACGATGATTGGAGAATTGGTATTTGCACCAAAATGACAAGTCTGAAAGATATGACTGAGATAAGATGAACAGGCGGCAAGTACGAAGCGATGAGCGGCAACATGACGTCCACAAGACGTAGCTAGTAGAACATCAGCAAAGGACTCTGAGTGTAGCAAAGTTGCTACTGAACTATGGAGATGAGCTCCATAGCTGTGCCACTTCAGTTGATAATTTTCTGAAGCTGCGATGGCCATTTTTTCTATAATAAAAATCAATAATATTACATCATTATTTATTAGCATATGGAATTCAATAAAATAAAATAAAAAATATGTAACTCTGGTTTTACGAAAGAAAAAAAATATTATAAGTTAGTATCGAACGTAAAATTATTCCCTCTGGGGTACAACCACTAAGCTCGACCGACTCTATTGTTTCGCGATCGATCCCGTACACGTTTCAAACGCAATCATTTATCCATCTCCAACTATTTTATTTTTTTATAAACTTAAAAAATTATCACAATTATATATGCGTTTATTTACAATCATAAAATTTCACTCTCATCACTTGAATGTTACAACATTTAATTCAAAATTATTTAATCACAAATTCGATTACGTTTAAACTTGTAAATAAAACTTTTTATAAAATATTATGTAGATCTCATATTTGTACCCAGAAAATTTATATTTATGAAACGTAAATATATATTTACATATTTTTTTTTAGTAATGTTATATGATAACGAAAGAAAATAAAATAATGAACCAAGTGTTCTCATTTTTACCTGACGACATCAATTAAGATTACAGTCGGTCGATGGTCACCTTAAATATAATTTTTTCAAAATGATTTTCAAGATTTTTTGCTTAATTTCACTTGTTAATCACACAATTATATTCTGTAAGTTAAAAACAATGAATATTATTGTTTTTAAACGTATTACAACAAGGAAACAGTGAATAATATTCGCTCACGCGTTGGTGTTTTGAATGGCGTGTCGCGGACGGGGTACGGGGCAAATATGAGCATCGAACCACGGCGTAGGGGCCTAAAAATCGATATTTCGGTCTTTGCTCCATCCTCCGGGTGTGCGGTGCGGTTGTGCGACAGTGTGCGATGTTGGTTTCGTAGAGGATGGGTATATAAGGTATAGGTGTAGAGTACCCCCTTGTCATTATCGATTTTCCCCGGCTACCAATCGCACGCATCCATTTATCCCATCGATCGCTCGAGCTGATTTTAGCGTTTGCGTCTCTCCCAACAAACTCTCCCTATTACATATACTGCTGCTACTGCTTTTATATTTATTTTCTCTTTCTTTCATCTGTTCTCTACGTTATATATTTACCTTTATCTGTACTCTCGATATTAACTGTCTTGCTCTTAACTATGCTTCTCTTCTCTTCTCTTATATTTTATATCCAACTTGCCAATATCATCCACACATGTACTTCCATGTGTATCAACAACCCCTAATGCCATTTCACTTATTGCCATCATTCTTGCTCATAAAATATAAAACTTGTTTCTCTTATTGCCATTTTTTTCCCGCCTAACAGATACATCTACCCTCTAAATATGATACAGCAAAGATTCACATCCGATTCTTGATTTTTTTTTTTTTTTTTTTTTTCAATAATTAATACTTAATTTCATTAAATTTACTCACATTAATCCAACAATTACTGATAATAATAATTGTGATGCTCAATTAAGAATTATAAAAGAAAATCATGCTGTGAAATAAATGTAGGATAAAATAATAACTTGATTGATTTTATTTAATTCGCTGCATTGCGACAAATTTTATTATTGCTTTATTATTAGTCTTTTTGATGTCATAATGGGAGTAATATAATGGCGGGAAATACATTTTATTCGAATAATAGATTTTATTTAAATTAATAACATACATTTATTTTTTATATATTACCCTATTAAAGCCTTCTTTCGTCTGACCTCAGAGAGAATCCAATAGACCTTATTAAAGGGATCAGAGATTGTTAATGCGGTTGTGATATCGAACGTTTCACACGTGATTTGTTGACGAATCGATCAGGAATTATTTTTTATGCAATAAAATTAAAAAAAAATCACGTGTTTGAATTATTAAAACGGATTCATAATCAGATAATTTATTACTTAATTGCTTTAATTATTTTAATCCTTTTCCCCATTTAATTTACATGATCTACATAAGCCGCATGTGTTTGTCAACACTAAGAACGGTGTTGAATCACGTGCTAATCTAGGTAATGAACGCGTTCCTTGAGATGGCGGCACTACTGTCAACACTCAACAAACAACAACAACAAAATTTGTTGATATAAAAAATAATAAAAATATCAGTATGTTCTCGAACTTATATTTAAATTTCTTAAATTATATTTAATTACATGCTTATACTTTTAATTAATTATTTAGTTTGATAGATCGGAACAAATTGATGACATTATAATTCTTTGAACTTTATCAAAAGATTTAAATGATAGATAACATTGTTTTTTTTACTTGCTTACTTATTTGTAAAAATAAATATATAAAAATAAGTTAACTTAAGTAAGTACTCATATTTTCATACAGTTAAAAAAAGATAATAAATATTTTATTTATTAATATTAGGTGAGTAAAATTAACCTTTAATTTATATACAACGTAATTCGCGGGTTTTTATTATCTATCGATATGTAGGATTTAAATATATATCGATATAACACACTATCGATAAATTTATTTAACTCGTGCCCCACTCTAGTATCTATTATCTAGCACACTAAACCATGACACTCGCACACACATGTTGAATTCCAAGATCATCAGTCGTAAATACACGTCAGGTATTGTCATAAATACTGAGTGGTGTTATTAAAGAGACAGAAAAAAGATTAATTTATTTTTTTTTTCTTTCATTACTTCAAGTTGTGAGAGAGATATAAAAGCTTACAATTAAATACATTGTGTGGTAATGTCAAAAGTTTTTGTCTAACCATTTCGAATGACACAAGTTTTATTTTTTGAATTAATTTAACTATGATAGTAAAAAAGATATAATGGGTAATTAGTCTAAAGTTTTAATTTTCCATGGATTTTATTAATTTCATACGTGCCAAAAAAAAAATAATGATTTCGGAGTGAGTGCTCTTGATGATATCAACGGCCTCCAGCAAGGTGAAGAAGATGGTGTACAGAACGTGAGTTCATCGTTTATTTTGGGGTTTAAAGTACGATAAGCATTCACGTGATGGTATTTATTACAATAGCTATTTAATTATGGTATAGTTTTTATTTTTTTACATTTAAAATCACTTAGGTTAAGTCGATAATTTTCAATGAATCATGAGTTTTTTAAGATTTCGATAATAAATGTAATATGTATATATATAAATGTATGGAAGTAAAAAATATGATAAATATAAATATTTATGGTCATTTAGTGACCTTGGTTGTTATGATGGTTGCATAATGTAATATTTTGAATGGTATGTGAGTTATGTTAATGAAGAATGAAAAGACTTTCACCCTTGAAATCATTATAATTTTGTTATTTACATTTTACAGATTCCTCTGCAGGCTTGTGGTTAGATAAAATAATTTTTTGATGTACAAAATAAACAACAACAAATAAATAACGATGCCACACGTTACAAGAAAATGGGAATTATTCCCAGGACGAAATAAATTCTGCTGTGATGGTAGAGTCATGATGGCACCACAAACTGGTGTATTTTACTTAACTTTGTGCCTCATTAATTTAACGAGTGCTGTATTTTTTATTTTTGAGTAAGATTTATTTATTTAATTAACAAACATTTCTAATAGTTGTTAAGATTTTGCGATGCATGTAATGGATGATAGCGTGACTAATGAATACACTTTCATCATTTTCAGTTGTCCATACTTGGCGCTCCACATAACTCCAGCAATTCCAGTGATAGGTGGATTACTTTTTATGTTTGTAATGTCAGCATTATTACGAACAAGTTTTAGTGACCCTGGGGTTATACCTAGAGCGACTCCTGATGAGGCTGCATATATTGAAAAACAAATAGGCAATAATTTTAGTTTAAATAGTTTTGTTTTTTTTTTTTTTTCCTTTATTTACACACTCGCTATTAATAATATTACATTTACAGAAGTTCCTAACAATGGTAACTCACCAACGTATCGACCGCCTCCACGTACAAAAGAAATCTTGGTGAAGGGCCAGCCAGTTAAATTAAAATATTGTTTTACTTGTAAAATATTTCGACCTCCAAGAGCGTCTCATTGTAGTCTATGTGACAACTGTGTTGGTGAGTCTATTAGTCTAATATTTATTGCTGAATTATTCAAGGTCAATTTGATTTTTTTGCTTTTCATATATATTGTATTGATAATAAAACCTAATTTTTTTATAGAGGGATTTGATCATCATTGTCCGTGGGTTGGCAATTGTGTAGGTCGAAGAAATTATAGATATTTTTATGCATTCATTGTATCCTTAGCCTTCCTATGTGTTTTCCTTTTTGCTTGTGCAACAACACATCTCATTATGCGTAAGTTTTGATAACAATATATAGTTTGTTAATTTATTGATTCAGTTAATTTAGTAATTAAAAATTTAATTAACAGTTACGAGAGATGATAGACCATTTTTAGATGCTATAAAAAATTCACCAGGAAGTCTTTTCGTTGGTACTATTTGCTTTTTTTCCGTTTGGAGTATTTTAGGTCTTGCTGGATTTCATACTTACCTTACAAGCAGCAATCAAACAACAAACGAAGACGTAAATTATTTTTATCATTTACTATCGCTGTTATCTTTATTTAACTGATATATATTTAATTTTATTTTAATGACTCTTTGAATTGTTGTAGATAAAAGGCTCATTTTCAAGTAAAAGAGAACAAGAAAGTTTTAATCCATATAGTCATGGAAATATTTGTGGTAATTGTTTTTATGTTCTCTGTGGACCAGCTCCACCAAGCCTTATCGGTATTTATTTTTTTTATCTTTTTATAGTAATTAAAATTAATCATTAAATTTAATTTTAAATATTTATTTATAAAATCATAGATCGACGAGGAATTGTCACGCCCGGATACAGAGCTGAACGTGAACGAACTGGTGATGATTATGTAATTGCCAATAATAAAGCTTATGGTACAGTTAAAATTATGCAGCCACAAGTAAATATTATTTTTAATATAGAAATCTTTTATAATAAATTATTGTACAATAAAATGATTATTTTATTATTTCATACAGGCTAATGGTCACAATATTCCATCACATGTAGATAATGATTTGACTGGTTCAATGAATAATCTTGTCTCAGGTCAACGTTCACCGCGGATTGAATCATTAAACGGTGAGTTAACACTTATGAACCAGCTACCACGTTGTCCCGTTGAATTACCCAAGTATCGTCAGTACACAAATGAAGTATACATTCAAAAATATTCAACGCCGCGACGTTGTGCTCAAGATCGCGTACAACCTGGTGATGCTTATGCTGCCGAAATTGAACGTCTTAATGCAGAAGTTCAAAAATTTAATTATAAATGTGAGGAAACTTTACAGAGATATCCACAAAGATGCCGTGAAGAGTATCAACGTTGTTCTGAAAATAATTTAATACACAATCAACAACAGTATACTGTTGAACAAAAATACGCGATTGATCTTAAAAAATATCCACGTGGATACTCGGAAGATTATTTAAAATATGGTGGTATTGGTGATGATGATGATGATGATAATTACAGAAAATCAATTGATTTACAAAAATTTCCTCAACGTTATTCTGAAGACCCATCACGACAATATCACTCACCACAAACTTTTAAATACAATAATCTTAGATGTAATCAACATGGCTTTAAATATCCAATTACTACGAATATTTTACCTAATAGAATATTAGGCTCTGGTAATATTCCTATGATTGGTCAAAATGCAATCGGTCTAGTAGTTAATAGATTTGGTTCAGCACCTTTAAATTATGATATGGCCTTTATGGATAATAATTCTATTTGCCCAGGGGAAAGGGCCGAGGATAATTTAATGAATCGTCATTTTATTGTCAGCCCCCTAAATGATAATGATTGACAATGATTACTCGCTACTCCTCGGCATATTAGCACTCACGCCCCTCGTTTCTCATCGAGGAATTGCATTTTTCATAACACCAATGACATTAAATAAGTTATTACACTTATTAAAAAGAAAACATTTACATACATATTTATATGATATGTATAACGTTTTAAGAGATTAATATATTCAAAAACTTCCAAGAGATTTAAAAAAGTTACATATTTAAACTAAATATAATAGCTATTATTTTAACAATAGTATCTTTATAGATAAACATACATGCAAATTTTTAATGCTATATAAATCAATAAAACGTGTTTCTTTGTTTATAATTACGACCTATTATCGAGGGCTCAAGTCCGTGATTTTGGTAAGTCCATCATACCACTTGCATATTCGTGCACAATCAATTTAAAAAAAAAATTTTGTTCATTTTTTCTAATCCATTGGGAAAAATAGTTTGTTTTTATTTTTGTTTTGTTAATTTTTTTTTTTACTTGGCATTAACATTAAACCGACAGCATTTTTTTTATCACCTTTATAATCAATATTTTCCCTGAGAGCACCATGTATTGATAAGCTTGTTTTGGATTGTGACTAATTCACGAGGATTTTGGTTTGAATTTTTTATATTTATTTAAATATTTGTAAATATATTTTGGGAGAATGAGGTAAATTTTTTTACCCATTTGTCACATTTTTATAAAAACATAAAACGTATGCGGCTTTTTAATTTTATTTTTAAAAAGCCAAGTTATTCCTAGATCCTTTATAACAATTATTTATTAATTTAATTTATCAATTATTATTGTTATTTTTTTTTTGTTTCTAATATTTATAAATGATAAAATGTAAATAATAATATGGATTTAAAATTATTATTTTAGGTAGTACGACAAATAGCGTAAGCCACCTTGTATCCAACGAAATGCCATTGGCTTCATTGAGCATACCGCCAATAGACATTGATGAGATAGCACCATTACCACCGAAACAGAGTGTAATTATTCCACCTGTATTAGATACGACAATACCCCAAATGACTGTCACAACACCCTTATCGGCCTCACGATTACGATTACTCCAAGACACAACAATGATCGAATCTGCATTAGATTTAGACTCTTTAGAAGAGTCAAGTGTCGGCCGTGGCAGTCAAACAGGTCTTATTAAAATAGGTATTGTTTAATTATATTGTTTATCGTTAAAACAAAAAAGAAGTCTATGACCAAGAGTTGAGCACATTCAACGCTTCGCGACTAAGATGTGTAAAAATAGTCAAGATTAATATCAACACAAATAATTGATGTAACTTAAAAGTGATAATATTTCTCGAGCAGCTTAGTTCATTTTTAATTTAAATAATAATAATAATTGATCATATAATTTGTATTATAATAATAGTAACAACGAACCGATTTTTATTTTAAGCTACGTAATTTTTTAAATATTAATGAATTTATTATGAGTGATTATAATGCACATAAAGTAATTTAAAAATAAAAGTAATTAAATAAATCTAACAAGTTTAAAAAATTAACTCGCATTTTTATCATGAGAGAATAAGATTGAAGCTTATAATACATTTCTGTATTACGGCAGACTATTATGCAGTTATAAACTCATGTACACGTAATCTATAATGAAGACTTGATAAAAAAGTTTATAATACCAGTTTGATGACTGGTCGTGTACAGGTATTAATTGTGGGAGTCTTTTACGTACATGATATTATATACATATATATAGCTACGCACAATCTAATTACGTTCTTACTTCTAATTTTTTTTTCTGTTTTAATAATTAAGAAAAAAAATTGTTTAAATAATGGATGAAAAAATAAAAAAGTAAATAACAATTATACTAAGTATAATTATTATTTTTTGTTTGTAATTGTACAGTGTTATTGGAAAATAAAAATTTATGTAAATATTTATAGTATTAATATTAAAAACTCAAGTTAAACGAAAAAATTTCAAACGTTTTCATTAAATTAATTGACCTTGTGTATTATTTTTAATAATATTAAAAAATTTAATAAAATTACAAATTTTATTTACAAATAACAATGTAAAAATATAATTCGAAAACAAACAACAACAGGCTATATATTTATTTTTAAATTTTAATTTTGTGATATGTAAAAAGAGCTCTATAAGAGCAATTTTGTCAATAATATATTTAATTATTTATTTTTCATAATTTTATCAATACAAAATAAATGATAATTATTACTTTTGTCAAATTAGTAAAAATAGTGTATTAAAATGGAAATAATGAGAATAATTAATGCTACAATCAACCCGGATATATATAAAAATAAGTGATTATTATCGGAATATTTTTTTTGTTCAGTAGGTTCACTGATTATTTCATTTTGTGAATAAAATTCAGATGGATCTGCTTGTAATTCAAAATCTTTTTGAACATTACTCTCTTGTACCTCAAGATCTAAAAGCTCTTGGAGTGATATTAGAGCTTCTTGAGGACCTTCACCGGGGAATAAGTAGTCCGATAAAGTTATCCTACTTTTTGGTAATGCAACAAGTACTCTTCGTGGTGGCTCATGAAGTGTGATATTGTCTACAAATAGAAGAAAAAAAATGAATAAATTATTTTTTATTTGAAGAAAAAAAAATATAAATTAATTTTACCTTCTGGTAGACCATTTTCTTCTTCAATTAAACTATCAGCGTGCATCTCTAATCTACTGGTCATTGATCTCATAATATCATGTTTTATTGCACTTGCAGCTTCACCAATTGTTGATGATTGATGAACAAAAGTTCTACTGATTAATTGTCCTTGTAACCGAATAGACGCACAGAAATTCGTACGTTTTATTTCTAAACTCGTGGACTTGTTAGGCAACTGTAAACCAACATAATAATTAATCATATACTTTTTCAATGAAAATATCTACATTAATTAAAAATATTTTTCTTACACTTGGAATGTAAATAACAGCTTCAAGAACTCTATTGTTAAAGTTAGTGTCATTACTTTTAGATTCTTTTCTGTCTTTCTTCTTCTTTTCTCCTAAAATCTCAACAGGATCATCAAGAGACATTGATTCACCTTCAAGAACAACAATCGACGATCCTATTTTATTTGAAATATCTTCAAGAATATTTTGAAACTGTTTTTTTAATGAATCAGACTCGTGATCTTTAATTACTGGATACATCTGATCAAAATCAACATGGGTGTCTAATTGATACCACTTAGTTATCTTTGATTGAAATTTAACTTCTGCATTTTTTAATGACCCACTACCATTAGCTCCGAAAGATTTACATGAAAATCTATAAATAATAATAATTAATATCAAATCATATTTAAATGTTAATGAATATAAAATATTGCCTTTTAGTTCTGCTATTGTATGCAAGAATAATATTATCATGTGGATTATTGCCATATAGATACGGATCGGATTCTAAATTTTGATGTATTGTCGTAATAATTGATCTCAGTCTTTGAGTCGAGTCACTGTTATTTAAACAATCATCCGGCCCAACAATAAATATTCCAAGAACCCACATACCACCTGGCAACATTCGTGTAACCTAAAAATGAAAATTAAACAATCAACTTGTGTTTATAAAATCAGAATAAAAAAAAAAATTGATAATCCCTGAATGTCATACATGCTTTGCATGATCTGCAACCCAGCTGCTTGGCACATCTTTAATTGATTTTATAAACTGAACCGGCGATTCTTGATGAAGATTCGTCGTCGAACCTATTAAAGTCTCTTCGATAACGTCTTTTGATGCTGGTGGAGGTGTTCGTGCTAAGTGTATCACATAATCAGTGTCTTCGGTACTCTAAAATATATATAAAATTAAAAGTAACGTTTTAAATTTATAAATTGATAATAAATATATGAAACAGCTGGAATGATAAAATAAATTAAAGAGTAAACAAAAAAAATTCCAACCTGTCCTAAAATAAGTCCAACGGTGTAAGCATCCGATTGAGCTAAAGATTCTAAATAATTTAATAAACACTCTTCTGCATACACTATTCGTCCCATTTTTTAATTATATATTTTTTATTTATTAATAATAATAGGTTTTTTTTCTAATCCTACACTCTACACGCTGATTTCGTACGTCGCACGATGGATCAGCTGATTTATTTACCGTTTGACATACGTCGTTAAAAAAAAAATTCTGCTTGTTGTGTTGGTAGACATGCTCGTTTTTTTTTTCTCAATTATAATGAAACGGTCTTTTTTCTATTAAAACTTCTATTCATAGAATATCCAATTATTAAATAATTATTGTTTTGAATGGATTCCACCTGACGTTTTATAAAAAATAAATTTAAATCATTTTTTTACGGAAATAAATTTATTGGGTACTTTGATTGTTTTTATATTTATATTAAAAATTACAATAAGTATATAATGGAAACATTTCAATATATCAATTCTTTGTATAAAAATGATAATTAAAATCATGATAAGACAATAAATATGCATAACTAACAATGACTACGATTATGATTATTGATGATATCTTCAATAAATGTTGCTGCTTCTGTTTGTTTCATTTGATGTAACAAATTTAAAAGTTTTGGCATTGTGAGATTTCCTTGGACCTACAAATCAATTGTTATGCGAATTTAGTAAATAAATTAATAGTATTAGTCAGAAAAAATTAAGAAAATTTTTAAACTTACATCAGCGTAACTAAGAATAGCTAATGCTGGGCTGGCTCCACGTGTATCTAGTGAAGACCATAGATAATCACAACCCAGATTTTTGGCAAGAGGTTTCCATCCATCATTTTTGTCTAATATATTCCCAAGTCTAGCCATTTGATCAACATCTAACCATTCAGTGATTGTTTCTTTTTCTTTTTCTATATCAGATGTTTCTGTTGTCTCTTCTTCCTCTGCTTCATTATCTTCTTCTTCTTCTTCTTCTTCTTCTCCTCCTCCACCTCCTCCTCCTCCTTCTTCTTCTTCTGCTTCTTCTTTAATATTATGCACTGATGTATGACTCCTTTTATCTCTATCTGTCCCATTCAACAGATTTCTTATCTGTCAAATAAATGAATTTATAATCAATTTAATTACTTTTTTTAAATAATTGAATTATCAAAATCAAAGAAATAAAACCAACCTCCTCGTTGTCATAAGCTAGATCAAAGGATGTTTGGCCATGAGATGGATCATCGTCTTCGATTTCTTGTTTAATTCTCGTTTGTTTGTTTAAAAGATTAATTTCTGACTCGTGTAAACGATTTTGTGTTTCTCTTTCATCATTATCGTCAGTATCGTAAATATTACCATGCCCACTTGGTATATTGGGATTAGCATTATGTTTTATAAGAATTGCACACAATTCTTTAGCTCTAGATCCAGTATTTACAACTGCTGAATGAAGTGCTGTATTTCCACCAAGATTAGGTTTATCCACATCAATTTTAGTCTGTAAATTTATATCAATTATATTTATATTTTACATAAATGATTTATTATTCAATAAAATTTTGATTACCTTCTCTAAAAGATATTTAACGACTTCAATATGTCCACCTTCAACGGCAATATGTAAAGCTGTTCGTCCAAATGATCTTTCGGTACTATTGACATCATCACCAGCTTTAATAAGAGAATCAATAGCTCGCAGCGAACCATTTTCAGCAGCTAATTGAAGTGGAGTCCAACCCGTGTCATCTCTTACATTAAAATCAGCTTTTGCCTCTAAAAGTGCATCAACACATTCCCAAGATTGTGGTCTTTTAACAGCTTCATGAAGTGGATACGAACCATGATTATCACTAGTATTTGGATTAGCTCCAAGTGATAATAAAGTACGCACAATATCCGGTTGATTGAGCATAACGGCGTAATGTAATGGGGTTTTATCAGCAGCATTCTGCATATCAATTAGACTATTGAATTCTGGTGCACTGCTCATAATTTTTAAAATTTGTTTTACTATTTCACGTTTACCATGACGAAGAGCAGAATGAAGCGGGGTATCTCCATACAATGTACGTTCTACCAATAGTTTTTTTAAACATTTTCTAAAGTCGTTACTATCTTTATCTTGCTTAAGTGCTTCGTTTAATACATTCATCGCATAATTAGGTCCATCTAACTTATCCATATATTTTTTACCATCAGTACACAAATCTCCATCAATACTGTCATCATAATTATCTTTTTTTGCCAGCTCTATGTATTCTCCAAGATCTATATTTTCTAGGAAGTCACGATAATCATCAGAAGGTAATTTTTCTGAGGCAAGCTTTTTAAGTTCTGCTGATAAATCACTGGGTGTTGGATTGTCTGATGACATAGCAAATACATTTTTAGACATTATTGTATCAGGAAGAATTGAATCACCAAAATCAAAACTTTCAGAATAAGACATCCTCGGTCGTTTTCTGGTTAAAATACTATCCGATGGTTTATACGTAAATTTCATTGGTTCAGAGCAATCGCCATCCGTTGGACGTTCCAATTGAATTAATACTTCTCGTGGAGATGTTATCTCGCGATCTTTATACGGCGGTGTACGGAACACTATAGCATATTGATGATGAACATCAAGCTCAGAAAAACGACCATACGCACACCAGATTTCATTACCTTTAGAATCTACTTCAAAAAATTTTACTTTTATATTTTCTGCAAAAAAATGTTTATTGGATTAACTTTAGTTTAAATTGCTATTAATATATCAATACACTCAACTTACTCTTGCCAACTTTTTCAACAAGCAAAAATACCTCTTCGTTACCATCACAACTGCTAACATATTTATCAATACGACAGATTTTTAATTCTCCCGTTAAGGCACTTTCTGAAAAAATATATAAAACATTTATTAGATAATAATTTTTTCAATGAACATCAAAATATTATAATTATTAATTCATTTACTTAGATTATTAATTGTCAAAGAATAAACTGGTTTAGTAATAGGTGTCATAACTCCATTTTCATTTGGAACAAATGCTTGGAAAGATAATGCAACACTGTTCAAATCCATCCATTTTTGAGCACCCTCTGCATCCATTTTAATTTGCGTTTCTTCTCGAACATTTAGAGTAGTTATAGTAGGATCTATGCGTCGATTTCGTTCAAGAACCTCTGCTCTCAATTTTTTAATCAATTCATCTTTAATGTGTTTTTTAGCTGTATGAATAATGCCCATTCCATGAAACCTAGTAAATAAATTTGCATTATAAAATAATTTATAATTCACCTGTTTTTTTTTTTTTTTTTTTTAATAAATAATTACGTTACAGTCAATATTGACAGATCAAATAACAAAGGATTTAGGGAAACACGCTGCAGAATATGCGGAAAAAAAAAAAAAAAGAAAGCCTGTGCCTTATGCTGGAATGTACCAAAATAAAGGAAAAACTTGAAGCAGAGCTGGTGGAAGGAATAAGCAAAATACTCCTGGAAGTAAAAGGAGATAACTCATATAGAAAAATAATCAGCTACTGAAAGGAGAACCAAATGTGATACTAATAAATTATATTAGACAAGTTGGAAAAATTACTGATAAAAAGAAAAATGAGAAAGCAAAAATAACTAGTGAGGATGAGAATTATGATAGTCAGATAACACCAAAATGCACATGAAAGCAAGTCAGAAGCAGACTTCGAGTGTTATCAAGAAAACGGTTCATAAACTCTAAGTCAAAATATAGAAATCGTGTAAATAGAAAGTAAGAGTGGAAATATAAAAAAGTATAAAAATATAAAAATAAAGTATAATATTGAATAATATATAAAGAGTTATTTAGTTCTATGGAATGTAAAAATTGTAAGACTGAAAATTTGTACAGAGAGAAATAAAATTAATTTAATTTAATTTAATTACGTTGCAGTCCAATCATTTTCCGGGCCAACCGAAACTTCATAAGGACGATCAGTCTCACTGTTACCTTCTCTTTTTACAAGATGATGAGCATGTGGTATTCTCCTGTCTTCATTTTTTGTTACTATAATGCAACGTATTATTGCAGTTCCAGAAAAATTTCTAAGCTAAATTAATAATATGAAATAATAATGTGAAAAATTCTAATTTATTTACTGCCTGATTAAAATAATTAAGTAAAATTAAAAATTCACCTGTACTGTAGGAGCATTTTTTTTTCGTCTAGTTGTAGAGTTTGCACTAGCAAGACTACCATGGGTACCCATCATTTCGGATTTGTATCTAAATCGAAATTTGTCTATCGGCTGTTCGAGAATAACAAGTTCTGGAATACCTAATTCCATTTCTACAATAAGTACAATAAATATTTATATTAAATTTATATACAATTACTATTAAATTAAATAACAGTTTTTTAACAAAATTTATAATTTTACCCATATTACTGTCAAATATAAAATTTTCATTAATATTAATTGTAAAATTATCCTCTTCTCTCAGAGGAGAAACTGTAGATAAAGGTGATTCCATATTGTCTACTGACGGAGATGCTGTCGAACTTTGGTAAGGACTATTTACTGTAACCATCGCTGCGTCTACAAATAAAACAAAATTTATATATAACCTTATTGTCGTGAATCATTATACCTATACATGATCGTATTTTATTTCAATCTGATAATAATTATTCTTTTTTGTTTTTTTACTTCATTAATAAAATACTGCGCATTAGTTCAAAACAAGGGGAATCCTTGTAGTTGAATAAGCTGACTACGACGATCATTGGATACTATATTTATATGTATATATAGACAAAGAAACACGTGATAGAGGCTAGAATATTAAAAACTTTATTTTTAAATTATTAAAACATTTACCCGGACTATGGTGATGATAATTTGATAAATCCGTTAATATTGATTGTAATGCATTTATATTTTCATAAGCCACAGGCATATTAAATTTTTTGAATACAATAAAATTAATAATAAAGTCTGAGAGTTGATATTTATATGCTCTAAGACATTCAACTTTTGATATTAAAGTAGAATTTATAAATTAATTATAAATTGCAGTTAATAGTAAAGGTAACAATCTTGACAGTTAAACTGTTGTTTAATAACTCACCATATTCTTGGATGATCAAGTTATCAGTGGTTATACGTCATTAAAAACCTTGTGATTATAAAAACTGCAGGTTCTTCCCCGGTGCTCGGCAGTACAAACGTATGATGATTGACCAATGAAATCGCTTGGTTTCACGATGTCTTTAGTATTTGTCAGTCGTTTTTTAAAGAGTGGGATTTAAAAGGAAAGAAAACAATTTACATCGGGAAATCCCCGGTAAAAATTTTTAATTATGCTCTGTATATATCTATATTTTGTTTTATTAATTAAATATAATGGCATTACATTATTATTTTTTGTTATTTTTAAAGCACTGTGAATTTAAAAAAAAAAAAAAAAAAGTATAAAGATAATAAAAATAATGATTTATTTATGTATAAATAAAATCCATAAGAAAATAAATAATTATAAGTAGATTAATACATGTATTCTGTTGTATTGAAAGATGTATATTATTATTTAATAAATTATACTCTTAATTGTCCAGCTCGATGAGCTGCTAATGGTGACGATGCTGTTGGCGGTAAATGCACCGAGTCACTTATTGTTGTGAAATTTGATTTTTTAATAATTGAAAATCTTCTCCACCATACTACGATGGCAAAAAAAATTCCACAAATGGCAATTGAAACTTTGGTAAAAAAATATAGTCAATTAATTTTATAAGAATTAATATTTTAAATTATAAGTAATTTATTTTTTAAATATACTGTAGAATGTTGACAGAAATGCAGACTGAAAATCTGCTTCATTCAATATTTTAGATTTTGGCTGTTTAATACTCCGTAAAGGAATGTAATTATTCTTAATTTTTTCTTCAAAATTTTTTTTATTCATTCGTAAATTAAATTGTGGCTCTGGGATTTTAGATGAATAAATATTATTGTTAGATCTCCAAGATGGTAAATAATGATCTGATGAGTATTACAAAGTATTTATTTATTTACTTATTAGAAAAAAAACGAAATTTTACTAACCATTATTATCGCCAATCAGTTTAAATTTCATAGTAAATGACTCAGGTTCAACTCTTTCAGTTCTATTTATTTCCATGTTCCATAAATCAACATGTTTCAGTCGATTTTCAATTTCAGGCGCTGTGTTGTCATTATTTTCACCAAAAATATAATCAAAAATAGATGAGGGTCGTGAGTGGTAATTTTCTTTTCGTTTGGCGATTGGAGTATCTTCAATAGGATCTCCAAAAAACCCAAGTTCATCAATAATAATGAACTTACTTCTAACAGTAGTTGCATTGATTATTTCTGAAGTAACTAGTGGCAATTTTTTTTCAAATATTTTTAACGGATCACTAGTAAATTTTTGGTCTAATTTTAAATCAGATTTATTGAGAGGTTCATTTAAATTTGAGAGTCGAGCTAAAAGACTACTTGGAGTTGTTAAATTATCTGTCAATGACAGTGGGGTTTTAAAGATTGAAAAATTTGAAAAATGATATTCGTTGCACAATCCATTGCTTGAATTACTTGTCGGATTGCATGACTTGTAGGTATTTTTAAATAAATTTGATGTTACTGGTAAATCTATAAAAATGTTACATTGAAAATAAGTTTTTTTTCTTTATATTAACTTTAGATTATTTAACATTTAAATATTTAAATTACCAGAATAATTAGTTGTGTGATTAACGATGGAATCTGTAATATTATTTTCATCATGATGATTATTCTGAGGATTAATTATTTGAGAATCGTTATTAATGGGCGAATGTGTTGATAAGAAACTTGAGATGTGATTTAAATTGATAAGTCGGTGGATAAGATTGGCTATGGTTTGCTGGGGATCTTTAGTTACAGATGACGACATATTCAATTTATTTTTTTTCCAGTTCATTGGTAAAACGATAGATAAATTATTATTTTTTTGAGTTGATAATAATGATACATGACGTTTTCTTGAATTTTCTATTGATTTACGATGTCTTTTACCATGATGTATATGTTTCCTCCAATGATTTAGTAATAATGAGTTATTAATTATTTCAGCTATAATTGAGTAATTAGATTATTATAAAATTGAAAATAACTGTACCCTAAAAATTGTAATGATAAAACATACGTTGAGATAAACTAATCCCAGGTTGTAATTTCATAATATTTTCGATAAACTTTTTTGTTGTTACTTCTACATTTTTAATGGTAGTTAAATTTGTTGCTAATACTCCAAAATGAATTGCTGATAAATAATGATTTTATTTTTATTTAATTATTGTTACGAAAAAAAAGAAAAAAAAAATATAACAAAAATAAAAATACGTCTTACGAAAAAAAATGATAAGATGCCAGTGACCAATTTTCATGATTAATATTTTGTTCTTTAATTTTGATAACTAAAAGACATTTGTAATTAATTTAATGAATTAAGAAGCTAATGAAGATAGAAATTATTATTATTATTATTTTATATTAATGATAAATAATTAGCCTGTAAATTAAATCAATCAGAAAAACGTAATCGTAAATTATGACTTATTGTGTTATAAATTAACAAACGAATGGTCATCATTTCATAAATAATATTTGATACTTTTTTTTTTCGAAGTTCAGTTGTCAAAACCTTAATGGATACTTTAAACAGTTGAATTTAAACTAGATAAATGTCCCAAGTAGCAGATTTGGCTTTGTGACATCTATAAGATAGCAGTGTTTTGAGACTGTTTTTTGACCTATCGATAAGGCGCCCATATGTTGACAAAATAATCAGGAATTAATTTCACCCAAAAAATATTTGCTTAAAAGACTTGACTCAAGTGACGACAAAAAGTAAATTATAAATAATTGTCAAATAAGTAATCTAAATCATTTTTAATTGAAATTACTTTTTTGGGATGGAAAAAAGAACATAAATTTTCTATGACTCCTAGGACCGACATCTGTATGTTTTATTGATAGTCATTTTTAAATATCTTGATATCTATGATTGCATTTTTTTAATACCATTACTATCTATTTACAGTTTGGTAAAAGAAAAAAAAATGCGCAGACGAGAGATAACTGATAAATGACATACTGACACACATGTATATATGTAATCAAGAGTGATAGAGGGGAACAAGAGAATATATCTGCAAAAAATTAAAATTAGTTACGATTCAATAGTCGTTTTGATTGGACTTAATTTTTTTTGGAGTTGAAAAATTGTTACTTATTTGAAAGATGGCTAAGAATGAAAAAATTGGAATAATTGGCAGGTAAAAATGAATTATATAATATTTATATCATACTTTATGAAAAAAAATATATGAATAACTTCGATAGCGTATGCTGTAAATTAAATTATAAAATTTTGTTGAGAACTCTGATAAATATGATGTATGTTATTTGCTTCAGTGGTCTTATTGGACGTAGTTGGGCTATGTTATTTGCCAGTGTTGGGTATCAAGTAACTGTTTATGACATCGTACAAGAACAAATTAATAATGCATTAGCAGATATTAATCAACAGCTAAAAAAACTTGAGTCTGACGGATTACTTCGAGGTAGTCTTACTGCAAAACAACAATTTGAGCTTATAAAAGGTATGTTTATTTATCCTAACAGGTTGATAATGTTTTAAAAAGTACTTGTTCACATTATTGTGTTAATTAATTGATTTAAATAGGTACATCAAGCTTGTCTGAAGTTGCTAAAGGAGCGAAGCTTATACAAGAATGTGTTCCAGAAAATTTAGAATTAAAAAAAAAGTTGTACGGAGAATTAGATAAGGTTGTAGACGATAATACAATTTTATCTTCATCCACTTCTACATTTAAACCATCGTTGTTCAGCGAAAATCTTAAACATCGTGCTCAAGTTATCGTATCACATCCTGTAAGTTTTTTTTTTAAACATATTTTATCTTTGATTTATTATTATTTAAAGAATGAAAACAAAACAAGGTTGTTTTAATAACTTGGATGTCTATTACGTAATTGCAATGATAATTCAACTGATGAAAAACAAAATTCAGATAACGAACGATAAAAATATTTACTGAAGTTTATTATTTATAAATTCATTTCATTTGTTTTAAATTTAATTAAAATTATAGGTAAATCCACCTTATTACGTGCCTCTTGTAGAAATTGTACCAAGTCCATGGACGCGTTCTGATATTCCTGAGAAAACCAAAGCTATTATGACAGAAATTGGTCAAGCACCAGTGGTATTTACTCGAGAAATTGATGGATTTGCTTTGAATAGAATACAGTACATATTAAATAATGTTTCTCTTTCCTGCTTTTTTTTTTTTTTTTTTTTTTTTTTTTTTAATCATTATTAATCATTAGGGACAAGATTTTTGCCTTAATTTTCAAATGAATGGTTCAAATGTTTGATATTACGGCGAAAATATTGGTCTTATCAGAAAAGTTTTCGAAAAAAAGTTGTAGGAAATTTATTTAAAAAAAAAAAAAATCTCTTACGATTTTTTTAAACAACCAATGTTTTCACCGTAATTCTAAAATCAAGACTCCAATTTTTGATAATTACGAAAATCTTACTTTCGCAATTACAGCTTTCTTATTAGTCCTATGAAAAAATTATGAGGGATATTTTTTTTATAAAATTAAATTTTGAACAACTTTTAATTGAAAATTTTTTTGATACGACCAATATTTTCACCGTTATTCCAAAATCAAGATTCATAATGAATGATTCAAATTTTTGTTAATTATGAAAATCTTAATCTTGAAATTACAGTTTTTTTATTAGCCCTCAGAAAAATTACAAGAGACAATTTTTTTTTTTATAAGATTAAATTTCCTACAACTTTTGTTTAAAAATTTTTTTTATACGACCAATACTTTTTCCGTAGTATCAAAAATTTGACTCCATTAATTATTAATGATTATTTTTAAATTAAAGCAAAAATTCTGGCCCTATAATCATTTTTTTTTCATTCAGGTATGCTATTCTCAATGAGGCCTGGAGACTTGTGACTGACGGAGTTATCAGCGTCAAAGACATTGACACTGTTATGAGTGAAGGTTTAGGAATGCGTTATGCATTTTTAGGTGCATTCGAAGCAGCTCATCTCAATGCAGAAGGTGATGTTCATTATTCTAATAATATTTAATTTATCGTAAATTGTTGATTAATAATATTTAATAATTATTGTATTAGGTATGAAGAAGTACTGTGAAACTTATAATAAATCAATTTATGATGTAAGTCAAACATTTGGACCAATACCAAAATTCGTTGGAGCTGCTGCTGATAATATTTCAAAACAGCTTGAAGAAATTTGTCCACTGGATAAATTACAAGAACGTCGAGCGTGGAGAGACTTAGCTCTTACGAAATTATCCATTTTAAAGAAAGAGCTTAAAAATAAGTAATAAATAAAAAAGAATTTTCAAATCCTACGCCTGTGAGAATATTCTTACATTATTTTGTTAGTGAACTTGATGTAACTTTGTAAATATGTATAACTTTTGGAAAACTAATTCAAGGAAGTAAAAGTGATTGTTTGGGTTTAATTACCGCTTTAATTATAATTGTTTTTAAAATTAGAAAAGTGATCGTAACGAGAGGTAAATTATAAGCAAGAAAATTTTAATAATTTGACGGAATTATTTATTAACTTTAATACCGAAAAATTATCGTTTTCCACCAACACGTGGCGCACTTTTTTGCGTCACCTTAGCGGCCTTATCCTTCTTGGTTGGCTTAGGTTTGGGTGGTGCGGTTGCTTTCTTTGCTGCTTTCGCGGCTTTTTTCTGTTCTTTCGCAGCTCTGTAAAGATAGATAATTTTAAAGATTATTATTGAAACTTCACATTACTAATTAAATGAATAATTAAATTTGATATAAACAAAAATGTCTGAGCCCGCAAAGCCAAACAGTGTTAGAAAAAAATGACAATTCTGGGTGAAGCAGCTCATTTTTTTACTCTAAGACATTCTGAAATCAAACACAAAATGATTGGTTGTGTCTGAGGAACAGATGTCTAATCAAATTATAGCATAAAAGAAAATTTTGTATTAGATTATTTAAAAAAAAAAAAAAAATAAAACTAACTTTACGGCTTGGTCTCGTTGAGCTTTTCTGATTTCAGGTTTCATGTTCCTCTTGGCGAGAATGTCAGATAAAGATGCACCAACGATAGCACGATTGAATTTTTGAGTTCTTCGTGTTCTCCTTTTGGCCTGTTCCTCTTCTTGACCCTTCTTGTGTTTACGTCTAATGAATTAAGTCATTTTTTTTTTTTTCAGTATACACTTCGTTATTAAAAAAAATGTTTTTATATTTTTCACAAAATGATGTTTAAATGCTTATGATTATATTGATTAACTTTTATAATTACAAAAATGTAACTGTTTAGAGAAATCCAATCATCACATGGTAGGAATGACATTTATCGACATCAAGTATGAACAAAATGAACAGAAATTAAAACAAATAAAATTACCTGTAAAGAACGGTCCATGTAACTTTCCTGGGATTACGTTTCATTAAATGCGCGGATTCACATTTTGAGTTGAGGAAAGTGAAAGTCTGGCATCAAAAAACCATAATATTTTAGGTTAAATTGACAGGACACGTTGTGATGAGCATTAAAGAATTGTAAACAATTACAATTAATGTTATTTCAAATGCTCTAATAATAACCTTTTAGAATAAAAAAAATATAAAATAATTAAATTATTACATACCTTTCCGTCAATTTTAACCATAGTTTTGCCATGGCCTGGATAAATTTTGTATCCACTGTACGCACATAATCCGATCCTAAAAAGATTATAAGATAATTATCATTATTAAACATGATAATACTTTCATTTATTTATTTTAACAAATTATTAAACGATGGTATTAACAATTATAGATTATAAATTGTCGAAAAATGAAACTTACTTCATCTTGCTTTTTTACGGTGCACGAAACACTTTCGTGCACGTCAGACGGGAAAATGGCCGAGTATAGTTTCATTTGTATTTGGGGAATATTATTGTTTTACCAACATAACGAAAAATCAAATTCCTGTAGCAATTATGAGTGTGAAGCTGACAACAGACAATTTTTTAAATTTTGTAATAAATGAATAAAATGTGAAGTAGATTAAAAATTAATTGCGCATTTTTTAAAAATTTTATTATTTTAATTTATTTAAAATTTATAAATTATCTCATGTCTACTACATTCACACTCATTAGGCAATTACATAATATCGACAGAGCTAGAAATTTCTGGTAGCGCTGTCTTGGCATTAAATTTCTTTCCTCTCTTTGTTCACAGCCATTTTATATAAATTTACATACACAGACTCAAACACAAATTTTCAACATATATATATATATACATATGTGCATGCGATGCATACTGACATATTATTGGATATCGTGGATAAATTAAAGTATGTGACGTCAGTACTAGTAATTTCCCTTCTACGAATACTGAGTAATTCGTGTCCAGCTGTACTTCACTTGGAATACACATACATATTTATATGTATATATAAATACATACGTTCATAGATCGTTTTGGCCGTCATTTAGTCGTGAGTCTTTATTTCAATCTTAATTAACTGGACAATAACATCAAAATTCATTCATAATCATTGTACAATATAATAAAATAATTCAAAAACAACAAACTAGTCTTTTGTATATATTAATATCATAAAAAGGTCTTATATTTGTATCACCTGAAACTATATGAACTGGATATCGTCTGGTTATTGAAAAAAAAAAAAAAAAAAAAAAAAAACTTAGTAATCAGTTGGAATCATTGTGATCAGATCAGAGCAAGTGTCGTTTTATCACGGAAGTGGAAAAGAGAGTTTGGAAAGAACGAATAATAACGGTATCGTGGTAAAGAGGGTGACCTTCGGTACTAACAAAAGCTCATATATGCATTATCATTACAGTTGATTAATTATTATTATTATTATCATCATTTATTTATATATAATACGTAGTATATAACGGCATTTAAGTGCATACACTTATAAACTAAATAATAATATTCTAAAATTATTTTATTCTGACAAGACGGGTGAACACGTAGTGTAAAGTGCGTCTATACGTAGAGGTCATCGGAAGCATTAACAGATTTTTTCCAATTGAGACAAGGACACCTCATATTAGAAATGTCGACTCCAGCAAGACGAAGACTTATGAGAGATTTCAAGAGGTAACGTATTATACACATATATTAATTAATGGATGATATTTTAAGGTTCTAAGATAGCCAGTTAATTATTTTACTTTATTTATTTCTTAAGTAAAAAATAACTTGAAAATATACGGGTTAATTTTAAGGCTAACATGAATAGAGCTTTTGAGAACGTCATCTTAAAGAGCATCTTCACGTTGCCATGGGCGGATTTATTATTAGAAATCACTACGCTGTTGGAAATTCGTTATTTATATTTTTATCTTGGGCTTTTACTCGTTTAATATGATGTTTCAGTTGTCGTATACCTACTAGACGATCGATGATTCAAGTGACATTGATAACGTGCTACGAATAATGCATAGTGTACACAAGTTTCATTGTGTATTATTTTATATTTTCCAGCTGTCACGTGATTGTTAAAGTCATTATTGAATAAAAAAAAAAATAATAATTTTTTATCGAAATAATTTTTAAACAATTAACTTAAATAAATTGAATTATTTGGTCATCGTATCATGATTCGGCCTTCTAACTGTGCGATAAAGTTGTTGCCAGCCCCAAAAATCCCTTTTTCAATAAACATTTTCATTAAAATTCGGAGACATGAAGGCTGTTTACAGTAGAATATTTGAAAATTCATGGAGATAAACGACCCATGTTCAACCGATTAGGGTTAATAATAGTTAATGATATAAAAAAATTGTTGATGACAAATTTTTCTTATTTATAAAGACTTCAAGAGGATCCACCAACTGGAGTTTCTGGAGCACCAACTGATAACAATATCATGATATGGAATGCTGTTATATTTGGGTAAGCCAATGAATAAATATTGTTATTTGTTAAATTATAATTTGTTATGCATTACTTATTGGATTTAAAATTTCATATTAATTAAACTGGCTATTTCGACATGCGTTTCAGGCCACACGACACACCCTTCGAGGATGGTACCTTCAAGCTTACTATTGAGTTCACTGAAGAGTATCCAAATAAACCACCGACCGTTAGATTTGTTAGTAAAATGTTTCATCCAAATGTTTATGCTGATGGTGGAATATGTTTGGATATTTTACAAAATCGTTGGAGCCCAACCTATGATGTTTCGGCTATCTTAACATCAATACAGGTAATTAATATTATTTAAAAATTTATGGTTTTATTATAATTAAAAAATATATATATTTTATTATATTATAATTACATCACTAGTCTCTTACTTAATTATATTGATTGAATGTCTTAACAGCGGTTGCAATTCATCAGAGTCGTTAATTAGTGTAGAGTAATTTTTAGTATTTAAAATCATTAAAGTATTTTTATTAATATTATATCATTTGTTTCACTATAATTGAATAGAATATTTGTTCCTTTTTTTTTGTTTGATTATTAATATAAATTAAGGCCATTCTCAGGCATTGCTCTCCACTTGTGAGTGTGAATGTAGCAGAAATCAGACAGACTTCAAATTATTAATAAATAGAGTAAATAATTAATAAAATAAAATTTGTAAAAAATGCGCATTTAAAAAATTTTAAAATTAATAAGTGCATTTTTTATAAATATTATTTTTTCAATTATTTACTCTATTCATTTGTAATTTAAAATTTGTCTGATGTCTGCTACATTCACACTCATACTTATTTAAAATATTCAATTACTTTCAATTGTAATAATCGTATTAAAATTTTGATAATTAATTAAAAAAAAAATTAACACATTAATTGAAAAAAAGGGCAACGCAGTTACAATTTTGCCGAGATATAGATTTAAAAAAAAAATTATTCACAGTTGATATCAATTAAGAGTTAAACGAAATTTGAAAAATAAATTTTAATAAAACTGTAAATAATGTTTTTTAAAATCTATCTCGGCTAAATTGTAACTGTGTTGTCCTTTTTTCAATTAATGCTTTAATATTTTTGAAATTGATTAATAAAATTTGAATACTGTTATAGCAGTTCAAGGTCATTGAATATTTTAAAAAAGTGGGTGACACTATCTAAGAATACCTTTAACATTAAATTAATTGAATAGAATGATTTTAAAAATATTCGAAAACTTGAAATAGATGAGTAACAAGTTTTTTTTAATGGCTTGTATGATTGCAGTCGCTGTTAAGTGATCCGAACCCGAATTCACCTGCCAACTCAATGGCAGCACAACTTTATAAAGAGAATCGACGCGAGTACGAGAAACGAGTGAAGGCGTGCGTGGAACAAAGTTTTGTGGATTAGTTGCTGGCCAATATGCTTATGTTGAGCTACTATTATCAACAACCATCAACAACATCCTACATCCATTGTGAAAGGAGATGTCCAGCCTTACCATGGAGTTAACGCTAATCACTTAGCATTGTCACTCCTAAATCCTAAATTAATTAAAAATAATAATATAAAATAATTATTAAAAATAATCAAGTAAATAAGCATTAACAATTAATTTAAACAAAAAAATAAACCATTACAAGCCTCTTAAATTATAATAATGGTAGAATTTTCGATTAATGTCATGGAAATGGTTATTACGAAATTTGTGTTATCATTTAATCAGTTGTCAAACAAATAATACACAACGAGATGTATTGAAAAAAAAAATAGTAATCATAATGGAAGTTGAGAACGAAATTTAAAAAATTAGAGATCATTTAATTGTTTTACTAAAATAACTTCGTTCTATTGCTTTTAACTTAATTAACTTATGGATATATATAATTTAGTGTTACTTTGTTCGTATAAATTTAATTTGAGTACTCTAACGTATAAAAATTATTTAAACACTAAGAAAAAAAATATATATACAACAAAACTACGTATTAAAATTCATAATAAGAATATTAATAATTAAATAATTAATAAACCAAATTTGTGCGATTAAATCGTCTTTATTAGTTATTTTTTAATAAACTCCAAGATTGCTTGTTAATTTTTTCTGTTAATCATCTAATAGTTTTTTTTTCTTTTTTTTTTTTTTTCGTTAATTTTTTCTAATACTCACATTATTTCAGTCACTACTGGACGAACCGAACCCAAATTCACCAGCGAATTCTCTAGCAGCACAACTGTATCAAGAAAATAAACGTGAATATGAAAAACGTGTCGCTACTGTTGTGGAACAATCCTGGCTAAATTTCCAAGATAGCCACGTAGAAGATCCTCGTTGACATTAAAGATGATATAATTCGCCCTAAAGTTAAAAATAAATTTTTTAATTCGAATTATGAAAGGGCTCTAATGATAAACAAATAATTTTATCCTCATTCCACTCATTAAAGCAACATTAAAAAAAAATTAATAATAATAAATAAACGTAATGATGAGGTAATTGTTAAATCCTATTTAAATATATGCTCTCATGAAATTTATGTGATTATTACGTATTAATTAATCATTTAGTATAGAAATGAGATATCTCTGCAGACGCCACGTAGAATCTCAGTTACTTAATGAAATAAATATGATGTAATACACTATTCAATTTTCATATAGATATTTGGTATAATAATAATAATAAAAATAATCTAACGTAAGTAATTTCATTACTATTATCAATTTTGTTTGATTATATTTAGACAATAAAATTTTTATTTAGTTAAAAACAATAATTATTAATATTTTAGAATGTTAGTTGTGAGTTTAAAAAAAAATTTGTTAAAATACATGTAATGCTTGTTTACATTTAGAATGTTTTTAATTTTCAATAGTCCTCATATTTCCTTATATAAAATAAAAATACAACTATCTTCGTCAAAACAATATTTAAAACCCATATTTTTTAATACTGTTATCTTACAATTATTCAAATTACAAATAAATTTTCTTTGATTCAAATAAAATATTTCAAAAAATTAATAATTAAGTCTGAATCTCAATTTAAATTTAATCGAATGCTTTAGAATATATTAAAAATATTCTCACTATTATTTTATTCCACTGGAATTATTAACTCAGTGTAATAGTAATAATTATATATATTTGTATATAAATGTTTTTATTTTAAAAATTTTTTTTTCTTATTTAAATTCTGCTACGATTTTTCTTCTTTTTCCTTGTTGTACCG
Organism: Microplitis demolitor; assembly: GCF_026212275.2. Lineage (NCBI taxonomy): Eukaryota > Metazoa > Arthropoda > Insecta > Hymenoptera > Braconidae > Microplitis > Microplitis demolitor. The sequence continues at coordinate 12,320,969 of NC_068552.1, read as the reverse complement.
TTCTAATTCTTTGAGAAATTGTCCTTTAGGTTTCATTACATTTGGCCGATCACCTCGACACTTTGGACAAAACCATTTGCCTTTAGGTTTCGTACTTAACGAGACACAGGAAAAGTGGAACCACTCGATTGGACATAAATCATTGTCACAGAGAATCATTTCACCGTAAGATATTTGATCACATAAACAATATGTCGGTTCATCAGGATCTATGGCTATGTCATCATCTGGTGGTGGTGGAGTATCTTCACGATGCTGATTCTGTTGATTACCTTGACGGGCCTTTCGTTTTTTCTTTTTGCCTGTTGCAGCAGCTGCTGTTTTCTTTTGATTCCCATTACTTGTATTTGCCAAAGTTGTTGATCGGCTTTCGGACAATGCAATCATATCCATAGCATGTGCTGATTCAACAAGAGCTTCAGTTCTAGTTCTACGTGCTCGTTTTGGCTGGCGTTCAACATTATTTGAATTATTTGATGCATTTGAATTTGTATTAGTATTTGCTTCACATTTTGGTTCATTGGTTTCTTGCTCTTTACCAAAATCTATAAAAATTCAATGCATCTATTAAGTTATCAACAGATAATTTAAAAAATATTTATTTTAATATATACCAAGCGAAAATAAAATAAATTTTAAATATACATACCTAGATTACGATAGTCGAGATCAAGTTGACGTGTCTTGTTCTCTATAAGATCTTGAATTTGTTGAACAATTTGGAGTTTTTCATCGCCAATTTCTTGAGCTGCAATAAGGGCTTGCTGGACTCGTGCAAGAGCTCGCCGTCTACTTACTACATCCGTATCATTTTTAGTTAACATTTCTTGTTGTTGATCAACTTCTCGCAAGTACGCTACACAAATAATATTAATTAATAAATATCAACAAGCATAATTTTATGAATAACAAAAACAACAATAATAAAAAAACCTTGAAGACAAATTAGTTCAATTTAAATATTTTATACGGCTATTTTATATCGGTAACTTACTTTGACATGTGGAATCTAATTCTCGTAGACGTGAAACATGTCTTTGAACATCATTTGGAAAATTTTCAACGCAATCAAGATAATTATCAACGTAACCTGCTGAATAAAGAGCTTCTACAACTGCTTGATTCAACATTTTGTAGTCAGTTACACAATTAAAATTATATTATTTCACTAAATAGATGTAAAAAAAAATTTTTACTAACAATTATAATTTTCACTTTACATTCGGACAAAAATATTAGTTTCGTACAAAACAAAGAAGGGAAGCATCGTTAGGTGATGCTATTGTATGAGAGGAATTTATAAATAACATAGAACGTAAACTTTCCTAAAAAATTTTATTTCATATGATGTGTTATCGCCTCCTCCTAGCGGTTGGCTAAAGATTTAATTTTAGTTTGATTTTCCTTTTTATCGACGTGGGTCGATTCGCCCGGGAATATTAAAATATTCAACTTTGTAGAACGCGGTGTACTTATTAATAATATGATTGAGAAATAAATTGAATTAACTAAGGTTCAAAGAGTCTATATTCTGTCGACCAAGTTACAAAATTACGGCTTGTCGATTCGACTTACAAAATGTTTCTGATTCTTTTTTAACTTAAAATTATGGCAAGTCCGCGCTGGCAGCTTGAGTGGGGGTTGGGCCCATCCCAGGGGCTGGTCCATCTGACGTCACGTGAGAGGCAGAATCGGGTCTCCTCTTGACCACTGGCTTCGTCCGCTCTGCAGCTGTGCGGTTGTCCAACGTGGTTAAGGGTTTTCCCAGGGTGCGATGTTTTATGGCTCCGGACTTGCCTTTTTGTCAACGTTGGAGATTCCCAAGTTTTATTGGGGTCTCTAATCGGCTTAACTAGTTCTATCTTAGGTACTATAGTTACAATATTTATAAATATTTCACGTTTACAAAAAAAATAAAAAGCTTACGTCTAGAACAAATTCCATTCTTTAAATAAAAGGACAGACTTGTGAAAATAAGTTTCCCAAGACCGTGGGTTTTCCCGAGATCTCACAATTTTATGATCTCGGAGAGTAAGGAATATAACTTAAGTGACCAGACCTAGCTTAAATAAATGATTTGGAAACTCCCAAAAGTATAATAAACTACAACTAAAATAAAGTAGTATATATTATATTATTAAATTAGGTGTTAAATTATATTTTATTAAATTGGTACATTCTAAATAATCCCGCGCGATTGTGTTTATTTCGTACTCTACGCGGTGTCGCTTTAATCGCTCGTACGAACCGTGATAGGATATCACAGATGTTAGTCTTGATAGTTATGACGGAAGATGGCACTTGAATATATAGTCTATGAATTAAAAAATGATTCAACAACAATCATTATTTTGATTTACTTGATTACAATTAGTAAATAATTGAACAATAAAAAATTTATTTAATTTTATTTAATAATAATTTATAATCAATGAAGAATTTTACAATTATTTACACATATTATACATGAGTGTAAATGTAGCAGACATCAGACAACTTTAAAATTATAAATAAATAGAGTAAATAATTAATAAAATAAAATTTTTAAAAACTGGGCATTTAAAAAATTTTAAATCTAATAAGTGTATTTTTATAAATATTATTTTTTAATTGTTTACTCTATCTATCTATAATTTGAAATTTGTCTAAATGTCTACTACATTCACATTCGTACATTATATAATTTAAAATATTTCAACTTTATTTAATACTGATAAAACAGATAGCACATGTGTTCCATATTGAGTGTGTGTTTATCTATTTTACTATACATACATATGTACAATTTTTTAAAAATATTTTAATACTTTAGTGAACAATAAGCTACCAATTTTTACTGTCATGGTGCTTGGAATGATTAAGTATTGATAATTTATAATTATAGCATTTGAAAATATTTTTTAATCAGTTTAAAAAAAATATATATATATAAATAAGAAACAACAAAAGAATTCAACTACTCATTGAGGTTATCGATGTATAATATGGAAAGAGAAGGTAATTTTTTAAAATGATGACATTAACTGTAAATATTTCTTCATTTATATTGTATTAAAATGCATGAAATATTACTTCTTTTCAGAAATCTGTCAGTACTTTGGTGAAATAATTAAAAATGAAAAAGATGTATCAGCCGGAATGGCAGCTATACGTACTCTTCTAACAATTTTAGAACGTTCTAAATGTAAGTTCAATTAATTTGTAATTACATTTTATTTTTAAATTATTAAGAGTTGTTTTAAAATTTTGTAATTATCATAACTATTAATTTTTTATAGCTGTAACCGTACAAGAAGTTCATAATTGTTTACAAAATGCCATTGATGCCATGAGATCTTTAGATTGTCCAGTAACATCAATAGCATCCGGATCTGAACTATTTCTCCGATTTATTACCCTAGCAAGTTTAGACACTCCAGTAAGAATGATAATTAGTTATTAAAAAAATTTTATTTAATTCAAAAATTTTTATTTCTTTTTATCTTTAGTCGTTTGCTGAATGTAAGGGCATAATGCTTCGCCGAGGAAAATTGTTTTATGAAAAGTTAGTAAATGCTCGTAGTAAAGTTGCTAAATTAGCTTCCAATTTTATTACTGATGGTTGTGTAAGTTTGAAATATATTATTATTTAACTGTTTATTGAAGGAGAATAAATGTATTTTTAATATCTTTTACTTACAGAAAATTTTAACACATTCAAAATCCAGAGTTGTGTTACTGGCGTTAAAAGAAGCTGCTGCAAATAACAAAATGTTTCATGTCTATGTCACACGATCTGCTCCAGATAATATTGGGTATGTTCACTTGATCAATAACTTAAATTTGAATATCAAATAAGAATAAATTATTGAAAATGATTTTTATTATTTGCTCAGAGAAGAAATGTATGATAATTTAACAAAACTAGGAGTATCTTGTACTTTAATTCTTGACTCAGCAATTGGTTATGTTATGGAACAAGTTGATATGGTGATGGTTGGTGCTGAAGGTGTTGCTGAGAGTGGAGGTATCATAAATAAAATTGGTACTTATACCTTGGCAATGTGTGCGAAAGAAATAAAAAAACCACTCTATGTTCTTACTGAAAGTTTTAAATTCTCGAGAATATATCCTCTCAATCAAATTGATCTTCCAGATGAATTCAAAGTAAATTTTTTTTACTTATAACTATTGCTAATAGAAAGTGTATACATAATGAAGATTACTTTTAATAATTAACATTGATTAATTTCAGTATACGACAAGTACAAGAGCAAAAAATTTAAAGAATGAACATCCATTGGTAGATTATACTCCACCTCAATATATTAATTTATTGTTTACTGATTTGGGTATACTGACACCGTCGGCGGTAAGCGATGAACTTATAAAACTTTATTTATAAAATTTATAATTATTATAATAAATAAAATAATAAATATTTATACAAATTTGAACGTAATATAAGAGTTTATTACATCAAAAATAAAGTTAACAGTTTTACAATGGTTAAAAGACAAAAAAAATATTTATTAATTATTCAAAATAGCTGCCACTTCAATTAAAACAAAAAATATTTCTTATAAAATAAAATACTTGTAAATATAAACAATCAATATCTTTATAATGTTAATAATTTATGGTTATTAGTCGAACTGTATAAATTATTATTATTATTGTATAAACATAACATGATTATGTAGACGAATATCACGAGAAAATATTTAAAGGCGTACGTTTGATTTGAAATAAATTATAAAGATATTTAAGTATTACGTTAAATGATAATGAAAGAACTATTAACAAATATGTATTGCAAAGTCATATTGATTGGCACATACGATATTAATATAATTAATTTTTTTTTTTCTTAATTAATTCTTATAGTTCTAATGCAATTGCACATTGTTTTCGTTTTTCGATGGATTCGATTTAAAATTAAAACTCAATTTCTCATTGTACTTGGCAAAATTATGAATCATTTTTCCTTTTTTTTTTTTTTTTTTTTTTTTTTTGAAATATTAAAATTTGAGAAATTATTAATTGATTATATTACAAGAGTTCAAACGATATTTGGAGGATTGAAAGCTAGGCAAAACGTCTCAACAATTGTGTAAATTTGGTCAAAATGAGGTCTCTTTTCTGGTTCGTATTCCCAACATCTTAGCATCAATCTATAGACCTCTTCTGGTGTTCCATCAGGTGCAGGTAATCGGTAACCTGATGGTAGAGGATTAATTTTAGTTATCAATATAGAACAAAACTTATTTAATAATTTAATATTTATCGTATTTTTTATTATACCTGCATCTATTTTTTCTCTAGCTTGTGAATTTGACATTCCGCTGTATGGGTTACCACCTTTAGAGAAAATTTCCCACACTAGTACTCCATAACTCCAAACATCGCAAAGTGAAGTATATTTGCCTAGAAAAAAATAATTCATTTGGTCAATTATTTAAAAAAAAAAAAAAGTTAAATTAAATTAAATTACCGAAATTTAAAGCTTCAGGCGCTGTCCACTTTATAGGAATTTGTTTCATACCATCAGATACAATATATTCTTCTTCTTCTCTCGACATTCCGAAGTCCGAAATTTTAACATTTGAATCATAGCCAACAAGACAATTACGTGCGGCTAAATCACGATGAATACAAAATTTTGATTCTAAATAACTCATGCCAGCAGCTGCATCTCTACACATACTAAGTTGTTCTCCAGTTGATATCGTACTTGAATTTTTTCGTAAATACGTCAATAAAGAACCTCCTGGAACTAATTCCATTACAATCATAATCGGTTGTTTTTGTACACATATTCCAATTAACTTGACAATATTTGGATGATCGTATTGTTTTAAAATTCGACCTTCTTGCAGAAATTTACGTTTTTGTTCGTCGGGTAGCGTTAGTTTACATGTTTTTACAGCTACTTCCGTTTTACACGGTCTCAATTGAGCTTTATATACATCTCCGAAATTACCCTACAATCAAAATATTATTTTTACTTCTATACTAATAAAAATATTTAGATTAGTTCATTTCAACACTTACTCGTCCTATTTTCTCTATGAGAATTACATCATCATTATTAAGCTCCCATCGTTCACGTGGAATAGGAGTTTTTAATATTGCACCAGATCGACTAGTTACTGGTAATCCTGATTGCCATTGATGTTTTATTAATTCTGGAATAGTTGGAAAAGTTGGTCCTTCAAATCTAAAATGTCCCTAAAATATACATACATACATACTTTTAATAAATAGTTATTTATAAAATTAATCATTTTTTTTAAATAAAATCCTAGATTCAAAATTACTTCAGGAGTTGTTTGGACAATAAAGTGTTTATGACCGTCCCAGCAAACTGACAAAACAATTTGAGATTCTTCATTTCTCATAGTTTCCCGAACTAAAAAATCTCCTTCGACAACTAAAAGTCTCACTACTTCTTCTCGTGGTAATACTCCGTGGAACCACTCTTCTTCCATTAATCCTCCGTTACTTTTTTGATCATTACTCGAATTGTTCATCCCGCATGGACCCTGTTAAACAATTTCAATGAACAAAAATTAAATTTATGACAAAAATCATATGTAAATTAAAATTTTTTTCATATTTCAATGCAATTATTTGTCAAGTCACGTTAGTTCACACGTCAAAAATTAAAATTTATTAAAGGGGAGATGGGAAAAGAACAATATTTGTGTAAGTATTTCAAAACCAATTGTTATTATTGTCACACTGGTAATTGTAAACATACTGGCGGGCGGGGTCGAATTGGCTTAGCTGATGATCCTACGCTGTTTGCTCGAATAATACCATTAACATTCGTCGCAGGTATAGATTTAAATGGGGTCTTTATCATTGTCATGAATCGTTGATTTCGTCTCAGCGTAAACATACCATTATCTGCAACTGTATTTCTCTGCAACGTTCAATTTATTCTTCCAATCTACCAAATTCTTATAATTCTAATATGTTACAATTAACGGCTATAAATATATTTATAACTATAATATTTTAGTTTGTCATTAAATTTACCTTAAGTACTGGTGGTGGTTCTGTAAATGATCCTTCCATGGATAGATCACATCCTGATGGTAATTCTTCACATCCTAATTCATTCAAAGCTCCACGAATTACTTCTACCTGTCTTTGTAATTTTTTTTCTTGACACCTTAACCGTAATTCTTCTCTTTCTCGCGAATAATCTAACATCGTCATTCTGAAATAAAATAATTACCAATAATGATTTTGTTTATAATTATTTTTTTTTAATTTTTTAATGATTTATATATTTTTGTAGTACCTCGGGTCACTGGTATTTTCGTTTGATGACTGAGCAGCCAAACGATTCTGTTGAGTACTTTTCAACGAATTCTCTAGTTCATTTAAACGACTACGTAACCAGTCTATCGTTAGATTGTCTACGGTTAATTTGTTTGGCAATAGCTTGCCAGATGTGTCGTCGACTAGATTTTCATCGAAGGTAAAACGTAGTGGGGATGCCGGTCGTGTTCTAAATTTTACGAGTCATTAATTTTTTCATAAATAAAAATTAAATAATAAAGTAGAAAAAAACTTAATTACCGATGTTTTCCAATAAAATCTTTATACTCTTCAAGTGGTTTTATTGAATCGACAGCTGCCTGTACTCTTGCATGGATTTCTTGAAATTTTTCTGAAGTAAAATCCGAGTACTTGACGGTATTTTGAAGAATGCGTTTCCTATAAATTAATTATTTATAAAATATAAATTTATAATTTCAATTTAAATACATACATTGATTTTTTAATATAAATATTACCTTTCTTTTAACTTCAAAATACGCAACAGGTGAAATGTATTAAGTAATTTATAATTAGTTTAAAAAATAAATTTACTTTTATTTCTATATTAATAAATAATAATCACAATATGTTTTTATAACTTACCAAGCTACTATGAATTCTTCATGAATAGTTTGCTGCCTGCGAAGAAGACTGGGAAGGTAACAACTTCTCAAATCGTGTTCACACTCAGCAACAGCTCCAAGTAAAAGTACGTATTCATTATGAGTAAGATGAAGTTTACGGCAGGCCTTTTGATATTTTTCTCTCACATCATCTAATTTTCTACCTCCTCTTCCACCTTAAAAAAAAAAAAAAAAAAAAAAAAAAAAAAAAAAAAAATTAAGACATAAATACTTTTTTCTTTTTTAACTCTAATAATTGTGATTAATAAAACTTACGATTAACATAGTGTTCTTCAAATCTAGCTCTAGTCAATTTGTAAGCCTCTAAATTCTTTTGATATTCTGTCTTTTTCCTTGCGACATCATCAGTTAGCTAAATAAATAAATAATTCATTTATATTGTGTGTACAGCAATAAAAAAAGGTAAACATGTACAAAGAATGTGAATGACTACCTGTTGAAATTGATTACTAAGCCATGTTTGTTCTTCTTGATAAAGTTTCCTAGCTTTTCTTCTTTCCACATAGAGATTTCCAATGTGTTCGACAACAAGACTTTCCATAGAATCAGCTTGTTGTTTAATTAATCTAGCTGTCTGATCGATAGAATCCATGATATCTCTCCAGCTCTATTTATAGAATATACAATAATAAATACAAAGATTTTAGGTATGTAGTATATTTAACAATGTATAAAATATTTAGAGGTAAATATTTATTACCTGAGTAATCAAACTGCCAGCAAGGTCATCATAACGTTCAACTTTCTTTCCTTGAATGCTCAAAGATGAAATAGTTGACGCATATTCGCGATCGGATTTAACTTTGGTGGTAAGACATCTCTTCATAGTTTCCAGAAGTTTAATTTCAGCATCTTGTCTTCCTAACAAAGCTTCATGAGAAGATTGTCCTTGTAGACTCGTTGAAAATCCCATTTTTTAATTATACTGAGAATTAACTTTAAACTTGATGTCACTTTGATTAAGAGGGTAACGCGATCAGGTTTAACTCATGCCTATAAATTTGCTCAAATCTGACGTGATCACTTTAAATAGGAGATTGTCTCCCACAGTGAAGGACCAAATATTTCATTTCATTCTAAGAAATATTTTTTTATTTATTTAATTACTTTTTTTTATTGTATTTTATTTTGTAAATAAATTTATTTAAATTTAAATTTGCTTAAATTCTACCTTCAATACGTAGAAATTAAAAACTTATATTTACGTTAATGCTTATTTATACAATACGCACCAGTCCACTACAGTCTACTACTTGGTGAAAATTTCTCACCCACCTTCCGGAAATACCGCCACAAGACATACTGAATTCGCAGATATGCGATTATATCAAGTGAAAGTGCAGTAAAAGACAAAACAAACTAGTGCTGTCATCTGTTGTTTTATCTATTATATTATTATTTATGTTTTAAAATAGATGTAGTAAACTGTTAAAGCTGTTTTTCTAGCCAATCAAATGCAAATGATCAGAGATAACTGTCAAATCAAATATAAATTACAACTGTACGCGAGCAAATACGAGTCATAAACATAATTAGATATCTAAATATGTTATAATCATTTCCATTCTTTTGAGTATTTTATTTTTCACAAAAGTAATTTTGTGTTATTTTACATGACTGTGAATATAGCAGACATGAGACAATTTATAAATTTAATAAAATAATGAATTTAAAAAAAACGCGTACTGATTTTTCATTGATCTAATTACGCATTTTTAATTTTTATTATTCTACTTACATTTTATTTATTTATTATAAAATTTAAAAAATTAACACTTGTCAGTTACATTCACATTTATTATTTTGCACCAAAAGTAAATATGAAAGTTTATTTAACACAATAAGTATCCAAGAATGAAATAAAAATAATTTTTATTTTATATTTAAAGTAAATTTTTTTTTTAAATTAACTGACTACTCAATAGTTTGAAAACTTATATTTATAAACTCATAGTTAAATTTAAAAAATGTATTTTTTCTATTACAGATAAATTTTTAAAGAATTAACTAGTTATACCTTATACTTATTTCATTACCAATAAGAATCTATTTATATGCCGAGAAGAAAAATCATATAATAGAGAATTATTATTTAAATTACATGCGAGAATTAAAATGTCTATTATTACAACTACACGCTTTTTAAATATTCTTAATCCATAATTTTTTAACCTACATAAAAATGTTTAAAAACAATAATCTGAAAAATCTTTAAGTATAATACTTTATTATATTATGAACTATAATACGTGACATCCTTAATAAAATTTCAACTTCAAAGTGAATTTATTTTTAGTAAATGAAAATGATATTTATTATAGGCAATAGTGTTAATTTTAACAATGATATAATATGTACATTTGTCAATTTTATTATTATTTTTTTTTATAATGTACACAAAATAGCTCATCAATTATTAACAATTATGGAAGCTGTTATTTTAGAAAAAATATTTTTTATTTAAGATTGTACCGCCAAAAGTTTATTATTTTACATAAAAATAAAAAATAAATAATAATTACAATAATAATAATAATTTAAAGTAGAAGAAGATAGAAATAGAACTAAACCCCAAGAGGCGCTGTAGTCGCAGAATGTTGGGAATTGGAAATCCGATGAAAACGGTCTAGAGCTGCGGGGAGGCACGACGGCATGAGGCAGTCGCTCGCCGACAACCAGAGAGAAAAAATATCGGAGAGCGACATTAGTATCGAATAAAAATAAAAGTAACGAATAACGGAAAAAAATAAAAAAGAAAGTGGATGCAGTGAAAGATGCGTGTGTTTTGACAGTGGCTCCAAATTAAAAACAACAAGTGTTTAAAAAAGGGTTAATATAATATTACTGTTATTCACTATTTATCCTTCTATACATATATGGATTTTATATAAAAAGGAGTTAGTGTCGGAGGGGCAATCTTTATTACCCTGTTGCCCGGGTAGTTTTATTTCATCTATTCGAACTGGGGCACGACGCTCAATAAATTTACCGTCTCATACATTGTATTTGAATATAATTGGTAATATTGTGAATATTTTTAAGTGATGAAAAATTTTTTTTCGGTATATTTGAGCTAGTTTTCTTATACTCCTCGGGGAAAGAGGGACCGAGAGAGTTGAGGACGAATCCAAAATCGATCCGTAGGTGCGCGATTGTTGTCTTGATCCGGTATTACGGTTCGGTTATTTTTTTTATACTCTTCTCTTTTACAATTATTAACTGATTATTGTGCAGACCGGAAATGTTTAATAGATTTTGTAATTAGTTAAATTACACTCACCAAATACTTTCATATTTTTTTTCAGAGTTATTGGATTTTTGTTATTCATCAATCATTCATCCAATACATTTTTCACAGTAAATTTTTATGGTTTTATTTGTTTATTTTTAATAAACACATGTAGCTTCTATCGTGATACTGTAGTTCTAAATTTATCGATCATTTTAATAATATACATATAATAAAAGTGGTGTAGAAGTATCGGTTATAACACGGGCGCGGTTTCTCTCTTCTTTTTACTCCTGCGTTGTTTTATTCACTCAAGGCTTCTCATCCGCGAATTTATTTCGAGCGAAGCTTCATTTTTACAACGTTTAAAATTCCAATCGACTACGTAATACATATGTATAAAATTTATTTCACTCTCTTATATTACTCCATATGACATTTAATATTTAGATTTTTCTAAGCTACTGAACATACGGTACTTTTTTAATTTAAAGAAAAAAAAATATATATCGAAAGACGCATGAGAAAATCCAGCACAATATTATATTTTACTGAATAGAAGGAAAATGCTTTCTTGTCATTGGCTTTGGAGCCATAAATTTTGTCCCCCTTGTGTGTTGCTTTCTACATAACACCATCACTGCAGTGTGTTTTAAAACATCTCCCCTCTGACCTAACGTATTTTTCGGTTTCGTTTCAAAGGGGACTAATAGGGTAAAACCTATACATGTTTAACATGGCCTTGAATTTAATTTAATTAGAAAAGAAAAATAAATAAATAAACTGGTCCATCACATAATATCTTCTTTAAATTTGCATAATTAAAATTTATATCTAATCTATATTAATCTCAGTTAATTATTATTATATACCATTCATATTATACATATTTATAGCTATCATCAATATAAAAATTAATTTTACAGGTAACGGAACCTCTTAAGGATCGGCGAGTGAAGATACAGTGATTAGATAAAAAATAAATTAATAAACAGACGACAGTGAAGATATTGTATTTGACAATAAATTTATTTATTTTTTTTTATTATTTATTTGTGAATGAGAAAAAGAAAACAAGAAATTGATAGTAATAGTAAATTGAACAAGAACCCGGGACTCTGAGAAAGAACAAAGTGTATTGTGCTGGAGGCTTTTATTAAGTGTACGCAGGGGGTCCTCCCGGGGGTAGTTAAAAATAAGGTCGCAGAATGACGGGTGTCGAAGAAGGAAAAGGCGGGGGTGGAGACAACGACGTTAGCGCCACCGATAAAGTCGTTCAGCAAAATGGAGCTCCAGAAAAAGCCCCTGTAGTTACGGGAACTAACATGGAAACTCTCCCGCGTCCTGGAAAACAGGTGAGTCTCACTCTATCATATATTCATATACATATATATGTATATTTAAATACTCAACACTATACTTTTTTACATTGTAGGAAAAAAAAAATAATAATTATTAGTATGATTAATATGTTTATCACTCGGTACACTGACGATGTTATTGAGATATTCGAATTTAAAAATATTTTAATGATTCCCAGCTGTTAAAAAAATGTAAGATAAATGTAAATAGGTATGTTTAGTAAGTGTCATGAGCACGAAATAATTACGTCAGGATCTTTATGTATGAGTGTGCGTGTGTATGATGCTTAAAGACGAGCGTGCGTATTAATATTTATCGTACGCATGACAAAACTAAGCAGCTGTCGTTCTCACGATATGAGTATATATACATAGTAGTAGAATAGCGTATAATACAGAATATATGAGAGAGGAACCCCTGCGAGTTAAAGTAAGAGAATAAGTAATAAAGAAAACCCGCTTCAGTTTACCTTTGTAAATTGCATCCGTTATTAGCCTAGGTCTTGGATTATTTTTAATATTTTTTTTTCTTTTCACAATCAAGTTATCTTAAATTATTTTAATTCAGTAAAGTGGTCTTTTTTTATTATTTGTACATAAATAAGTATATAGATAATTGAAGATCTAATGATATAATAACGAAAAGAAAAAAAAAAATTAAGAGATAAAAGGAAAAATATATATCACGGAATAAAGGATGAAATTGATGACTCAAGTGATGACGAGATTCGTTTATCATCACGCTAGGTATATTTATTCATTCTACTTGATTATGATTTTACTCTTATTTCGTTGTTCCTTTTACTCAGAAAATTGCCGACGACATTTTTGTGTGATTATCTCAACACGTACACATGCACACTCAAGGAATAATTTTCGGTTTACTGCACTGTGACCATCATATATGAGTATTTCGTATTTTTCATCTCGACCCTCGTTTTTCGTTTTATTTTTTCAAGAGCATTAGTATGTATATGTATGTATAAATGTGTATATGGTGCTTGAGCCACCCTCACTCTTGAGAACTTAAACGGTTGAGCATCGAGTGTTTAAAAAATTTCTTAATTTAGTAGATCGTAAGAGTCATATCTTTCCATCTACCGTCTTTTTCACTTCGTCAATTAAATAATTTAAAAACGAAAATTTTTTCTTTTAGATAGACCAAGATTTACGTATATTGAGGAAGTTGTAAATCAGTATTGTAATAGACTTGGTTAACTTATCTATCAATCTATCATGGTCATTATCGATTTCAGTGTTAGTGTATGCATTATAGGTTTTAGGCAAGGTCAATGCTCTCCAGACTCGGACCGCCGCTTCACATCATTTCTTTTGCCTTCACTTTAACTCGTCTTAGAAAAGATTCAATGTATCCCCGTGTAGTACAAAGACAGAGCCCCTCATTTATTCCACATCGCATGCGTGCAATAAGGTCGTTGAACTTCACCACTTATTATTTTCCCTCTCAGACTGTACCTACTAGTCAACATCTACGAGATGGTGAAAAAGAAAGTCCAGACTTAAAAAAAAAAACAAAAAAGTGTTCTTTGAAGTAAACAGAAGCAGTAAAAGCCCATGAAATCGGACAAAGACTGCGTTTACATTAAAGTTAAGTCTACAACTTTTTGCCACTAGAATGAACTAGCTTCATCATCCCCTCGTTTAAAATATCACCCTTCAGATTTGAAGGATGGAAAAAATTACTTCAAGTGTCCTTTTCACTGCCATATACTTGGAATTATCGTATTTTCTATTCTACTAATATATATGTATACATATATACATTTATGAAATCTATAGTTAATGGTTTGCAGGTAAAAGTACAAAGAAACTTTACCCTCACTTTATTTCCGCACGCTTTGAACAGAGTAACAACGACCCCAAAACTCGAGGGGGATATTTATGTTTGGGGTTGGCGTGGCTGATTGTTTCTAAGAGGTATAGATATCATGTGATTCTTATGTTCGTAAAAGCGAATATTGACTGTACAAAGGGATATGAATCCGAATATAGTACAGTAGACAAACATTGTGAGTCTTCCCTTGACGTTCACGCGATGCGAAACTGATATCTATTGGTGACATTCGAGATGACTGGAAAGGAAAATTGGTTTCACTTTCGCTTTTATATTACTACTATTGCAACATTGATTTAACTTATTTTAATACTCCTAACATATATTTTTTTAATTTTTTAATTAAAATCATTTTTTTTAATATCTTAATCAAAACCATATTTTGTTTTTTATAAATTTTGAAAGCATACATATTTCATCACGTGTTTATTTAAACAGATTAATATCACATTATCTTATCTGAAATTAATTAAAACAAAAATTCATTTTAATATTATTCATAGCGTACTCCGTTAGTATAGACCTAATTTATAGAATAGGATTTTCAACGCTACAATAATCGTATTCAATTAAGAACGAGTTACTTCTTAGTTTTTACAAGATTATATATATTATTCAATATTGTCACGGCCGGATTTTTTTTCCATAAATTGAATTTTTTTTTTTTTAATTCGTTATTTATGTTGAATATATTTTGAATACCGAATAAACATCTGTATATTTTTTGTTAAAATAATAAGTTACGTTTTTGATGGAACGGTTTTGCTGACTTTAAAATGATTCACCATCTATAAAATCATTGTAATATTGTAAGTAATCGCGGTCGCATTGATAAACCCTCGTTGTGACGATCGAGGTTGATCAACAATTTATTGCATAAGAAACTTCAATGGCAATCAAATATTCTTTTCGCTGCGTGTAGAAAATAAATTCTCTACGTACTGGACATGCAGACAATATCGATCTGTATACACTATTGAGTATTGAGGTTGGCGTACTTTGTTAAATAAAAATCCTTTTTAATAAAATCTCCGTTGTTTTACTCTTTATCACAATTTACTTTTACCACTATACACAAAAATAATTTATTATTTTTCAATTAAATTTATTTTGTTTTATTGTAAGCTCATATTTTTCGGAAATAAAAAAAAGATAATGTGAGAATAAAAAATATAATAACTATATAATTTAGCCTTTTGTTTTGTTTTATATATTGTTTATAGTTTATATTAGAAATTCAGGGTGGATGGAAATATAAAAAAAACATTAAATATAATAATTTGAAAAACCGGATTACTACGATTGTCTGGTCATTATAAATATTATGATGGGAAAAAAAAATATTCGGGTCTTGAGAAGAAAGGCCCACGTCATTATTTTATCTTCTGTAGTATCTCTTCACAATAGTAAATAACAACTTTCATCCACAACATTAATTAAAATGAATGATTTATTATTTTAAGTAAAAAAAAAAATGAATATAAGTATATATATATATTTAAATAATTATTTTTTCGGTCAGATTGTTTTCATTGGTCGATTAATAGGTTACTTGACCTACTTTTAAACTTTTCCGTTTGTCCGCTCTTCAAATTTTCCTGTGTATGTTCTCTTAGCTGACTCAATTTAACAAATTTCTATAGCAAACCTTCGATTTATTAAATTTTTAAATTCATTATATTTGTTTTTTCTTTCGTACGATTTAATTTAAATGAAAATTAATATAAGCTAATAAATTCATTTATTTGAACAAAAGGTATTATCATTATATAAATTTTAATTAAACTTAAAGCTTAGCCGTTAAAGATAAAGTTTTACTTTGCTATAAAATCAATTGATTTTAAAATGGAGTAATAATTAAATTGTTTAATACAATTAAAATAGCCGCCGCCCTATAGTACAATGTGATGTCGATAATGACATTGCTACAGCAAGTTAGTATGGTAGGGTGAGAAAAGTTTCCCATATTCCGACATGAAAAGAATGAAAATCATACGAATAGAAGTTAGTAGTAGAAAATAGATATATGGGTAGTCAGTGGATGAAAAGGGTAGAAGAGTAGAGCTTGCAGTATACTAGCGTTCATCAGTTGCCGCGTTGATATCGACCGATGGGTTGTGCCTCCATCTTGTTTGCCCCACTTTGGGTGGCGCACCTTTTATAACAATACTGATATGGCTACAGCTACATATGACTAGTATAGTACTTACTACCACGCAACGCGTGCCTTTTTTAGTAAAAAAAAAAAAAAAAAAAATAATAATAATAAAAGTCAGAGTTCATAATATCTTTTACGTATACGTGTATCTCATGTTGCTAAAGCATACATTAACATAATGGGTCCATAATAAGGAAGAAAAACGTAGACAAGAGACTATGTAATGATGTAATATTTAACTTTGTTTTAAATAAATATGTATTGTTCTGAATTTCCTTTTTGTTTTACATATTTCTTATTTAGCGTCGGTATGCGATAATAAAAAGGAAATAGGTTTTTTTTGTATTTTAATATATAATTGCTATGATAATATGAGCGATAGCAGGTGTACTGCAGCAGTAGTATTGATGGTTCTACATTACAAAATTTTTTTTTTTATATTATTCACAAGCATTGATATTTAAAAATAAGTTTGTAAAGTAAAAAGTAAATTTAAAAATGAAATTCATTTTAATGGTTATTTATGTCATATACTATTGATTTAAATTTAAAAGTAGTAAATAACTTTTAAAACTATCAGTACATAAATAACATTTGTAGTGATCAACAATCACAAATATTGAAGAAAAAAAAATATTTTCGTGTATTTATATTATTATTATAACTATTTGTTTTTAATAGTTAAGTAGTATCTAAATTATGCTGTATAATGTTATTTTTTGAAAATATTATAACATATTGGTTAAATATTTAAACGAAATATTATTTTTGTAATGTTAAAATGTATCAATAATTTTATAGATTAAAAAAATATATACCTATTACAGTCGAGTCGCGTTATAAGTCCTATTAGTGTCTCTCTCATATTAACGGGAGTCTGGTTAAAAGAAAAAGATACAAACCGGACTTATAACGCGACTCGACTGTATTTAGTGAACAAAAATTAATAAAATTAGATTAGAGTGCAGAGTTACAGTTATGTTAAGTAAATTGAAGAATAGAATTATTGTTGGAGTACAGTATAATTTAGACCCTTCTTTATTGTATCTATTAGAAAATCGTCTTTCATTGGGTCTTTACTGCATTGAATTGCACTTAACTCATTAAATGAAGGCGTGCGCACAATTTTGTCCCTTTGTATAATTCTTTTAGAATTACTTACCTTATTCCTCTCTCTTTCTCTCTGCTTTTACCTTTATATACTCCACTCACTATTACTATTATATTGCATATCAGCCACAATACACTTGACCTAATGTGAAACAATGACTTCGATTATATTTGTTGGGTGCGAGGCCGAATAGTGACTTAGAATCTGACCTAATGACCTAAAGACCATCAAACTGTAGCAATATAAATTTTTAAATTTAGCTGGGAATAAAAAAAATTTGCTTTCTCTTAATAAAAATTACTCCTATTTAAAATAATACGTCCGCTATGTGATTTTAAATTTTAGAAAAGTAAAATAATAGTTGACTTGGTATGTCAAGTATCACAGATCATAATGAAAAGAATTGTAAGTTTAACTTACTTTATTTTTCTACTTTTATTTCTTCTTATATTAGTTCGACGTGCGAACGTGTCGTCGACATGGTTCGCTGCTCTGGCCACGCTTCAAGAC
The DNA here is from genome assembly GCF_026212275.2 of Microplitis demolitor. NCBI lineage: Eukaryota > Metazoa > Arthropoda > Insecta > Hymenoptera > Braconidae > Microplitis > Microplitis demolitor. The sequence goes on along the minus strand of NC_068552.1, from coordinate 12,302,787 downwards.
CGATCTGACTCTTCTTTCTTTTTGTTCCCTTCTATTACTATTCTTGTGTTCTTACCTTCTATTTTATTATTTTTTTTAGTTTTTTCGTGCTCTTTATACTTCACATTCACTTCATACCCTGTACACACTATTATATAGTTGGGCCATTCTTTTCGATGTGTCGAGCAGTCAATGAACTCACAGCTTTGCAAGTTAGATTCCCAGGTGACCCTGAAAGCGCAAACGAACGATCTAATGTAAGTTCATCGTGATACCACCTCGCATATCCATTATAATTATAAATTAATTTATAATTACACTTATTGTAAATAAAAATAATGAATTTTATGTAATTAAAGTAGTGACAATAATAATTAAAGTAATTTAGTTTTTTTTTCTGCAATAATGTTTGTCTCAGTAATAAAGTAAAATTAAAATAATCACAAAAGGATCTAGTGTACGCACGTGATCTTGGTCAAGGCCAATTTTTACAATTGTCGCTTATTTACGAGAGATGCCGTCATACATTAAATGTATTATGCATGATTCATATTAGTACACTCTGCTTTAATTCATAATAGTAAATATCTAAGAATTGATTATGACCCTTTAAATTATATCTTACTTACAACTGTCAAACTAAATTTAAGTATATACAATTTTGTAATTTAGAGAAATTCTTTAAACATTATTTCTACTTTTTGTATCAATATAATTATGATATTAACTGTTAAAATTTATTAGACATTAACATTCTATTTTTTATAGTCGTAATCTGAATAAAGACGTATTTTAAATATTAAAAAAAATATTGAATTCTCTTTTTTACTTATTAAAATTTATGACATTGATTTCAAAGAAGGTTTGAGAAAACTCTTTAACGGTTGAGATATGATACTCATAAATACTCATGCTTCTAAATAAGTTTAAAAATAATTAACTTTTATTGGATGTAGAAAGATTTTATTATGTTAAATAATTATCAATTTTTAAGTATTGAAAAGTATTAAAAACTAGTCAATTATAAGCATAGCGTCATTGTCAAGAGCATGAATTGACACTTTGTTCCTTCTTGTCTCATTTATAGTCGTGCTAAATGATTCTTCCGGCTAGTATGATTACGATGGCGACTAAGTTAAAAGGTCAAGTGGGTCATGGCAATATCCAGGACTGTGATTTGTATAATCTCCACCAGTAAAATCCCATCTCCCTATGATGTGATCCACCAGAGTCACCAGTAATTGGTCTACACCACATTCATCAACACTCTTATTATTCAAATAATAAATACATATATATTTTCATTATCACCGTAAGCTAAGTGCTTCCATTCTATTTATCTGACACTTTTTTACATCCGTTCTTTATTAAAAAATTTATGATTTAGATTGATCAATTGTAGCTTATAAAAATTATTTCTTAATTTATTTTCTGAAAATTGTCTTTTTTTTATTTCATTATTGTTCCTAAAATTTTTTATTAATGTCGTTGAATAAATACATATATAAGTTGACAACCTATATTGCTATATCTTGTTTCATTGCAAAATAAATAAAAAAATAATCATATTTTATACTTAATTCGAAGAAAAATTCCGTGGGTAGACGATGAAAAGTAATCATTTAAATTGCCAATACCTGAAGGTTATTTTTATTTATTAATGAAAAAAACAACAATTGTAAAAAATGAAAAAAATTGCGTCATGTAAAGTAATTTAGCGTCTGGTAAAATTGTCATTAATAACATTTTTTTCAATAAAAGAATAAACGTTTCATTAATAACATTAAATAATGTATTGGTAAATAAAGTATTTCCTTCATAATCAAATCAACTGTGAATGTTTTTTTAAAATTTTTTAATTTTTATTTATGTATAGTGACAGAGGAATGAAAGAGTTAAAATAAACTATCACGTGGGCTGAAAAAAAAAAAATAAAAAAATACGTGCGTTGAGTTGGAGTAAAGTCAGTTTAAGTGTATATAAGCAAAAGTACACAACACGTGTTCAACAGATTAAAAAGTATCGAGGATGCATTTATACAATACGGCTCAGCTTTCTTGAGAACGAGATAATATATTTTATCACACGAAATCTAATATTAATTTAAATAACTATTCGTTATAGTTAAAATGTAAAGAAAAATTTTATTTTATATTTTTTAATCGAGTTTAATTTATATCCTTATTAATAAATTTTTAAATTTAAATTGAGTCTATTTGTAAAAGAACTTTGTTCGAAAGACATCACCTTCTTGTTTTTCTTCTCTCATCGTGTTTAGTTTAAAATAGATCTACTCATCTATTTATGCTACTATCAAGCATAACAAAAAGTATAAAAATATTCGCGTACGTCTGTATTCATCAAAAATACTTTCAAAGGAGTAAAAATACAGAGTTACCCTGGTAATCGATAAATGCAAAAAAAAAAAAAAAAAAAAAAAATGTATCAATTTCCCTTGTTTTCACTTTAATAATACGTTATTTTCTACTCTTTTACCGTGTCTGTCACATTAAATAAAATCGTGCAAGAGGTAGTATTGTGTACGAAATATAAAAAAAAGAAAGTGAAATGTATTCAAAACGAGAAAACAAAACAAAAATACACATTTACAGCTTATATGTAGTAACGGAGTTCCCTCACCCTTTGACGTCATGTAGTAGACTTGTTGGCGCCCGACGAGGCCGCAACACGGCGTCTGTATTCCACCCTATACCCGTTTTTCGATCTCCTACACCCTCATATTGCAATTACTCTATGCACCACTCACTATTTATTTTGAGCATTTAAACATTTTTTATCTCTGCCCTAACGTAAATTTAATTGATGAAAATTATAATTACTATTAATAATAATTAATGACAAAGTCAGTTCCAAAGCTTATATTTATAATTATCATATTTATTAATAAGTCTGATGTGGATAATAATATATATGATTTCCACGCTGATAGTCCTTGATATCATATTTAGCTGCACAATTCTTGGTCAACTGGTTGTAACGTCATTTTAACACTCAAAGCCGCGATGATGATCCAATCGTTACGTCATGTGGTATTTATTTTATTTAATTACGTGAATGATATTATTCAAGTACACAAAATAAATTAAATAACAACAGTGATAATATGTTGTAAGAATACATCTAGTAATAAATTCTATCAAATATTGTATGAGATTTTATTTTTTATTTTCTTATGATAAAGTTTATCGAGATTATGAATGAATAGAAAGAAAAAAAAAAGGAGATAAAACTCAACAGTTTAGATTTATCAAATATTTAAACAAGTATTATAGACCTTTATCGTGACAGTTGCCACGTGCCTTAAACTTAAAGGTTTTTATTAGCTTACATAAATAAAATTTTCTCAGTATCATTGAAAATTATTTTTAATGATTATTTAATTGTTAAAAGTTAAGATAAAATATTGTTATGAATTAATGTAATGTATGATGTAATGAATGCCTAGTAATGATAGCAAGTTATTTAACATTTATACACGTTAGATATGGTCAATGTATCTTGGCCAACTTAGCAAGTTAAAATATAAGGCAAAATTTATTGGTGATATCTAAAGACTCTCCTTGAACCACTTAACAGTTAAGGTATTGCTATAAAGTATTTGATTGCGAATATCCAACAACAAGCCTCAGGCTTAAATTTTATTCGCTGTTATTCCTGCTGCTGTTATTACTACTACTACTACTAGTACACTACTTTAACTCTTATTTTTTATTGTTTTTTTTTTATTTTTTTTTATTTGACAGTCCAACTGTCACTCTTTTTGAAGTCCTCAAGTCGTACTATATAACTCGTAGAGTACAGAGTACAGATGAGACAAAATGAGAAAGCAACTATCTTACCGCTGGCAATAAGTGGATATTTGTCAAGTTTGTGTGTATCTTCCTTAACTTACTCGCTTGTCGGGTTTAAAAATAGAGATTACGTCGTGGGTTACTCGAACAAGCCGGTTACGGCAGGCCTGGTTACAGCATGTTGTATATTCCGTGCAATCGTTAAACCAAATAAAAATCAAAGAATCTAAACAAACACATGTCATTATAAAACATTTATTCAATAAATAAACTTGTTTTCAATATGTACATATAATTTTCATTAACTAGTTTTGACTAAAATGGTATTTATAACTTTGGAATTTTTTTTTTTTTAATTTCATAGAGTGATCCAAGTACCGCATTCTTACGTGCTGCACGAGCTGGACAATTGGAGAAAGTTTTAGAATTTTTAGAATCGGGAGTTGACATTAATGCCTCAAATGCTGTAAGTATTTAAATTATCTTAATTTCATCTTATATTTTAAAATTTATTGCTCCTTTAATATTTGAATTATTAAATAATAATTATTTTTAAATTGATTGTAATTGCAGAATGGATTAAATGCTTTGCATTTAGCGGCCAAGGACGGTCATTCGGAGATTGTACGTGAATTATTGGCGCGCGGTGCAATTGTAGATGCGGCTACAAAAAAGGGGAATACAGCTTTACACATTGCTTCACTTGGTAAATATTTTTTTATTAACTTTTGATTATATATATTTTCTTAATGTTGATGTTAACGAAAAATAATAATAGAAATACTTTACAAATATTATTATTCAATAATCACTTTTTTAGCCGGTCAAGAGGAAGTAGTGCAATTACTTGTTCAACGAGAAGCTTCTGTAAACGCACAATCACAAAATGGTTTTACTCCATTGTATATGGCAGCCCAGGAAAATCACGACTCTGTTGTTAAATTTTTACTCAGTAAAGGAGCTAATCAGACCCTTGCGACGGAGGTAAATATAAATAAATCCAGTTGCGGACCAAATACTATTAAATTTTAAATTTAATAGTATTATAAAACAAAGTTCACAGTTCAGCAGCTCATACATTTGTGATTTTATCTTTACTATTTTAGGATGGTTTTACACCATTGGCTGTTGCGATGCAGCAGGGACACGACAAGGTCGTTGCAGTACTCTTGGAGAACGACACGCGAGGTAAAGTGCGGTTGCCCGCCCTTCACATTGCAGCTAAAAAGGATGACTGTAAAGCTGCTGCTCTGCTTCTTCAAGTAAAAAAATATTTCATACTTGATTATTATGTTCATAAAACACCTATAAAAATTTATAATCTATATTTTAGAACGATCATAATCCTGACGTTACATCGAAAAGTGGTTTTACACCACTTCACATTGCTGCCCATTATGGCAACGATCGAATCGCCTCTTTGCTTTATGATAAAGGAGCTGACGTCAATTTTGCTGCCAAAGTATGATTTTTATTTCTTGTATCTCTTTCATTATTAAAATATTAAACTTTTATAACGTTAAAAGTGTATAAAAGCTTGCAAAAATGATGTGACCAAAGAGAATAATTTTATGATATAATAGTAAACTTTAATGTATGTACTTATTTTTATGTTTTATTTTAGCACAATATAACGCCTATGCATGTTGCCGCAAAATGGGGCAAAATAAAAATGGTAAATTTATTAATGAGCAAAGGAGCGAATATTGCAGCGAAAACACGCGACGGTTTAACGCCACTTCATTGTGCCGCCCGTGCTGGTCATCATGAAGTCGTAGACATTTTAATTGAAAAAGGAGCACCAATTGGTTCTAAAACAAAAAATGGCCTGGCACCACTTCACATGGCGTCTCAGGGTGATCATGTGGATGCTGCACGTATATTACTTTATCATCGGGCTCCAGTCGATGAGGTTACAGTTGATTATCTCACAGCACTTCACGTGGCGGCTCACTGTGGTCATGTTCGTGTAGCAAAGCTTTTACTGGATCGTAATGCCGATCCAAATGCTCGTGCATTAAACGGTTTTACGCCTTTACACATTGCCTGCAAAAAAAATCGAATCAAGGTTGTGGAATTATTATTGAAGCACAAGGCCAGTATTGAAGCCACCACAGAATCAGGCCTTACACCTCTGCATGTCGCCAGTTTTATGGGATGTATGAATATTGTGATATATTTATTGCAAAACGAAGCTAGTCCAGACATACCGACCGTGAGAGGTGAAACGCCACTTCATCTAGCTGCACGAGCGAATCAAACTGATATTATCAGGATATTATTGAGAAATGGCGCTCAGGTTGACGCCCGAGCGAGAGAAGAGCAGACACCACTTCATGTTGCTTCTCGTCTCGGTAATGTTGATATTGTTATGCTTTTACTTCAACACGGAGCTGGAGTTGATGCAACTACGAAAGATTTATATACACCTCTTCATATTGCCGCTAAAGAAGGCCAAGAAGAGGTAAATTTTCATCCAAACAAATTTTTAAATTTATTAAAATTAATTATAAACATCATATTATTATTTAATTTTTAGGTTGCATCTGTTTTATTAGAAAACGGAGCTTCGCTTACTGCTACAACTAAGAAAGGCTTTACTCCACTTCATCTTGCTGCCAAGTATGGTAACATGAATGTTGCAAGATTGTTATTACAGAAAAATGCACCAGTTGATGCGCAGGGAAAGGTAATTCAATTTTTTATACCACTAATAATAATAATAATAATAATATTTGTTCTGATGGTTATTCAACAAAATAATTAAATTTTTTAATATCAGAATGGTGTTACCCCTCTTCATGTGGCCTCTCATTATGATCATCAGAACGTTGCCCTTTTATTACTTGAACAGGGCGCGTCACCTCACGCTATGGCTAAGAATGGACACACACCACTTCATATTGCGGCTCGAAAAAATCAAGTAATTAAAAAATTAAAATAACAATTAATTTTTGTAGCTATTATTTAAATATTAAAATTACAAATTTTCGTTAATAATTTAATATTTTTTTAGATGGATATTGCAACGACTTTACTGGAATACGGAGCTAAAGCAAATGCAGAATCAAAAGCTGGTTTTACACCACTTCACCTCGGTGCTCAAGAGGGCCATACAGACATGTCAACGTTATTAATTGAACATAAAGCAGATACGAATCATAAAGCAAAGGTAACATCTTTTATTCATTACTTTCTTTTTTATTGTTTAAATTATCATTAATGAATATATTTCAATTTTATATAGAATGGACTCACACCGCTTCATTTATGCGCACAAGAAGACAAGACTAATGTAGCAACAATCCTCGTGAAAAATGGTGCCGAAGTTGATGCTAAAACCAAGGTAATTTATCACTGTAATTAACTTTCTCAAAATATTTATTCATTATGTATACGTATAAAAATTATTTTTAAATACTTAAACAAATTAACACGGCATCCATAAACAATAGTAATTGTCCTTGAAGCTATGCCTTTGTTGACAGAATACTTATTGTATTTCAAATATATATTAGTCACAATTTTACTTTCCCCCTTTGAATAAGCATCTTCTCCGAGAGAGTGAACATTTTTTTTCTAATTTCATTTTGTCCAATTAGGCTGGATATACACCCCTACACGTGGCAGCTCACTTTGGTCAAGCAGCAATGGTACGTTTCCTACTGAGAGCTGGCGCAGCAGTCGATAGCAGTACTGGAGCTGGTTACACCCCATTGCATCAGGCCGCACAGCAGGGTCACACGCTTGTCATTAATTTACTACTCGAAAGTAAAGCCAAACCTAATGCAGTTACTAATGTAAGTTTAATCTTTGAAATCATTAATTTGAATAAATCAAAGTCTATAATGTTTTTATTTACACTTTTTTTTTTCTTTAGAATGGACAAACGGCTTTAGCAATCGCACAAAAACTTGGTTATATTAGTGTTGTTGAAACGCTCAAAGTTGTAACAGAAACAATTATTACAACGACACATACGACCACAATTGAAGAAAAATACAGAGTTCAAGCACCAGAGTCTATGCAGGAAACGTTTATGAGTGATAGTGAAGACGAAGGTGGTAAGTACATATTTAATTCAATTCAAATTCAATTTAAATCTTACTTACCTATTCAAAGTTATAATGATTTATCTTATCTCTATACATAAAATAATACTTGTAAATTGTGTAAAAATTTTTCAAGCATGGATTTTCATTTATGTATAAAGTTAGATATTCAAAAACTTAACTTTAAAATTGGATATTAATTGAATTATCTAATATTCAATGGTGTCAAAAATTTGTACTAATTGCACGAAATAATTGCATGCTCGATATTGAAAAACAGATAGAACAAAAATTATTTAACGTTAATTTGCGCGATACTTGCATTTAATCCTATGTACTATTTTTTTCTCTCCTATGTGTATTATACTGAATCCTTAGCTATAAACGGAGTTGTGAATTATTGAAATTGATAAAAAAAAAAAAATATTTTATTTCAAAAAAAGGAGTATTAAATATTATTTTTCGTATATTTCTGTTAGAAATAGCATGTTCTTCTTGAGTTATTCTTGTTTGTTCCACTTGTCTTCAGTGGAAAGTAACAGCTGAAGAATATTGCGAATGCTGAACAAAAAAAAAAAATCACTGGATGTTATTTTTTTTCTATACTTTGATTGATTAAAATTAAAAAAAAAAGCGAGTTGAGCTTTTACTCGATAATAAAATGTAGGTGGTGATGAGATCGGCACTGCGGCCATGAATGTGTATGGACAGCCGCCTCACGCGCAACATGTGTACCTCCCTTCCTACTACCAGGGCCAAATGACCTATACTCGTAAGTTTAAGTATCACCAAATGTTGTCACTTCACTATTACTCGATGTCGATGTACCTTCGTATCTTCCCAACATATATATCTTACGTATTTAATTATTATTATTATTATTATTTTATTTTTCACATCACTACACAAACAATATCTCAATCATTTAGCAGTGCATATTTATATAGAACACAAACCAATAATCGTTGTTATTTATTTAATTACATTAATCTCAATTTATGGTAGAATGATGAATTTGCATTAGTGTGTAGTTTAATCTTATAAATATTCAGCAATCTATAAAAAATATTTATATTTTTTTATCATATCACATCGTCATTAATTTTTGGTCAATAGTTTTAAGTAATAAATACAGTCTCGTTTATTATTAGATTATAATTTCGTCTGTGGTAAAAGAAATTGAGAGAAGCACTTGAAAAAGTTCTGGATTCTTTCAGTCAATATTTAATATAAATGTATATATATTTTTTTTCGGTTCACAATTACACGGAAGTCATTTATGCAATAATTATAATTGGCCTTGAAGACGCATGAACATCATTTATTTAGATGTGAAATGATAAATTATCATGATGCATATAGATGCGAATACTGCCAACAGAGTATATTATGGAGTATAAACTTCATCATAGGTGGTGAATTGAATTAGGACATAGTGCAATTAATACAATTTGCATATCAAGATGACGATACAATTGTACACATTGTCATTTTACATTACAGTTGGATAATCTTGATGTTAAATTATACTTTAGAGGGGAATTGCATCTAGTGTACATGAAGGTGGTTGATAGTTGTTGTCGTCGTCATCGTCATGTGGTGATGCAGTAGCAACACCCGAGTTTCCCACACCGCCTACCTGTTACATAATCCCTCGGAGTCGTACAGCCTTGTTCTATGGTTCTTATTTTGTGGTGTAGTCAGTTCGACGTGAGCTGGCATGCTGCCAAATTCAAAACGTCGACCGAAATACGTTTAATTTATGTAACGGGAGGTGTAGTAGTAGTATAGTTATTTGAAAAGTACGTACGCACATTGGAGAACCTGGATAATAGAGCAAGGCCAATTAAAAAATATAAAATAAAACTATAATATTTAAAATAAAACTGATTATGTTTAACTGACTATTTTTATAATTAAATTTATGACGAAGCTATGAATGCAGGAGTTGATGTTGTGTGTTTACTTTTATACTTGCATTTGCGCACTGAACTAATCTAACGATACAACTCAACTATACTCTATTTCTTTCTACCTTATATCAATACCAAGCAACAGAAATATACTAATGGTTGGTTTTTCATGACGCAAAAATGATCGTCAATGCATTATTATAGTATATTGAAGAGTATAAAGAAGAAATCAGTGGGGAGCAACAGCGTCAAAGATCTCTTCACACAGATGCTAATATAAAATTGGTGCTCTATGAACGTGAGGTCACATTAGTAGACGCGCGCCGATCTTGAATCAATCTACGGTATACCAGTCGCTGTTCCTGAACATCGGGAGCAAGCGTTCTGTTCTGAGTTTAATTGAGATACAAATCAGAACATCCTAAGCTCGCGACCAATGTAACACATGAGAACGTTAATGAGAATAGTTTACTTGTTGTGAAAATTTAATGGTACACGTCGACGAAAAAGAAGAACAAAAAAAAGTTCACAAATTTTAATAAAAACACTTCTATTGACATTATATGAAAAAAAAAAGTATATGAAGTAGTAAATTGTGGTAGTGCGTTTGTGGATTTTGTTTATTTAACAAATATTTGTTCGATTTAAACCCATGTAAAATTAATTTTTCGTAATCCTAACTAACTTTTTTTTTATTTAAAAAAAAAAAAAAAGAACTGTCAGTATTAATTTATTTTATACCCTATCATCGATATTGTAAGTAAACTTCATAATGGCCAAGGACAAGACAGTAGTGAAGACTCGGAAGAAACCGAGGAGAGTGCCATGCTGCGGGTGCACCCGTAACAGGAACAGCGACATATTTTGTAATTAAAAATAATGAATTTTCAATAGATCTTCATTTTTCATTTAAATTTAAATAAAATAGACGTATTGCGTCATAACATCGTGACTCGTTGGAAAAATTAACGCTGATGTTGTCTTTAAGCGCTTTACTATTATACGCTAATTATCAAAGAGTATTCAATTTATTTGTTGAAAAGAAAAAACTTATTCATAGTCTTTAAAGGACGCCTATTGAAATTTTTATCTATACATATTTTTTTTTTTTTCATCATGATTAGCATTAGTAGCTGAAATAGAATGTCATTTTTTATAAATACATAATAAACATCCTGCACAAAATGCAGTGGAGTAGTGGACGCGGGTAGGTAATTTGATTACATCACGGTCTTTAAGGCGCGCGTCATCGTTAAAACGAATGAAGGAAGCGATTGGTATTCATATCATACATCTGGGTCAGGTAAAGCTTGTGAATACTGTTGTAGATCTTGTTGTAGATATACATTAGTACATATGGTGTGTACTGTTGTAGTAAACAAAAGATGAAATTACAAGATCAACATTGAGGTATATATTAGACTTGGTACATCATTATTAAAGGAATACACAGAGATTAAATGTGCATAGCTCTATTATAAACAAAAAACCCTGAACTTTTGACAACAAGCTAGAGAAAATGAATCGTACATGATTCAATGTCTTGGCTAAATGAACGAGGGCGTGAATAAACAATTACAAATGCTCTAGACAATTTATCGCGCTTCATAAAATTCCTCGGTCTCTTATGAGTAAGCATTTTTAAATAGATCGAAATTGAATTTTTGACGTTAAAAAGATACGATAATTAAAAAATTATTTGTACTATAATCTATTTTTTTTCTCTTATACTTTTAGATATTGAGCTATTAACATTTAAGAAAAACTATTCTCGCTATGAGATTTCGATGATTGTCATCAGCCCATTGGCATAAGACCGAAGGCTGTTTGATTAATAAATTTTTGTAGGGGAGTGGAAATATAGGTCGATGGCGATACTACATTAAATATTTAGAGATAAAAACCAAAGTAAAAAAAAAAACAAAAAAAAAATTAAAAACTGCTTAAAGCAATAAAGAAAAGTAACTTAATCTTATTAAAAAAAAAAAAAAAAAAACAAATCTATTCATTTTAATATTTTATTATTGAATATTAACGTATATTTTTTATTGTTGTTCATATTTATTTAAATAAAACTTTTTATACGATGTTATTGCGTTGCACGTTTTCCAATGCTCTTCAAGACGCCGGTAAGACTTAAATGTAAATTCTTATTGTACGTGCCAAGTTTTTTTTGTCAAAGAGAATAACTAGAGAAAAGCCTTTAGTCTAATATATATATATATATATATATATATATATATATATTCTGAAGTAATAAAAACAGTGGGATTATAAACATTGAAATTTTAGTTTCATAGATGTTACATTCTTAATTTTATAATATCTTTACTTGTTAGAAGAAATGTGAGCGTGGGTAGTACGAATTCTTGGGTCAATTGAAGTTGAAATCTATATACTTCACATTCTTGACCTGTTCTTTATATTACTACGCACAGTTAGTATGTTATTTTAGTGTCAATTGAGATACACTATCTATCTATTAATTAGGTTTTTTTATCTTTTTACAATTGATAATACTAATAGTTGTTTTGTTATCTATTGAGGTCTATTGGAAAAAAAAATATATATATGTATATATTCTTCAAGGTTTTATTTAATAATTTTTTATCATGATATTTCGGCCGCTATATTAGGATACGAGAATGTATTAGTATAAACAATCCTATGCTGTGCAGATTTTAACTGTTTATTTTCATGAATTTACCAGCAGGAAGCTATTAAATTTTGAATTTCGAAATAACACTTCGTTATTCTTGACAAAAAAATAACATTTAATAATACTGCATCAAGCTAATATTCATATTCATATTTAATTCATTATTATTTTTATTTTTACAATAGATTATTTATTTGCTCATATTATTTAATTCATAAGCTTTTAGAGTGATTAAATAATTAACAGTGCTTTTAGAATTTTTTTTTTTTAATACTAATTTTTTATATTTTTAATTTGCAGTTTTGTTTTCGTTAATAATAAACCATACCATTTAAAGTTATTAATTAACTCTTACATAACAATAACAATAATAATACAGTACATTTAAAATAGGTGATAACTATTTATTGAGATACTTTTTTTTTTTAAATAAAAATAAAAAAATTTTCGTAGGCGAAGATCCGATGCTTAGCGACCAACAGCAGTATCGTTACATGACTGTTGATGACATGAAGTCAATGGGAGACGATTCAATGAGAGTAAACGTCACTGATGATGAGAGGGACAATCGACATTCCGGAGGTCAGTCAATTATGTACTATTAACTTGTCTCGAATTTTTAATTTATACTCTTCCGTTTACTTTACCTATACCAATTATATTTTATTTTATTCTTTGTCGGTTAATATAACAGGGACCACGGTAACAGATATGATCACTAAAGAAAGCTATCATCGCTCAAACGCAGCGAATCTTAAGCCTGATAATATTGATATCAATAGGCATCCAGTTCACGTTGGGTATGTACTTTTAATTTATATATTCTCATCTCATTATTTAATTAAATTTTAAATAATAACTATTATTAAAGTAATTATTAGTATTTGATTATAAAGAAAATATGTATTTAAAGACTTTTATCCAAGCTGATTAACTATAAACTAAAAAAAATTCTACTCTTAAAGATTCGAAAATACTTTTTAATTATAAATTATACAAATATTTCCCAATGTAAATATATCAATTAGTTAACATTGGAGCAATAATGATGTGTATTATAGTATGATATGGGAGTGTGAGTGTAAATGCAACGTTTGACATTAAAAAAATTTATTTTTCAAAAAAAAAATTTTTTTCTCCTTTGAAATTTATTTTTACTAGCGGCACTTGTTGATTTATTTTGATAACTTAATTCCTATCACAATCTAACAACAAAAAAATGAAAGACTTTTTTTTTTTTTATCAAAATTGTAATGCGTGTATGGTGTGTGCAAAAAAAAACCTAGCATGACTAATAATATTTTTCTCTATAAAATTATAATATTTAAATAAAACCATTTAACTCCTGAACGAAGATATAATGTGACTGAGTGTCTTAGGAAGGAAGAAAAATGTAGCACTATACTAAAAATAGAGTAAAGCAGTCATGAAAGCGTAACCATATATAATAACAGTAAATCATAGTTCACACTTATAGATATAGAGTTTATATTGAAAACATCAAGTATAGATGGTGGGCCCTATAAGCAACCAAGCTATATACCTATAGCCAATTAGGGAATCCTCAGTCAGCGTGTCTATTTTATGAATACAAATCAAGTACTATTACCGGTGTTTTATACGACCGCACTTAATTCCGTTGCGGGATATTATACTGGTTGGAGTTAGTTCATTCAGTATCATTGCGCGTTCATTTCATTCACCAACTTATATTCTCTCGACACTTTTTAACTTTAACATATAACCCGTCTACTCAACTTTTTGCCATTGAAACGAGTAGAGTAAGTCAAGAGACATTCATTTATTCGCAGTCGCTCATCGTGTGTATCGACTTTTCTCGAGCTCTCTCTCGTGAAATTTAATTTACCTAACGCTCTCAAAATTCATACATAGTGAATAGAAATTTTTTTATCTATTGTATACATTAATGTGATACCCGTTACATCTGTGTAATAGTTTTAAAAATCATCTATTATTTAAGTTTATACTTTATTATTGATTATTACTTTACTTATTTTGATTTGTCTTCTATTTGATTTTTCTTTTTTTTCTACTAAATTTCGCATCTGTTGTGATTCATTGTCATCGCTACTGTATCATAAAAGTTTTATGTAGCACAGTAGTTTTAGTTTACTGGGTTCACAAGTTTGTTGTTTATTCGAAGGATTTGATATAAAAGTTATTGCACGTGTAATTATAAAAATAGTTTTGAAAAACAACAAAAATAAGTGGTAGAGAAAAGCATGAGCACGGTTTAGAAGAGTGTATCCTGAATGTAATTATTACGGAGTTCTGTTCCAATACTTAGACCGTCACTAGACTCCTTAAATTGGTCACTGGCAGCCCTTGGTATCGTACCAAAAGGACAAGGAATGTGGAGGGACAGGTATCACCTTTATATCTTATTTTAATTATATATTTTTTAATCTTTTAATATTTGGACCATGGGTTTCAAAATTATTTTTATGTATAATTATTTATTAATTTCATTTTTTTCGTTGCTAAATAATTTTTTAAAAATTATAATTGTTATAACAGTATCACTTATAATAAATTAACTGATGCTTTATGCACTTGTTAATATTTAAAAATGGTAGAAGTGCGTAATAATAATTTTATAAAATTTAATTTAATTTTAAAAATTTTTAATTACGATACAAAAAATTTTCCGGGTGATTTAAATTTTATTTATAATAAATTCGAATCATAAAAAAAAATCATTGACTTATGTGCAAAGCAAAACGAAAATTGTGACGTCTCCATAAAGTGCAGAAAATATGAAAAATGGAATCACATTATTATTTATTGAGGTATAAATAATTAGGATTGCTTGGCAGGAACGCTTCTAGTGGCTGTCAATGTACAGTAGAGTCTCTATAACTTTTTCGTTCTATAACTTTGACTTCCCTTAATTTCTCCTCCGACAGCAGGGGAAGTGTTTTCCCACTATCACTCAACTATACATGCGCAAAGGTAAAGCGCGGTTCTGCGTATAGGAGTTGCGCATAAACTGAGTATTCTAACCCTAAATTTGTGTACGTAAATAAATATTTAAGTTAAATAAGCCTTAATATTGTGAAAATCAATAAAAAAGAAAAAAAAAAACTTTTTACGTGATGGAAAATGAGTTTCACTGGAAAATTGATTTTCTATTTAAGAAGTTTAACAACAATAAAATTAACATATTAATTTTGGAAGAAACCTAACCTTTAAAATTCAAAAACTCCCGGGTCGTTTCGACTGACTCACTGTTTTTAAACCACGCCTTCTAAAAAAAAGAAGGGGTACTTCTACAATTTCAATTCTTGGAATTTTGGATTCATCTCAGTCAAAGTTAGAGAGACTCCACTGTATTGAAGTACCATTTATATTAATTATTATTATTATTATTTTCCCCTATTATTATTATTATTTTCCTCTATTATTATTATTGTCCCCTATTATTATATTGTTTATAATTTAAGTTATCACTTCCTGTGATCAATGAGGCTTAAGACACAATTCCCTCAATCACCTTGCACAGTGTGAGTGAAATGCTACATTCCAAATCTCAACTATAATACATAATTATTATTGTTTTACATCAGCATATAGAGTTCCTTAAATTAAAAAAAAAAAAAAAATTAATCATCCGTCTTAGCAAAAAAAAAAAAAAAATTATGTCAGACCATTCCCCATATATTTCATAAAAAAAAAAAAAAAAAAAAAAAAAAAAATACTAACGCGTATTTTTATTTTGTTTCCGATTCTTTCTGTTATTTTGTTTGCGCTCGCAGAATTCCATCATGGAGAAAGTAAGTGAATGAGAAAAAAAAAAAACAAAAATTTACTCCTCCGCCTCATTATTTGTTTTACTTTTTATTAATTGTTCTGTGATAAGATACATTTAATTTATTTGTTTTTTTTTTTTTTTCAATTTTTTAAAAATTTATTTATTATTTAAAACTTACCGCCGTCACAGTTGTTTACTATTCGTTGCTCGCTCTGCACCACCTTTTTCGTTTTATATATATCGTAGTGGCTGATTATTGTTGCTCATTTAGAATTCCACTTCCCCTTGCAACATTCAAAAGGACAGTGAATACATATTCACGAAAATTAATCTGGTCATCTTTAAAAAAAAAAAAAAAAAAAACAATAATTAAATTAACAAAAAATTCTTTTTTTTTAAAAATATGTATTTCTGTTTTCAAAAATATAATAGGCGTAGATTAGTTAAATGTATTTATTAATATTGTGTTTAACATTTAGTAATCATTAGTCAATCATATTTCATTCCTTTGCTTATTACAATATTAAAAATTAAACAAATCGTGAAGATTTTATAAAAATATAAGATGTACAATATCTATTTATAACACTTAATTAAGCACAAAAAATGTTATTACACTGCACAATAATTACACATTATAACGCAAGATTATTATTATTATTATTATTTAAATAAATCATAAATACATAATAACGATAAATAATGTTGCTTGTATAGTGAATGTAATTACATTATTTACTCACAATTAATCGCAATTATAAATAGAAATTATATTCATTTCAATTAACAACAGTTTAATAATATCCTATGAGTAAATTGTCTTTAATATTAGTCACAATGTTACGTTGAAATACATACATACAGATATGCTATATGATATAATAATGCAATAGATTACACATATTTTTTTAAATTTATTTATCAATACATTAATTTTTTATTATTTTGAGTACGAACATAATATGAATTACGTACACATGAACTGTGGAATGTAATCAATATAATTTTATGCTATTATTTCTCTATGATAATCATAATAATAAAATTTAAATAGTTATGTAAACTATACTGAAATTAATAATTTATCTATGATTATTATTCTATTATTAAATAATTCACATTTATTTACACTTATTTTTGCATATATTAAAATTTTAAACAAGAGACATATACTTTTTCAGAATATTATAATCAACCTACAGACTATTGTTTAAATTTTTAGTGCTGAAAAATTATATGGACAAAGCTTTGAATGAAGGAAAAAAAAATTTATAATATATTTATAAAGACAATGACTCGTATGCAAGGCACAAACAAATGAGATATTTAAATGTCAAAGCTTTTTTTTATATCATACATTGTTTTGTCATACAGCTTTTTGGTTTCGTTCCTGGTGGATGCTCGTGGTGGAGCAATGCGAGGATGTCGTCACAGTGGTGTACGGGTTATTGTACCACCACGTAAAGCAGCAATGCCAATGAGAATTACCTGCAGATATCTTAAAAGAGATAAATTAACGAATCCACCTCCTTTGATGGAAGGTGAAGCGCTTGCCAGTCGAATACTTGAACTTGGACCAGTTGCCGCAAAATTTTTGGGGTATAATTATTGCTAAACTTTATCTAATTATATTATAATTACATAAATTATAAATGTTATATTAAATCGGTATTAAAAAAAAAAAAAAATTGTAGGCCTGTTATCATTGAAGTACCACATTTTGCCTCACTTCGAGGTAAGGAGAGAGAGATCGTGATTCTTCGATCCGACAATGGAGAAACTTGGCGTGAGCACACCCTTGAAGCTAGCGAGGAAGCTGTCCAGGATGTGCTTAATGAGAGCTTTGAAGGAGAAGGTATAAATTAAATTAATTCAACAAATTGATTTATTTTGAACAAGATAATAAACGTTATAATTATTTTATTAATTATAAAAATGATCAATATGACTTTCTTTGTAGAATTAAGCCAGCTAGAAGATCTTCAAACGTCGCGAATAGTACGTATTCTCACGGTTGATTTTCCCCATTATTTCGCCGTGGTATCACGAGTTAGACAGGAAGTTCACGCTGTCGGACCTGAGGGTGGAACTGTTTCATCATCAGCGGTACCTCAAGTACAAGCTGTTTTCCCGCCAGCAGCACTTACAAAAAAAATTAGAGTTGGCCTTCAGGTATGCTCATTTATTTAAAAAAAAAAAAAAAAAAAACGTATTTTATTGTTGCCTTGGAATTTGATGTATATTTATTTTTTGAATTATGACCGTAGGCTCATCCAATACCTGCGGAGCTGGTGGCTAAGCTCTTGGGTAATCGAGTGGCAGTATCGCCCATCGTAACTGTCGAACCACGGCGAAGAAAATTCCATAAGCCCATTACATTGACCATACCCGTACCTCAAGCAGCCAACAAGGGCATGATTAATCAGTACTCTGGAGACGCACCAACTTTGAGGCTTCTGTGCAGCATAACTGGTAATATATGCTTGCGCGTAACAATGTAGGAGCGGCCACCAGCCTGACTGACCGATCTCATTCCATTAATAAATAATATTTGATTGTATTATTATCCAATAATTAATTATATAGTTATTTAAATTTATTACATACACTTACAGTTCATTTATTGTCTGTAATATAATGATTAATAATATTGTTATAATTTATTTTTGGAAGAGAGCTTCGTAGGCCAACTGGTAGCTGCACAATTTATGGAACAAAAAAGTTTTTAAAAAATATGGAAAAAATAGTAACAAAAGTCGAGTACCATTGTTGTATACATTATCTTGTTGTGATTCATTGTTAATGCTTGCGTATTGTTAGGATTGAGTCATTTAGGTATGGATCATTAATTAAATGTAGATAAAAAAAATCCTTTTTTTTTTTTTAATACTATTTCTAGCTCATTGTGGATTGGTAAACTCGATAGTTTTTTTTTCAGCACATAATTCGTTTGAATGGTAATTGCTTAGATAATAAACATGTATAGATGTATATTACATTAATAAATTATTCTAATTATAATTATTATTAACTGCCATTTAATGCATTTTATCAATATTTTATCGTGATAATTGGTATTAAAAATTTCTGAATTTAACAGCAATGCTGTATTTTTTGTTCGTCTCCTTTTATTGTATTTTATGTTTAAAACAAAAATATTTTTTTTAATTTATCCAAAAAAATACATATTTATTAATTGAATTAACATTTAAATTTTTATATTTCGCGATAAATAATACACATGCAATTTATTTTTATTTTGTTTATAATTCGGATATAGTTTGCCGCTTAATAACTACCACTCACGCCCATTGCTTTATGAAAGGGTACAATAATTTATTTTTATTTATTTATAATATATGTTATTATTAATTTATTATTTCGCAAGCATTATCATAAGTGGGTGACACTTTTATTATTCCTTCTTTTTACATCGATACCAAGCACATAACAATAAGGCACATACAACAAACCTGACTTTAAATACAGTGTTCATTAAACAAAATATCAAATATTATTTTCATTGTTTTTTTTTTTTAATCTTTTTTTTTTCTTATTACAGTGTATTTTTATTTGTAAATATAAACTGTATTTAATATCAGATAATTTATAAATATTATATATCTCTTTATCACACGATTCACTATTTTAATCATTGCTACAATCATATCACGGACATATTTTAATGATGTTATTGGACTTGGCGTGTATGTCGTTCAGGAGGTCAGTCACGGGCGGTCTGGGAGGATGTGACCGGGTCTACGCCCCTAACTTTCGTCAAGGATTGTGTGTCTTTTACCACTACCGTGTCTGCAAGATTTTGGCTCATGGACTGCAGAAATATTACCGAGGCTACGCGAATGGCCACCGAGCTTTATACTCACGCAACACATGTACCCTTCATGGCCAAGTATGTCGTTTAATTATACTTTTATTATCTTTCATTTTAATTTAATTACCAACAATCCTTTTCTTTCTCATTTTTTAACAATCATAATTTTCTTTTTACTTTCTTAATTGTAGATTTGTTGTGTTTGCAAAACGAGTTGACCCGCTTGAGGCAAGATTACGCGTCTTCTGTATGACAGACGACAAAGAAGATAAAACTCTGGAGCATCAGGAGCACTTTACAGAAGTAGCAAAAAGCCGAGATGTTGAAGTACTCGAGGGCAAAACACAATACATGGAGTTTGCCGGTAACCTTGTACCCGTTATGAAGAGCGGTGAACAACTTCAGTTACCCTTCCGGGCGTTCAAGGAGAATCGTGTACCTTTCACGGCAAGAGTAAAAGATCCAGATGCAGCAGACATGGTTGGTAGAATAATGTTTATGAGTGAGCCAAAGGTGGCCAAGGGCGAACCACCACAAACACCAATTTGTACATTAAACATCTTGTTACCGGAAAAAATTTCACCAGAGACTGGACACTCTGAACTGGATTTACTTGAGTTATCCAAGAATTATAGCTTCTTACGTGACGGCGGAATAAGTAAGATTTATTTAATTTATTATCTTTTTATATAAATATAGTTAATATAAAAAATTAATATAAATTTATAAATAAACAATAATAACATTTATGATGGTTTCATTTTTCTAGGTCGCCCAGATACAATTCATAGGGCAACTATCCGTCTAACAGACATTGCGAATCTCCTTGATCGTGACTGGGAAAAATTGGCTGAAGAACTTAATGTATCGCCTGCTGATGTTGATTTAATTAAAGATGAACATCCGGGTAAACCGGCACTTCAAGCTGCTGCGATGTTTAAATTATGGCAAGGCAACGGAAATAAAGTGACTGGTTAGTATTTTTTTTTTGGTATACATATAAATTATTAATCATTATTGAACGTGTATTACAGTATACTGTATCAATAACATCTTTATTTTTGAGTTTAAGAATATCTAGTTATGTTTCTTTGAATAAAATTTACAAAAAGTTTTATTTTAATTTATATGTTGTTCGTTAAAGTGATAAGTCAAACATAAATTATTAGTTATCTTTATATTTTTTCCACATGTTATCATTATAAACATTAACTTCTTGTTAAAGTTCAATTATTATATTTAAGACTTCGATCCAATAACTTCATTTTATTATGACAAAAAAAAAAAAAAAAAAAAAAAAAAATTATAATTGATAAAAAAAAGAAATTGTAGAAATTAAAAAATATTAAAAACTGAAATACTAAAGATCATTGTTGCAGGAAGACATTCAGTAAGAGCGCAATAATATAAATATAAGTGTCAAGAAAATTATCTTATATTAAAAAACCTTGACTTTTTAATATCATAAAAATCCCGTTGTAAATTGATAATGCGCGAATAAAAATAATTGAGAAAATAAATTGATGAGTCGCAGATTGAAATAATAAGTATGACGTAATATAATGTCCTTGTCTAAATATTTGAATCAGTATATAAAGTTAAGAAATTTTTAAATTATTTCTTTTTTTAATAATGTTTCGTGTATAGATAGATCTTTTTTTTTTCAAATTATTATTTATTGATTATTGAGTAAAAAAAAATATCCGATTACAATAATTTTATAATGCATAAAGAAATAACTAAGAAAAAAAAATTGTTGACTGGACAAATTACGACAGAATATGATAGGTATTGCTTGAGTCAACTGTCTGGAATCTCCGCAGTCACTTAGTTTATGAACTCACCATGCGCATTATTATGCCTATGGCATAAACACGCTAGATAGAAGATGCTACAGTCCGACGCCTTGTTTCTCCCACTAAAATCTTTCATGTTAATCATATTGCTACAGTCCTCAGCACGCGAATTACATCATTATTATTATCATCATCAAAAGAAGAAATAACAAGTTATTAAGTACGTTGGCAGTAGCTTTGTATTCGTCAGAAAGCGAAGGTGGTGCTATTATATTATTTTGTGAAAGTACTTTAAGCTTTAGGAAAAAAAAAAAAAAAAAACGTAACACACAGTGCATTTATGAAAAAAATTAAATAATTATTTTATGAACTTAATTATTAATTTTTTAAAAATAATATTAACATTAATAAGAAATGTTTATAACCCTCTATCAAGCCTACGAGAATCCATCAATCTCGGGTTACACGAGTGAACTCCACTTGTTATTCAACAGAGCATTACCTTCGCGAGTCCAAATAACTCAAGACCGAGGTTTGTTTTAAATCAGAAGATAATCTCGATGTGGTACTTAGAGAGTGAAATGAGATAAGAAAAGAAGAGTCGAATTGTGAGCGTCCGCGTGGTCTCAATTATTACACTCGAGTAGTGTTTTAACGAGAATCTAAATGAATGAAAGCATTTATGTGTACTTGAATTAATTATTATATTCTGGATACAAAAAAAAAAATTTTTTTTGTTTATCTCAACAGGAAATACGCTTGAGAAAGCATTGAACAAGATCGGTCGGGAGGACATCGTGAAGAAGTGTATATTTAATGTTGAACTTGTGACTGATGATGTTGAAAAAGCAGTTGCAAGAGTGAGACTCGATCAACCAGGTTTTGATTCACTTAAAGAAGAGTTGGGACCTTCTAGAGATTCATCATTGCGGCGTGATGGGACATTGGGAGATCAGAAACATGGTTTTGATTTTGATGAATCCGATCAAATGAAAGTGAGTGGTTTATTGTTGTTATCAAATATTGATTTAATTTGTGATGTTGTAATTTAAATAAATTTAATTTCATACGTCATAATGTATATAAATTCATAAAGCGTAGTTTCGAACGATTCATTAGTATAATTTGTGATAAAATTGTAAAAGAGTACATTGTTCATTATTCACTTCCCACTATTGTTAAAGTCAATGTTAAATTACCTCATTCGCTTGGGAATCTCGATAATTGTCTTCACTAATCAAGCGCCTCGTTGTGCTATTTTTTTTTATAGGACTCTGAATCAGTTGAGGATTTAAGCAACATTGGAAGTGTGCCGCAAAAAAACAGTAAGTATTTATTATAATATTGAAATAATAATTATTTTATTTTTTATTATACAACTTTATTACAAATCACTGCTATTACTTGTATTATTAATACGTGACACATACATCTATTGCAAAACATTAGCAATGAAAATGTTAATAAGGATAATAAAATATTAAACTTAATGACTTAAAGGAGAGGAAGTAATACATGATGTCACAGTTTGAATTAAGTCAGTGATCCATAATTCGTGCTATTGCCAGATCAGATTTAATACGATTCGGGGATAAGAGCGAGAAAAATAAAACGCACTGAGTCACTATATACTATAGACTACACATCACTTTACACTTGCTTTTTATTCACTATTGTGCAGCGATGTGTCCTGCTCGAATTGCGCAGCAAAAATATTTTTAACTGTTAACTTTTATTTTTTCGACAAATTATATTTATATTAATTGAATTGTGATAATAAGTGATGTAACGTGAGATCGTTTGTTTTTAAATTTATAAAATAAAATACAGTTAAATATAAATAGAACGGGAAATTAAATATTTAAAGGTACATATCAACCAGTTGACCTTGACAACATTCCATCGTAATAAATATTTCTTGATACAGATTGAGCTCAAATTCCTTACGATCTATGTCTGCGTTTACATCTTATTATTATTTTTTTACGTTTTATTATTGTACCTAAATAATTTATTTTTAATATCTGTTTACATATTAATTTAAATTTATGCTTATTTATTATTTACTTATTTATTTATTAAATGTAAACACATTTTTTAATTTTGTGCACTTCGCAGCAAAACAGCAGCACATAACAATTACCAATGGCACTGTATTCAATGGTACCTCGACCCCAGTAAAAGATAAATACGCAAGTGAAGAAAAAGATCTTGGCGACGATATGGCTGAATTTCTCCAGCATAAGTATCACGTTACGGATACAATGACTAAAAAAACACGCGACGAAGTTGACGATGACAATAAAAATCGACAGAGGGTTATTGAAGATGCTAATAGATTAGTAACCGGTGAGTAATATCCCATTTTCATTATTAGCAAACAAAAAAAAATTCTATTATTTTTTAATATATTAATAATCTTGTTCTTATAAATTAAAAAATATAAATAAATAAAATACTAAATGGATTGAGGGGTCATGCTTTCTATTGAAAATGCAAGCAAGGTGAACGTGTCAGCAGGGCATATTCTTCTTTTTATAATATATTTATGATTCTTTTTTTAATTAAAGTTTTCTATTAATTTAATGTAATAAATTTCATAAAGCATGAATGGCCAGAGTGTTTAGGTCTAAGCTGAAAAAACTAATTATTCGATTAAGTAAATAATAATGTAAATAGCATTACTATGCATCAAGTGTTACGCTGGACACGCAAAATAAAAGATACTCGTCTTTTTGCGAAACCGTGTCCATAATCAATTTGCTTGGCAGCTATTACGTTTTACTTAGGCTTTAATGTTCTTGATGACCTCGAGAACTCATCATTATTTATAATTTTATCAATTATTGTTTATTATTTATATTTAATTACGTATTTGTTTTTATTTCTTCACATTTATCATTTGGCCACTCTAACTTTACATGTACCATACAAATATTACATTTAATCGTTATTAAATTATATTAAAAAAACACAACATCGCCATCATCGCGAAAATCATAATCATTATTTGTTTTCAATTTTTAATTCATCAATTTAACAATAGCAAAAAAGTGCACAAATATATTTTTTCAAAAATATATATTTAAAATATTAATTTTCTTCTTTGGCTTCATGCAACTTGTCATTGTCATAATAATATGACTAGGCCAATTGCTTCGCCGTTAAAAGTTCTCTTTAATTTATAACTTTCTATAAAAAAGAACTTATTAATTAACTTATATCAATTTATATTAATTTAAATATGAATATAGATTGGTATAGAACTTCTCCTTTCTCTCTTTTATTCTCTTTCTCCTTGTCGAATATTTTAATTTAATTTACAGCAGTGTTTTTTAAGCGTGAAAATGCCGCAAATAAAATATTTAGTTATTTTTTTTTTATGTATTTAGCGTTGCATGAGCTCGCTGTGTGGGCACACGGAGCAGCTGTCGTTTGATTAATTAAAAGAAAATCTAAAGTTCTCATAATTTACGTTATAACAATGAGAATTCACACTTTCTGTCTAGTTTTATTGAGCTAATTATTGTTTTTTTCGTCTCTTACACTAGTAAAATGAATACTGTAGCGTCTTTATTGATTCATGTTATTAATTTATATACACCTATAAATTAGCTGCATTAATAAAGTTATAAATATAAGAATTTTGAATAAATAAAATTTAAATAATGAAATTAATTTCATTGTAAACATTAACTTGCTAATAGTTATTGATTATTAATTGCAAAGTATTGAGTATAGTTAAGATATGGATAATAACATATTTATCATTAATATTATCTCATCAAGAATATGAGTGCGAGAATTTATAATATTTAATTAGTAAAATGTATTAATATTTATTATTTATCATAAAGACACATACGCCATTATAGATTCTATTGTATTCAATAATAACTAAAAAATAGAGACATAAAAATAAAATATTATTAACTTGATTTTTTAATAGTTTCAATAATAATAGTAAATTTTTTTTTTTAAAGTTTTGATGTATGGAAATTATTTGAAACCAACGCAAGATCATATTTTACATTTTATAATGTAAAAGACCTGCAATAATCAAGTAGAGCAATGATAATATACTGCCAAATTATCTTCTTACATTAGCGTAATGTAAATTAAGCTTTGAGTAGATTGAGTAAATGTAGGGCAATATAGTGACAATGTCAGTCTTATATTAACGTATAAATAAGAAAAAATGATTACGTATTTATGTTTGAAATAAAAATAATGTAAGGGGATAGCTGCTCCACAGCACAAACACGTACGCACATAAAGCACATAAAAAGTTGTTTAATCCCTCGTCTCTATCGTAATCAATAAATAATAAAGTAAAATAAGTAATTACAATAAAAGTATAAATAAATAAAATATTCGGCGATCGCAGCTTTGACTAAACAATAATTAAAAATAATACAGTAACAAATACGCAACTTAAAAAATTAAAACTAAAGAGAAAAATCTAAAACAAAATAATTGAAAATTGTCTATAATTTTTCTTACGTTTTTAGATATGCCTAAAATGTTATAACTTAATTAACAGGTGTTATACAAGACGCTGAGAAAGAGAAGGAGAAATTAATGATGGAGGGGTTGTCGGGGGTTTATCGAGAAGGGGGTAAAGAGGCGGGAGGTGCAGTAGGCATTCATGATGATGATAAATTAGTACGCGGTATTGAAGGTATAGTAGTTAAAGAGATCGTAACTCGCGGGGAAGAATCTATCGAGCCATTAATTACAAAAGAATTAAAACATAAAGAAATTGATGATCCTCGTACAAAGGGTAAAATTATTTCAAAAACTATCGTGACAACAACAAAAGGTGATCCAGATTCTGGGTTATTTACTAAAACAACAACAGTGCGTGAAGTATCTCCCGGACAATCATCTTTCTTTGGTGCTGATGATCCTATTATAGGATTAAATGTTACGCAATCACCATCTGAAGAATCAAGAAAAGTTGTTGTGACGAAGACAACTGTTACAAGTGGTCCGGTAATCGAGGAAAAAATTATTACAACTAAAGTGACAACGACCGTGCCGGAAGTGCAGACGGTTGCGTTTGATATAAACGTTCCAACCGATCGTGCGACGGAACAAGCCAACAGCATCACCAGAGTCGTCATTGACTCTGTCACGATGCCGGCTGATGACAAAAGTACAAGTGCAAAGGAAAAATTGTCTAAAGAAGATAAAGAAATTGCTGATAAATCTACAAAACAAAAGGATAAAGTTACAGTGGATAATAAAAAAGATGAGACTGATAAAAAAACCAAGAAGATGAATGAAGATTCAAGAAAATCAGTTTATGAAGATGTTTATAGTCAACCAGATAACACTAAAGAAGATAGTAAGAAAAAAGAAAAAGGTGGAATATTTTCTGGCATTTTTAAGGGACCAAAATTGAAGAAAGGAAAGTCTAAGGATTCTAAAGATCCATCTTTTGATAGCGGTGATGATGAAATAAAAACAGTAACTAAAGAATTTTTGGATGATACTCGAAAAGTTGCTGAATCAATTAAAGAATCACCATCTTATCCTGCTTTTGATCCTGCAACCTATATTGCTATTTGTCCTCCAAAATTACCGGAGAACGAGCCAAATCGTGATCCGATTTGGGCTACTGCAGATTTTCTATATGATTCAAGAAGGAGTGCTGAGGCTTTTGTACCTGAACAACATGTATCCGAAAAACCTCAATCAAAAAAATTAGATACTGGAAAATTTTCAGAGAGAAAACGAGACTCTAGAGAAATTTCAGAAGAACCTGAAAATGGTAAAGAAAAACATGGGTTTTTCACAAATCTTTTCAAAACTTCAAAAAAAATCGAGAGTGATATAGATTCTGCTGTTGATGATGGTAAGAAAACTCTCGAAACTACTGAAGAAAAAGCAAAGAAAGAAGTTAAAAATCTGAAAGAAAAAGTCGATGAAGATATTAAAAAATCCGCTAATGGTATGAAAGATAGACCAAAAGATGAAGTAGATTCAGTGTTACGACGAAATAAAAAAGTTGTTGATGACATCGAAACTATGAAATTAAGTATTAAAGATAGTGGTAAAGTTATTGACGCTGATTTGAAACGTTTGAGTGGTGATATTAAATCACTAGATGATAAAATGAAGCATTATATTGATGAAACTGAAAAATCTACTACATCTATCGAAAAAGCAATTACAAGAGAAACAAAACAAGTTGCTAGTGAGGTGAAAACAGATGTTGAAGATGTCGTTGATGAAGCAAAAGAGAAATCAGGGGGCTTCTTTGGTATTTTCCGTAGTCCGAAATCAAAGGAAAAGAGACGAAGTAGATCAAAAGATAAAGATACAAAAGAAACATCTTTTGATAGTGGAGATGAAGAATTAAGAATTGCTACTAAGACTTTTTTGGATGACACACGTAAAACTGCAGATAAATTATTTCAACCTGTTAGTTCAAAAGTCATGCCCGAGGATCAAATTGAAAAAGTTGAAAAATTCGCTTCTGTAACAGACGATTCAGATGTACCCTTGGATAAGTTAAAACGCACTTCTTATGATATTAAAAAATCTTCTCAAAAGACTTCAACTATGACAACTACAATGGTAACTACAACAAAAATTGTAGACGATACTAAAGGTAGTAATGGACATACTCCAAAAGTTTCAGAAATGAAACCAACTGTTTCTACTAGTGATACAGAAACAGGAAAATTAGAAAAAGCTGAAAAAAGAATATCAGGTGATTTTGAAGACTCTGCTGATGAAGGAAAACCAAAGGGAAGTGGTTTCTTTGGTATATTTAAAAGTCCGAAGTTAAAGAATAAAACTCGTTCAAGAGATCGGAGTAGCTCCAAAGAACCCTCATTCGACAGTGGAGATGAAGAGCTTAGACAAACAACATCAAAATTTTTGGAAGATACACGAAAAACTGCTGAACGTACTGGAGAATTTGACACACGAAGGAAATCTCTCAAAGATACCATTAAAACTGAAAAAGATGCTGTCATTGTTGAAGTACCAGACGTTCCTATTCTTTCACCTGTTTCTGATACTTCAGATTCAAAGAAAGATTCAGATAAAGGCGGAATATTTGGAATATTTAGAAGCCCTAAGAATACTTTAAAACGACGAAGTAAATCGAGAGAAAAAAGTTCATCAACTGATGTGTCTTTTGATAGTGGAGATGAAGAAATAAGAATTGCAACATCGAAATTTTTGGATGATACTAGAAATATATCAGCTATTATGGAAGAGTATCCTTATCCGTCTGCTCCAATGAGTGAAAATGAAAAGGAAGAGAAAGAAATCATTCAAGATAAGGACAAAAATATTGCAGAAAAAGATGTTGATGAATCTAAAAATAAGAAGAATGGTGAGAAAGGTAGCTTTTTAACAGGAATATTTAAAGGTACTAAACATGCTGTTGATGAAGTCACCGAAGAAGTTAAAGAATTTTGGGATGAAACAAAAGAGGAAGAAGAAAAAGCTAAGCATGCTATAGAGAAAGCTGTTAAAGATACAAAAGAATCAAAAGAAAAAGTGTCTACGGATGTTGAAAAATTGAAGAACAAGGAACTAGAAACAGCAAAAGAGAGTAAAGATGAAGTAGTTAAAGACGTGATATCGGTGAAAGATAATATTAAAGACACTAAACAAAAGATTAAAACTGATGCAGTTAATGTTGTAAAATCAGCAGACGATAAAATAAAAGCAAATAAAGCAGCAGTTGTTAAAGGTGCTAAAAAAGATGCGAAAGCGGTCGTGGATTCTGCGAAAACGTCAGCGAAACAAGTTGAAAAGGGCTCTAAGAAAGCTAAAGAAAAAGGTACAGGCTTTGTAACTGGTATAATGAAAGGAGCTAAAAATGCAGTAGATGAAGTTTCTGAAGATGTTAAAGAATTCTGGAATGAGACGAAGGAGGAAGCGAAGTTGGATGAGAAAAAAGCTAAGCTTGCTGCTGAAGAGGCCACAAAAGCATCTAAAGATGTTCAAGATGAAATGACGATTAAAGCCGCTACAGTTAAAGACAAAGCAATTGGTAAAGCAACTGGGACAGCAAAAGGTGTTTTAGATGATACTACAGCGGCGAAAAACCAGGCAAAAAAGAAAATGACAGCTGGAAAAAACACTGTGGTAGGAGCAGTCAAAGTAACTCAAGAGAGAGCTGTTAAAGGCGTTGAAAAAACTGGAAAGGTAACTAAAGGTGCAGCCAAAAAAGTCAGTGATGATGCTAAGAAAACAAAAGATATCGTCGACAAAGCAATCAAACAAGATACTAGGCTCATAAAAAGTAAAGTTCTTGGAACAGCAGAGTTGGAAAAATCCAAAGATATAGTTGAAAAAGAACCGAAGGCAACTGGACACACCATTATTAAAACCGTAAAAACTACGAATATAAATATTCCTGCAGTAGCCATTCAAACGTCAGAAACTGCTAAAGATAGTGCTACTAAAATTGGTGACAATATTGAACAGGCAAAAGATAGAATTGTACAAGAAATAGAAAAAGATACAAAACTTGTTGCAGATAAAATAAGTGAAGCATCTAAACCTGTTGTGGGAAGTGTTGAAACAACCAAAGAAGAAGCTGAAAATGAAGCAAAAAAAGTTAAAGGGAAAGGATTTTTCGCAGGAATTTTCAAAGGTATAAAACACACTGGTGATGAAGTAGCTGAGGATCTTCAGGAATTCGTTGATGAAACGAAAAAAGACGCTGAAAAAGAGGAAGAACGAGCACGGCGAGTTACCGAAGAAGTTGTCAAAACTGCTGAAGATACAAGAGATGAAATAGTTTCTGATGTTGAGAAAGAAAAACAGAAAGTTGAAGAGAGAGTTGCGGAAAATTTAGCAAAAGTTGTAAGTGACGTAGATGATGCAAAGGATAAAGCTCATAAACAGTTAATAACTGGAAAAGATGCAGTTTCTGATACAGTTAAAATAACTGGCGAAAAAATTATTGCTACTGCACAGACAGCTGACGCAAAAATTTCGGGAGCAGGAGCTAAAACATCCAAAGCTGTTGAAGACGATGTCAAAATTGTTTGTGACGAAGTTAGTCTTGCAGCTAAAGAAGTTGCTGATAATTTTGAAGCGGCCAAATATAGAGCAGAGCAAGAAGCCATGAAAGGAAAAGATAAAAGTACAGGTTTATTCTCAGGGATCTTCAAAAGTGCGAAACATACATCGAACGATATTGCAGATGATGTTCAGGAATTCTTAGATCATACTAGACAAGCAGCTGCAGAGGAAAAAAAGGAAGCAATAGAAGTAGCTGGAAAAGCTAGAAAATCCGTTCAGGATGCAGAAGATCAAACAACTTCGAAGGTCCAGACTGGAAAGGACGAAGTGGTCGGAAAAGTAACTCAAGAAATTAAAAAAGCAGCTGATAGCGTAAAAGAAGTTAAAGATAAATCACATGATAGATTCGTGACAGGTAAAGAAGTTTTATCTGATGCTGCCAAGACTACAGGACAAAACATTTCAGAAACTGCAATTAAAACCTCGGAGAAAATTACAGATGCTAAAGATGTTGTCGCAAGAGAAATAAAAGAAGATGCGAACTGTGTGAAAGATCGAGTGATTAGTACAGCTGAAGTAGTAGTTGATAGTGCTGTGGTGGCAAAAGGTAAAGCGGAGAAAGAAGCTAAGAAAGCCAAAGAGAAAGGCAAAGGGTTCTTTTCTGGAATATTCAAAGGTGTAAAGCAAGCCGCAGAAGAAGTCGCTGAAGACGTTAAAGATTTCGTCGATGAAACTAAAAAAGAGGCAGAAGATGAAGAAAAAAAGGCCAAACGCGCTGCTGCGGATGCTGCCGAATCAATAAAAAATGCTAAAAACAAAGTTCATGATGATGTCGTTGCTGGAAAAGAAGCAGCTGCTGAAGCGATGAAAGAAACCACCGATGTAATATCTAGTGCCGCAGAAAAAACGTCACAATCTGCAAAAGACGTGACTCGAAAAATGGGTGACGATGTCGAGAAAATTGCTGGCAGCGTGAAAAAAATTGAGGATAAAGCACATGATGAACTCGTGGCAGGGAAAGAAGTCTTGACTGGCGCAGTAAAGGCTACGGGAGATAAAGTCTCTGAAACTGGAAATAGAGCTTCTGAGGCAATTACAGAAACTGCAGACGCTGTTGCAAACGAATTAAAAGAAGATGCGAAGGTAATTAAGGATAAAGTTAGTGGTGCAACTGAAAAAATAGTTGATAGTGCTACGGTGGCAAAGGAGAAAGCGGAGAAAGAAGCTAAAAAAGCTAAAGAGAAAAGCAAAGGGTTTTTTTCGGGAATATTCAAAGGTGTCAAGCAATCCGCTGATGATGCTGCTGAAGACGTTAAGGACTTCGTCGATGAAACTAAAAAAGTGGCTGAAGATGAGGCAGAGAAGGCCAGACACGCTGCTGCAGATGCTGCCGAATCTATAGACAAAGCTACAAACAAAGTTCATGATGATGTCGTTGCTGGAAAAGAAGCAGCTTCTGAAACGATGAAAAAAACCACCGATGTAATATCTAGTGCCGCAGAAAAAACGTCACAATCTGCAAAAGACGTGACTCGAAAAATGGGTGACGATGTCGGGAAAATCGCCGGCAGCGTGGAAAAAATTGAGGATAAAGCACATGATAAACTCGTGGCAGGGAAAGAAGTCTTGACTGGCGCAGTGAAGGCTACGGGTGATAAAGTCTCTGAAACTGGAAATAAAGCTACTGAGGCAATTACAGAAACTGCAGTCGCTGTTGCAAACGAATTAAAAGAAGATGCGAAGATAATTAAGGATAAAGTTAGTGGTGCAACTGAAAAAGTAGCTGATAGTGCTGTGGTGGCAAAGGAGAAAGCGGAAAAAGAAGCTAAAAAAGCCAAAGAGAAAGGCAAAGGGTTCTTTTCGGGAATATTCAAAGGTGTCAAGCAATCCGCTGATGATGCTGCTGAAGACGTTAAGGACTTCGTCGATGAAACTAAAAAAGTGGCTGAAGATGAGGCAGAGAAGGCCAGACACGCTGCTGCAGATGCTGCCGAATCTATAGACAAAGCTACAAACAAAGTTCATGATGATATCGTTGCTGGAAAAGAAGCAGCTGCCGAAACGATGAAAAAAACTACCGATGTAATATCTAGTGCTACAGAAAAAACGTCACAATCTGCAAAAGACGTGGCTCGAAAAATGGGTGACGATGTCGAGAAAATCGCTGGCAGCGTAGAAAAAATTGAGGATAAAGCACATGATAAACTCGTGGCAGGGAAAGAAGTCTTGACTGGCGTAGTAAAGGTTACGGGTGATAAAGTCTCTGAAACTGGAAATAAAGCTACTGAGGCAATTGCAGAAACTAAAGACGCTGTTGCAAGAGAATTAAAAGAAGATGCGAAGATAATTAAGGATAAAGTTAGTGGCACAACTGAAAAAATAGCTGATAGTGCTGTGGTGGCAAAGGAGAAAGCGGAAAAAGAAGCTAAAAAAGCCAAAGAGAAAGGCAAAGGGTTCTTTTCGGGAATATTCAAAGGTGTCAAGCAATCCGCTGATGATGCTGCTGAAGACGTTAAGGACTTCGTCGATGAAACTAAAAAAGTGGCTGAAGATGAGGCAGAGAAGGCCAGACACGCTGCTGCAGATGCTGCCGAATCTATAGACAAAGCTACAAACAAAGTTCATGATGATATCGTTGCTGGAAAAGAAGCAGCTGCCGAAACGATGAAAAAATCTACCGATGTAATATCTAGTGCCGCAGAAAAAACGTCACAATCTGCAAAAGACGTGGCCCGAAAAATGGGTGACGATGTCGAGAAAATCGCTGGCAGCGTGGAAAAAATTGAGGATAAAGCACATGATAAACTCGTGGCAGGGAAAGAAGTCTTGACTAGCGTAGTAAAGGCTACGGGAGATAAAGTCTCTGAAACTGGAAATAAAGCTTCTGAGGCAATTACAGAAACTAAAGACGCTGTTGCAAGAGAATTAAAAGAAGATGCGAAGATAATTAAGGATAAAGTTAGCGGCACAACTGAAAAAATAGCTGATAGTGCTGCGGTGGCAAAGGAGAAAGTGGAAAAAGAAGCTAAAAAAGCCAAAGAGAAAGGCAAAGGGTTCTTTTCGGGAATATTCAAAGGTGTAAAGCAAGCCGCTGATGAAGTCGCTGAAGACGTTAAAGATTTCGTCGATGAAACTAAAAAAGAGGCAGAAGATGAAGAAGAAAAGGCCAAACGCGCTGCTGCGGATGCTGCCGAATCAATAAAAAATGCTAAAAACACAGTTCATGATGATATCGTTGCTGGAAAAGAAGCAGCTGCTGAAGCGATGAAAAAAACCACCGATGTAATATCTAGTGCTACAGAAAAAACGTCACAATCTGCAAAAGACGTGGCCCGAAAAATGGGTGACGATGTCGAGAAAATCGCTGGCAGCGTGGAAAAAATTGAGGATAAAGCACATGATAAACTCGTGGCAGGGAAAGAAGTCTTGACTAGCGTAGTAAAGGTTACGGGAGATAAAGTCTCTGAAACTAGAAATAAAGCTTCTGAGGCAATTACAGAAACTAAAGACGCTGTTGCAAGAGAATTAAAAGAAGATGCGAAGATAATTAAGGATAAAGTTAGTGGCACAACTGAAAAAATAGCTGATAGTGCTGCGGTGGCAAAGGAGAAAGCAGAAAAAGAAGCTAAAAAAGCCAAAGAGAAAGGCAAAGGGTTCTTTTCGGGAATATTCAAAGGTGTAAAGCAAGCCGCTGATGAAGTCGCTGAAGACGTTAAAGATTTCGTCGATGAAACTAAAAAAGAGGCAGAAGATGAAGAAGAAAAGGCCAAACGCGCTGCTGCGGATGCTGCCGAATCAATAAAAAATGCTAAAAACAAAGTTCATGATGATATCGTTGCTGGAAAAGAAGCAGCTGCTGAAGCGATGAAAAAAACCACCGATGTAATATCTAGTGCTACAGAAAAAACGTCACAATCTGCAAAAGACGTGGCTCGAAAAATGGGTGACGATGTCGAGAAAATCGCTGGCAGCGTGGAAAAAATTGAGGATAAAGCACATGATGAACTCGTGGCAGGGAAAGAAGTCTTGACTGGCGCAGTAAAGGCTACGGGAGATAAAGTCTCTGAAACTGGAAATAAAGCTTCTGAGGCAATTACAGAAACTGCAGACGCTGTTGCAAACGAATTAAAAGAAGATGCGAAGGTAATTAAGGATAAAGTAAGTGGTGCAACTGAAAAAGTAGTTGATAGTGCTACGGTGGCAAAGGAGAAAGCGGAGAAAGAAGCTAAAGAAGCTAAAGAGAAAAGCAAAGGGTTTTTTTCGGGAATATTCAAAGGTTTCAAGCAATCCGCTGATGATGCTGCTGAAAACGTTAAGGACTTCGTCGATGAAACTAAAAAAGTGGCTGAAGATGAGGCAGAGAAGGCCAGACACGCTGCTGCAGATGCTGCCGAGTCTATAGACAAAGCTAAAAACAAAGTTCATGATGATATCGTTGCTGAAAAAGAAGCAGCTGCTGAAACGATGAAAAAAACTACCGATGTAATATCTAGTGCAACAGAAAAAACGTCACAATCTGCAAAAGACGTGACTCGAAAAATGGGTGACGATGTCGAGAAAATCGCTGCCAGCGTGGCAAAAATTGAGGATAAAGCACATGATAAACTCGTTGCAGGGAACGAATTCTTGACTGGCGTAGTAAAGGTTACGGGAGATAAAGTCTCTGAAACTGGAAATAAAGCTTCTGAGGCAATTACAGAAACTAAAGACGCTGTTGCAAGAGAATTAAAAGAAGATGCGAAGATAATTAAGGATAAAGTTAGCGGCACAACTGAAAAAATAGCTGATAG
The DNA here is from genome assembly GCF_026212275.2 of Microplitis demolitor. NCBI lineage: Eukaryota > Metazoa > Arthropoda > Insecta > Hymenoptera > Braconidae > Microplitis > Microplitis demolitor. The sequence goes on along the minus strand of NC_068552.1, from coordinate 12,267,182 downwards.
TGCTGCGGTGGCAAAGGAGAAAGCGGAAAAAGAAGCTAAAAAAGCCAAAGAGAAAGGCAAAGGGTTCTTTTCGGGAATATTCAAAGGTGTAAAGCAAGCCGCTGATGAAGTCGCTGAAGACGTTAAAGATTTCGTCGATGAAACTAAAAAAGAGGCAGAAGATGAAGAAGAAAAGGCCAAACGCGCTGCTGCGGATGCTGCCGAATCAATAAAAAATGCTAAAAACCAAATTCATGATGATATCGTTGCTGGAAAAGAAGCAGCTGCTGAAGCGATGAAAAAAACCACCGATGTAATATCTAGTGCTACAGAAAAAACGTCACAATCTGCAAAAGACGTGGCCCGAAAAATGGGTGACGATGTCGAGAAAATCGCTGGCAGCGTGGAAAAAATTGAGGATAAAGCACATGATAAACTCGTGGCAGGGAAAGAAGTCTTGACTGGCGTAGTAAAGGTTACGGGAGATAAAGTCTCTGAAACTAGAAATAAAGCTTCTGAGGCAATTACAGAAACTAAAGACGCTGTTGCAAGAGAATTAAAAGAAGATGCGAAGATAATTAAGGATAAAGTTAGTGGCACAACTGAAAAAATAGCTGATAGTGCTGCGGTGGCAAAGGAGAAAGCAGAAAAAGAAGCTAAAAAAGCCAAAGAGAAAGGCAAAGGGTTCTTTTCGGGAATATTCAAAGGTGTAAAGCAAGCCGCTGATGAAGTCGCTGAAGACGTTAAAGATTTCGTCGATGAAACTAAAAAAGAGGCAGAAGATGAAGAAGAAAAGGCCAAACGCGCTGCTGCGGATGCTGCCGAATCAATAAAAAATGCTAAAAACAAAGTTCATGATGATATCGTTGCTGGAAAAGAAGCAGCTGCTGAAGCGATGAAAAAAACCACCGATGTAATATCTAGTGCTACAGAAAAAACGTCACAATCTGCAAAAGACGTGGCTCGAAAAATGGGTGACGATGTCGAGAAAATCGCTGGCAGCGTGGAAAAAATTGAGGATAAAGCACATGATGAACTCGTGGCAGGGAAAGAAGTCTTGACTGGCGTAGTAAAGGTTACGGGAGATAAAGTCTCTGAAACTGGAAATAAAGCTTCTGAGGCAATTACAGAAACTGCAGACGCTGTTGCAAACGAATTAAAAGAAGATGCGAAGATAATTAAGGATAAAGTTAGCGGCACAACTGAAAAAATTGCTGATAGTGCTGCGGTGGCAAAGGAGAAAGCGGAAAAAGAAGCTAAAAAAGCCAAAGAGAAAGGCAAAGGGTTCTTTTCGGGAATATTCAAAGGTGTAAAGCAAGCCGCTGATGAAGTCGCTGAAGACGTTAAAGATTTCGTCGATGAAACTAAAAAAGAGGCAGAAGATGAAGAAGAAAAGGCCAAACGCGCTGCTGCGGATGCTGCCGAATCAATAAAAAATGCTAAAAACACAGTTCATGATGATATCGTTGCTGGAAAAGAAGCAGCTGCTGAAGCGATGAAAAAAACCACCGATGTAATATCTAGTGCTACAGAAAAAACGTCGCAATCTGCAAAAGACATGGCTCGAAAAACGGGTGACGATGTCGAGAACATTACTGGCAGCATGAAAGAAATTAAGGATAAAGCACATGCTAAACTCTCGACAGGCAAAGAAGCCTTATCTGACGCTGTGAAGCCGACGGGAGAAAAAATTTCTGGAACTGCAATTAAAACATCGGAGACAATCACTGAAACTAAAGATGCTGTCGCAAAAGAAATAAATGAAGATGCGAACTGTGTCAAAGATACAGCAAGTAGTGCAGTTGAAACAACAGTTGACAGTGCTGCGGTGGCCAAAGAAAAAGCAAAAAAAGAAACTACGAAAGCTCATGATAAGACTAGTGGTATGTTTTTCGGTATATTAAAAAGCGGTAAACATTGTGCAAATCAAGAACACAGCGATGTTGAAGGCTTTTTGATTGAAGCTCAACGTGAAGCTTCAGAAGAAAAGGCTCGACTTGAAAAAGTTGTAGAGGATCTTGCAAATAGTGTGAAAGATGATATTCACGGTTCGCAAGTTGAAACAAGTAAAACAGCATCAAAAACTGTCGAGGCTGTGGGAAAAACTGTAAAAAATGTAAAGGGTCAATTAAAAGATAAAGAAGACATACTCGTAGCAGAAGCCAAAAAAGATACAAAGGCATTAGAAGATTCAGTAGAATCTACAAAAAAACAATTGGGAAAGGAATCTAAAAAGACTAAAGCCAAAGGTACAAGTTTCTTCTCTGGTATTATTAAAGGAGCTAAACATGCAGTTGATGAAGTAACTGAAGACGTAAAGGAATTTTGGGATGAAACGAAAGAAGAAGCCAAAATGGAAGAAGACCGAGCCAAGCATGCTACAGAAGAGGCGGTGAAACCAGTAGAAGATGCTCAGGATACAGCTACTGCTGATGCTGCAGCAGTCAAAGATAAAGTATCAGAGACGGTAAAAGGTATTGCTGGTGACGATAAGTCTATGGTAGATGAAGCAACAAAGAAATTAACATCTGGTAAAGATGCTGTAGTAGAAGCCGTGAAAGTTACTAAAGTAAAAATCAACAAAGATGCTGAGAAAACAACAAAGACAACTAAGGACGCTGCCATGAAGATTAATGATGATGTAAAGAAAGCAAAATATATAGTTGATAATGAAATAAAAGAAGATGCTAAGCTCATAAAAAGTAAAGTTATTGAAGCATCAGAATCGGTTGTTGATTCTACTGACACAACGAAAGATAAAGTAGAAAAAGAAGCTAAGAAAGTTAGAGATAAAAGTAGTGGTATGTTCTTTGGTATTTTGAAAAGCTCTAAACATGCAGCTGAAAATATAAGAGAAGATGCAAACGAATTATCAGTAGAAACAGAACAAAATGTCAAAAAAGGTAAAGATCTTGCTGCTACTTCAGCCGAAGACGTAGTACAGACAACAAAGAAAGAAGCTGAAAAGTTAAAAGGGTCTATGACGCAGGAAATAGAAAAGGATGGAGATGATATTAAAAAAGAAACTAAAAAAGCTAAAGACAAAAGCGGTGGCTTTTTTTCTGGCATAATAAAGGGTGCAAAACACGCGGTTGAAGAAGTAACAGAAGAAGTAAAGGAATTTTGGGATGAAACTAAAGAAGAAGCTAAAGATGAAGAAGAACGCGCTCGACGGGAAGCTGAGGAATCAGCAAAAACTGAAAAAGTAGTACGTGATAAAGCTGTTGTAGATCCTCTCGATGATGAGGAACACATGCGGCAGCAAATGTATTTAGATCTTGAGCGAACTGTTCACGACGACGTAGGTACTTCACTTTACCATCCAAAATCTCCAATAAAATCATCATCGCCTGTAGATAGAAATCTCACTATTTCTGATAGTGACACTGCATCGGAGTTGGATTCCGCTCCTAGTACTTTAGAGCATGGAACTCTTCCAGAAAAATCCAAAAACAAAGATAAACCGAAGGGTGTTATTTCAAGTATTGTAAAAGGTGCAAAGAGTGCATCACACAAAATAGTTAAAGAAGTTGATCACGTTGCTGATAACATTAAAGATGCAACGGGAAAATTCTGGGAGGACACAAAAATTGATTCAAAAGACTCGCATTTATCTGGTAGTTATGACGTATCTTCCCCGCTCCGCGAGACCGATTCTAAATCTGTTGAAGCGACCGATGCAGAAGCTAAGTTAGAGACATTTAGTTCATTAGAAAAAGCTATAGATAGAGAAAAAATTCCGCAGGATCATTCAGACATGAGAGTTAAGTCTGTCTCGCGCATTCCACAAAAAACTACTAGTACAACGAAAGAAGTGGTTAAAGAAGTTAGGGTAGTTAGAATTCAGGAAAGAACATCATCAACAGAAAGACTTGATGAATATGATGGAGATTTAAATAAATTAGGGCACCTCGAGCCTCGCGCAGTACAATCCGTCACCACAGTCGTAACAAAGTCTGTGCGGACGGCAGCGGCGACCCCGCCACCCAGCCCCGACGAGCTCGGTGACAGTAGCATTAAAGGTATCTTAAAAAATGATTGAATGTGTTATATATATTTCAAAAATATATATATACATATATATTATATTACATACCAGCTGTGTGTAACATAAAAACCTAATTTCCGTTGAATTTTTTTTTTTTTTTAATGCTTTGATATATTTTTTAACTCATTAAGATTAATTTTTTTTATTTAATTACAACATTTTTTTAAGTTCTACCATCGTGAGTTGGGTAGACAAGACAATTATTTATAATTGTCCAATAAAAAAAAAAATGAATCATGCTCCGTGATCCGTCATTAAATCTAGTTAAAATGCTAATGGCGAGATCAAATTTTAACAATAATAATACTTGAAACAACATTATAATCTACATTACTAGCCTCTCAGCAAATTTTTGACTGCAAAATGATGTAAAAAATTATTTTCTTTTAACTTTATTTTTAACAGGAAAAATGTTTATCATTTTGCAGCTCGAATCGATCAATTGACAGGCTAGTTATCCATGAAACTATCCGAAAAAATAATATTTTGCTGTAACATAATCCAATTGATTTGCTATTTTATTTTTTTATAGTTCTAACAATTATAATTACTGTTACCGTAATTATAACCAATTTTTTTACGTTTTTATATTTGAGTTTAATGCATGATTTCAGGGGTTTATAATTTATTTCTTATGTTATATTAATTTTGCAGAGCTTTTTCAACCACTGCACTGTGGTGTCCATGTGGTATCACGATCCAATTAATCAATTAATTTTTCTTTTTTTTTTTTTATCATTATGTCCTATTTCCTTCATTGTAAAACCTCCATTTTTTAAATATTTATTTCAAAATGAAACCAAGTTAAAAAAAAAACTACATAAAACAAAAAAAAATTTCTAACCGCGCGTTACGTAATTTTTAAATAATTTCATTAACAGGAGAACCACGGTCTAGCGAAGCATGCGAACCAAATGAATATGGCCAGGGAACTTATCATCACTTCATCCTTATTCACCACTGTTTAAATCACTGCTTTAAATGTTCACTAAATATTGAATCACGATAATACTCATATATATTTGTGGGTTTATTACAGATGTAACTGAGGAAGCTGCCAAACGTGCCCAACTTCTTGCAGATCAGGCCTTCGCAGCGGGAAAGCCAGGTAATTAAATGTATAAAACAACAAAAAAAAGAAACGTTTAACAACAAAAAATCTATCTATTTTATTCGCAATTTATTTTTGTTTCAAATTATTATACATTTAAAAATGTAATTAAAATAGTTTAACTAGCTGGAAGAGATCAGTATGTTAGAGTAATTTTTACTCTTTTGGTACCCTCAGTTATATTTAGCTTTATCTTCCATAGTTAGCACTTGCTGACGCTTTTACCACACAACTACTACTTTATGAATGCGTTTCATTGATATAACTAACTATTTATTAAAAATAATAATTATTATTAACAGCACATATACGTTTTTTTTACAACTTGTGAATATTTATTTTATATATTAACCATAGATTATTAGATTTAGATAATGTAGATTATAAGAATTATAGATAACAGCTTTATATATCTATTAGTTTCAATGAAGTGCATTCAATCAATTTAAACATAACACCATTCAATAAATGTTTCATCTTCTTTTTTCATAAAAAAAAAAAAAAAAACAAAAACAAAAATATCATTCATTCAGTGTTGATACCAATTAAAAAGTTTTGTTTGATATTGATTGACGAAAGCTGACCCTATTTTTTCTTTCTTATTTATTGAGTTTTTTAAAAAATAACAAAGTTATTTTTACAATTATTTAAAAGCCAATTTAACAAGAGGAAGTATAAAGTTAATATTTACAGCTGGGCTAGAAAGTTTAAAATTTATTTAGTGTGTATCAATGTGCTTTATATATGCCCTTGTTCCTGTTCTTGTCCATGTCCTTTTGGATGGGTCAGGGCATGATTCGGCTGAGATTGATGGGACTGTAGAGAGGCATGTTACTACTTCTGCTCCGACAAAGCAACCTGTTCCCGCCCCACGTCACTCTACCAAGTCATCTATTAACAAAACTGAGATGACTCTTGAACTCAACGAACATCATCATAATTCAAGAAGCCCAAAATCTAAGATACCAGAGCCAAGTAAAATATCAGCAAATAATTTTTTAATCAACAAAGAGCTCCTTGTTGAACAATCTCGAGTGCCTACTCTTGATTCAATAGAATCAAATAAAAAAAATACGATTCCTGTTCCTATGGAAAAGCTAAAACCATTGGAGATAATTAATGATAAAATTATAACAGAAACTAGTATGGCAACTATACAAGACTCTAGTGTAGAAAATCCGTCCACAGTCTCTCATACTTTACCTGAAGAGACAGTTTATACTAAAACAATAACTACAGTTGTTAGTTCTGGAGTAGATAAAAATGGCATGAAGAAGCTATTGAGTACCAGTGAATTATCTCAGCTGGAGAACATTCCAATGGACTTTGATAAATTTCCAGACCTCGTTGAAGCCAGCAGCTATACCGTAAAAACTTCAAAGACTGTCGTAAATGAAAGAATACCGTCGTCCAGATCTAAAGAAGATCGGATGAGCGAAGAAAGTGCATCTGGTAGTATTGTCAAAGAAGTAAGATCAATCAGCACCAAGAGTTCCTGGGAATCATCAACGAGATCTCGTGATGATCATGACAATTGGGAAACTCAATACTCATTGGATACTTCACCAGGTTCATGTGATGCTGGATTCACTAAAAATAGTGATTCACGGCATGACTTACCCAGTGACAGCGATAGCGAGGGCTCTCCACGACCAAGAAGACGTTCATTGAGCAAGAGGCGAACACTTGGCAGCTCCAGTGGCTCTGATGTTGCATTGCACGAAGGTGCAGAACTCTCCCCTATGGAAGATGACCAAGGTACCTCACTCACAGCTAACAGTTCTAAGTAAGCGATGTAAATATCCTGCTAAAACGACTCACCTTCAGATCATCTCCAGGCTCCTCGTCCTTAAACCCGCAAAAATATATTTATATTTTTAAAAGCTTCATTGGCTGCTGCCCTAAATATTATTGTTATTATTATTATTATTTTCTTTTTTACTTATTTCTCCCCTTTAATTTGCTTAATTTTTTTTTTTGTTTCATTCAAAAAAACAATTTAATGCATAATTATTTTAATTTTAATTTGCACGGCTTGCATGTTTCGAACGAAAAACCGCACCTTGAATTTTGTTATCATTACTACGGTTATAAGGAAAAACAAAGCTTGTAAAGGAAATTTTTGTTTTTTTATATTATTGCTAGGTGATTTTATTTTATCTCTACAAGGTATTAAAACATGATTTATCAAGCGGTTATTGACAGCTAGTTGCTTAAATATCCTCAATCAAAATTCACTGGGAATACTATAATCATTCATGCAGTTTGTCATTACTAAAAAGAAAATTAGAGTCAGTACTGAGAACTAAAACTCCATGTCAAATGTAAAATTATCATTTAAATCCGGAGTTATATCGTGATTCTTATTATATAGCTTATGACAACGTTTTAAATTTAAATTATCAATTAGATAATTTTTTAGTAAGAATATATATACTATAATTAACGTGGTAATAGCAGAGCGCAATTTGGTACAATTGGCCGAGAGTGTGAAAAGCTGTCCTGTAGGGACCACAAACAACCTTGAAAGGATCAAGACTAGTGATAGAACCAACTGGATTTGTTGGATAAGTGTGGCTGCTGCTATTTTAATTGGCATATGTGCAATTTATCTTGCCCTGATGGAACCTCGAGTACTCTCACGTGTCCTCTCAAGTCATGACCCAAGGCAATCTGGGTACGACAAATGATAATTATTTTTTAAATTAATAATTACATTACATTTAATACTTATTATTCCAATCAGGAAACCATACGAAAAATTATAAAAAATATATCTATAAAATAAATGCCAATTCCAATTTTAGGTCAACAAGATTATTCTTTAAATATTAAATTATGGTAGAATAAATTATAAATAAATCCAATAAATACAAGCTTTAGTTTTTTCAGTATTTTTATTGATGTAATGACTACAATGCATGACTATTTAACATGTTATACAGGCATGAAAAACAAATATTTATTTATAACTATAATTCATAGTACACTGCACTTTATTATAATTTTATTTGCTTTGAAATATTACAAAAGTATGTTATATTTACTTATTAATTTTAAATAGATAATAATCACAACCAATTGTAGTGTTTGTTTTGCACGATAATATATAATAGTGTAGTGTTAATAATACTTTGATTATATGCTATTTATTTATCTCGTCTTTGTAATCTCATAACTCTTTCGAGACCACTCGATCCTTTGTAGTTCCTGTGAGAACAAATATATTCTCAAGATAAAGCTAAAGTTTAGAGGGACCAACGTTCGTGTTACGATGGTTAATCACAAACAAATACAATAATTATAAAATTTTAATTTAAAAAAAAAAATATATTTATAAAGTCATTAGAATTGTTAGACGAATTTTCATAAATAGATTTGAGTTTAAATTATTTATTTTAAGTACAACCTTTATGAAAAAGTAAGTAAGCGTGATTAATTAAATTATTATTGCTTATAATTATAATTATAAGTAGTTTAATAGTCTAAATATTTAAAAAAAATTTGTAACGAATAATCTAACATTAACTAAAATATTATAAGTAACTAAACTAATGATCTTTTTTTTATAGTAAATAAAAAATTACTTTTATTTATCTTTAAAAATAACGTGATTGTTCGTCTAACAGTACTAATAAATCCATATTTTTTTTTTTTTAATAATCAATTAAAACTAAGATGAAAAATTCAATTTAGTATTTTCTTCTCAATAATCAAGCGATAATATTTTTAAAAAGTTATTTCGTTTTTTTTGGAGGCCCTCAAATAATTTAATTCATAAAAATATGAATCATTAAAAAATATAAAAATAAAACAATCTCTGTTGAAATTGTATAAAAAAAATGAAATTACCTAATTAGTTTATCGATATAACTGTTTAATTGCTAAAAAAATTCATTCAACAGTAAAGTAATACTAGAAGTAATAAATAAAATAATAATTATAATTAGCTAAAACAGTAAAATTTTTTGTTGCCAGAATTTAGTAATGCTGTGAATTTTTTTTTATTACGTGTCTAGTCTTTTTATACCCCTTGTTTGGGCATGATGTAAAACTTACAAAAATTATATAAGAGAGTAACGTATATATTCGATGTGACAATACATTTAAGCGTATAGTAAAATAAAAGCAACATATATATATATATATATATATATATATATATATATATATATATATATATATATATATATATATATATATATATATATATATATATATATATATATATATATATATATATTCTCATATATTATTAATTTATATTGCAGTTTGCAAATTAAAAAAATAATATTAATTTCTAAATAATAAAAAATTTTTTTTTTATAATATTTTTAAAGTTCATTTTTAAACTTATCAAATTATTCTTATGTATCTACAGAATCTGACTTTTTGCAACATAGTGAACCGTCATATACGGAAACAACTACAACAGAGATCGACCCAGTGACCAACGAAAGGTATAAAAATTATTTTCAGTAATTTCGATTTCATTTAAATTTATAATAGATTTAATAATAACTATGTAATATTTTAATTACAGAATAACGAGAACGACACGAATAATGACCTCATCATTATCATCAACGGTGCCTGTAACTGAAGAAATGTCTGGAAACAATGAACTTCGAGAATCGATGCAAAAAGTCGTCGATCAGTTTATGACAGAGGAAAGAAGAGCACAGTGAAATTTTTTGTCTTCATTAGACTAATTAAAAATCATAAATTAAAATTTTTAAATTTGAAAATAAGAAAAAAATTAATCTATAAAATAAAAAAAAAAAGTATGAATTGATTCCTCGCTACGAATTCATATTTTATTTTTTATCGCATGTTACTCTATATCAAAATTATGAAAAAAAGTCCTATGTATCAGCTTAGGCCCATGCTTTTTTTAAATTTTAAATCAATTATTTTATTTTTAAATTTTTACTTATTTTATTTTGCTTCATTTTAAATAGTTATAAAAATAGCTACAGCTAGTGTAGTAACTAGCTGTCTTAATACCTAGTCGTCACTATGCAAGCCCGTCCACATGAAAAACCAATTAAATGCTTATTCTCTGACATTTTTAAAAATCATATTTACTGTCATATACTGGCTAAATATTATTTAAAATATTCATAATAAATGAAAAAAAAGCAGAGTAATTATTTTAAAGATCATTTAAAAGAGTTGTAGCTCTTCTAAAATCTATTTATAATCATGCGATGCAAAATAAATATACATAAATTAATATAACAATAAATAAATGAGCGATTGTTAAGTGAAGTGGACTCGTAATTATATAATATTAATATTGCATAATAATAATATTCACTTCCTTACAATCGTTTAGATATTCGAAATTAAAAATTATATTATCTATATACCTTAATGAGTATATATATTGCTTGCTAATGAAAATGTTAATGTTTTTTCTTACTGTTAATAAATGAATAAATAAATGGTTCTCAAGTTTTGGCTTTCAGTGACGAAACCAAATAAAGTAAATAAAAAAATATATATATATTTGAATAATGTGCTTCAATGCTACAAGGTTATTCAAGAATTTATAACGTCATGTAAATTGTAATTTTTCTTTTTTATTAATTATGTAAAAAACAAAAAAACAAAAAAAAATAATTATGATGTATTATGACGTTAATGTTTTTACCAATCATAAATTAATTGTAAATTTATCTTGATCGAATATCCTTCGCGATACTTTTTTTTAATTGTGTATATTATTATAATTATTTTATTAGTAATATCTACATTATTATTATTATTATATTATAACTATTATTATTATTATTATTATTATTATTATTATTATTATATTAAAAATAAATAATATACAAGAGTAATTATTGTATGTATTAATAACTTTTAAATGCTGTTTTTTTTTGTGTTTTTTTTTTTGTTTTTTTTTTTGTTGCTAGGAACAATGTGAATAACTTAAAAAAAATGAATAATGGATTTATGAAAACTAATTATTTGTTCTCTACTTTGAAATTTATTTAATAATTATTTTATCTTATTAAATGTATGCTTAAAAATCTTACACAAGTAATAAAATTTAATTACTGAACAATTAGTAAAAAGCAAAAGAATACGTATATTTATTTAAGATAGAAACAATATCTTAAATTATTTTTAAATTCATGCAATTGTGGATAATTATGCAGATGAAATTTCATCCTTCAGGCCGTTGATGTATTCAAAATATATACGATTTACTTTGAACTATATCATCTACAAAGAAAAATTAATTATATTTTATTTTCAAAGCTTAAGTAAATGATTATTATTATTTGTACTTGTCAACAGATAATTTATACATATATATATATATATATATGTATTAGACCGATTCAAAAAAATCGACTATTTCTTTTTTATCAAGGACACACTCAGAAGTTTCAGTGGGATCAAAGACGATGCAAGTTAAAATTTGAGCCCTCAATATTAATATTAAGTACTCCTTGATTGCGATTTTCTATTTCCCATTTAAATAGCATGGGGAAAAAAATTTTCAAGTTTTGAATTTTATATCTCCGTAATGACGTATTGTACAAATAAGCCCAGGATATAATTTGTAGGAAATGTAATGCTCTACAAAAAAGTTCTCTTATGATTTTTTTATACATCCATCTGTTCAAAAGTTACTTAAGCTTTAAGTCAAATTTATATTAAACTACGAGATCTTTTTACTTTTCCAGCGAAACTATTAGACTTATTACAAAATGTCATAAGACCTTTTTTGTAGACAATTTTATTTCCTACAAATTATTTTTGATAAAGTTTTTTAAAATTCCACGTTGTTTTCTAGTTATTACCGGTTTAGTGTCAAGATCTTAAAATCTATCCCAACACTATTTTTTTAAAGTGCTTTCCATCAAAATGTTAATAACTAGAAAACCATACAGAATTTCAAAAAACTTTATCGATGATAAATTATAGAAAATAAAATTGTCTACAAAAAAGGTCCTATGACATTTTGTAATAACTCTGATAGTTTTGCTGGAAAAGTAAAAAGATCTCGTAGTTTAATATGAATTTGACTTCAAGCTTAAGTAACTTTTGAACAGATGGATATATAGAAAAATCATAAGAGAACTTTTCTGTAGAGCATTAAATTTCCTACAAATTATACCCTGGGCTTATTTGTACAATACGTCATTACGGAGATATAAAATTCCAAACTTGAAAATTTTTTTCCCCATGCTATTTAAATGGGAAATAGAAAATCGCAATCAAGGAGTACTTAATATTAATATTGAGGGCTCAAATTTTAACTTGCATCGTCTTTGATCCCACTGAAACTTCTGAGTGTGTCCTTGATAAAAAAAAAAATGAATTTTTTTGAATCGGTCTAATATGCATATTAGACTGATTTTCATTCTAATACAAATAGATAAAGAGCATTGAAGTATATTGAAAAACTTACAAAAGATAATTTGTCCGAAATGAAACGGTCTACAAAAAAGGTCGTATGACATTTTGTAATAAGTCTGATAATTTCATCATAAAAGTGGAACAATAATAAGAATTCTATAAATTCAACTTTGATCTCGAATAAACTTTTGAAATATTGAATTTATCAAAAAGTTATGACTTTTTCATAGATCACTTGAGGCAGTATTCTACTTTGAACACATATAAAAAAGGATATTTTTTACGAGTTTTTAATGAGATTATGAATAAAGATATACATTTAGGGTTTGTTAGGCTCAATAAATATTATATTGAAATACTTAAAAAAAAAAAATTATTATATATTTTAAATACTTTTAACATACAAAAACATCATTCGAATACAACGCCTTGATTAGTAGGTGGGTCTGCGCTTGGTGTTAAAATTTCAACAATAGACAATCTAAAACAGAAAATTGATTAATTTTTAGATTCAATATATCACTATAAATCGGCTGAACTAGGATTTTTAATGTACATGCAAAAATAACAAAATAGCGGTGAAAAAAAATAGCCCCTTTTTGAGCGTTCAAAGTAGAATTCTGCTTTAATTCTCTACAAAAATGTGGATTGATCTTTTCGGTTTACTTATTCGTTAATTAATGAGTTATTAATTTCCAAAATTAAAAAAAAATTTCTCATGTTATTTAAATGGAAAATGGAAAATTGCAATCAGGAAGTACTTCACGTTGATATTAAGAGCTCTAATTTTAACAGGAATTTTTTTTTACCCTTCTGAAACTTTTGGAAGTGTATCAGTGAAAATTAAAAAATAGTCGATTTTTTTGAATCAGTCTGATATCTATATATACTTATTGAAGCCTTCAAGATACGCTTTGATTGTTTTAATGGTTAAAAAGTTGAATAAAAGAAGTTAAAGCGTATCTATATATTTAGATAAAAATAAATAAAAAAGGAGATAAGATGAAGAAAATATAAATTCAAAAATAAATCTTTTAGATTGAATATATTCTATTAATATAAAAATATCGATATAATTATTATAATAATATATTGTATTGAAGACAATATGACTGCACGTCTGAGATTTATAAATTATTATTGTACCTACATCTATTATTAATTGCATTCAACAGACTTGCCTCGGACGGAAGGCACAATCATTTAACTCTATCAAATAATATATATATATATATATGTCTTCTTCATCATCAACAAATGTGTAATTTGCCACTGAAAGTAATGCGTTAATACTAGTATTCAAATAGTTTTTATTTATAATTTTAATTAATAAAATTAATTATTATATATAGTATTAATTATAAAGAAATTAATGTTCCATAACTTTAAAGTATATTAATTTTTTTTAATTGTTTTATTTAATTTAATTTAAAATATTTTGATACTAGTATTAACTCAACGAATTTTTCGGAACTTTTGTACGGTTGATTTTTAATTATAATGGAATTAGCTCTAACAAACAAAAAAAAAACCATAACAATAAACCTCTGCAGCTTTTCTATCCTCTATTTTTCCGATATCCATATCTATCGAACATGAGTAAAAAGTCATATTGTAAATTGTGATAGTTTTTAATGACAGCTTATAATAATAATAATAAATAAATAATGTCGATTATTATCATGTATTCACTTTTAAATTTTTTGTATACCGTGGCCGTTAAAAATTAAAATTTTCTTTTGATTTAACTTAATAACTATTTCTAATTGCGGCAGTCGATTATGGTCCCATGTTCATGACCACTATTTACCTACGACGTACGGAGTCACTCTCGCATAGAATGGAAACAGATTTATGATCATTGTTTCTTGTCGACCTCACACATCCCCTAATGTAACGTAGATAACTTAGATACTATATGGACAGATGTGAACATCCACGTCTTAGGTAATTTTTTCAAGGTCACAAAATTAAATGTTTTTAATAAAATGCACACTAGTTTCGGACAATTATACAACTTATTTATTTGAAAAAATTTTTCAAAAATATTAGCCAATCAAACAAATTATATCAATAAGTATTATTTTCAATTTAACGGAATATAACATTGAATCAAACTTTTTATTTCGCTGATATGCGAAAAAAGTTTAGCTGATGATAATTATATTAAAAAATATTTATTTAGCTACACTACAATTATATTTATCAATAAAAAATGGTAATGTAATTAAATTAATTGTCCTAAATACTTAATATATTTTTACTACACATATTCAATTACACGACGTCAATTTTCATTAACATAATCATAAGAAAAATTGAACAATTGCGTTTAAAGATACATGATGTCAATAATTTAAGTGCGTTTGTAGATAAGAAAACAACGTTTATGAAAAAACAAACGAAAAAAAATGATAGTTTATTTTATAGATACAATTACTTATACACGTGGAAGTTTAAGAGTTGTTTCCTTTTATTTATTTAATATAATTCTTTTTTTATCTGATTAAATTGTTGAAAGTTCAACGGATCTTATCTTGTTTTGCAAATTTTACTTCCTACCATTTTTCTTGCTATTCCCTTATGACTGATCAGATCTGAAATAAAAATCAATAAATAACAATGGAATCTATTTATTTAAAATACTTAAAATATTAAATTACACTATTTAAATACTGGTATAGTTTATAATTAAAATAGATAAATTCTTACATTCTCTACGTCATCATCGTCCGAATCAGTTACTTCATCACCAAATTCAATGTCTTCATCAAATCCATCTTCCACAAACGTGACGGTATCGTTAATACGAACTGTAAATAAATAAATAATTTACTAGTAAAATTTATAATCTATTATTATGGAATAAATGCGAAAGCTTATTAATAATATTATAAATATCGTACCAGTTTCTGGGAATTCTCCATAAGTTTTAAGATTTCTCGCTTCATCTGCGGTATATTTCAAGATGACATCAGCTTTAGCATCTTGATAATCTCTAAGTCCAATCAATATAATATCACCCTGATTTATCCAAACTTTTTTACGTAATTTACCTCGAATATGACACAATCGTTTTACCCCATCGAAACACATAGCCTCAAGTCTACCATTTCCGAGCATTTTTGTTACTTGAGCGTATTCTAAAAAAATATATTATTCCAATTACATTTACAATCTTATTATTGCCCTTGACCAAATAACCTATACATATGTTACTATGACTCTTACCTTGTCCATCTTCTTTGAACACCAACTCTCTTTTCTCTGTTTCATTTTCATTCTTACCCCTTCTCCTATTTTTTCCTCCCTTTCCTAAAATAAAACGAAATAAAAATTATTGAAATTAATTAACATTTAATCATTTACTTTGACACAAGTTTATAAAATAGAAAATGATAAACGCTGAATAAAAATAAAAATTGACATTAGACAAAAACTAACCCTACTGTGGCGTATTAAAATTTAAACATTAAAATATTTACAATTTTACAGTTAAATTAATAACTATTACATTCAATTTATAATATTCGATTGCTTACCCTTATTCTTCGGCATTTTGTATTATTTGGACAACACAAAATAAATAATTAATTAATAATATTTGTCGCGAAAACACAGAAAATACTACTGCACCACGCGAATGCTCACGAAAGAGGAAGATGGCTATCGAACGTCAAACTTGATAAACTGAAATGATTGAAAATCTTATTTTTTGAAAGTTCTAAAAAATTTTTAATTCAATTTTAAATTTTTTTAGTGATAATAATTTAAGGTATATTTTTAATTTTATTAAATAATTTAAAAAAATAATATTATTTTTGATTCATGGTAAAAAAAAATCGAAATACGATTGGAGAATTTAAAGATTTTTGAAACGCATGCGCTTTAAAATTTTAGCTTTAACTGAGTGGTGGCAGCAATGTTCTGTGAGCGGAAATCAGCAACAGGTCTGAGACGTAAGACTTAGGCCTCTTGAACTTGATCACTGGCCAGGCGTGGGTCGGGTCGACGAAAATGTGCCAAGTGTTATGTCCTGGGAGGTTACTAGGATCGGAGCTGACGCCACCTCCTGGACAGTGGGCAGTTCGTTGTCACGCGGGACCAAATTTTGAATTTGAAAACAGTGGATAAATTTATTGTTTACTACGATGATGATGATTATGATTGTTATTTAATGAAATAATTAAACTATGATTAAGGATAGATGTAATTGATAAAATAACTTTTATCTGAAGACTGAATTTTATTATAAAGTATGGATAAAACTTGATCAGTAATAACAGTTGTATTCGTAAAGAGTTCTCGGAGAGAAGTGAAGTTACATCAGACGGCAGAGAGATCTCGGACCTTCACTCTCCAACTTCTCCCCACTACTCTCATGTTCACACTCATGCTTACATGTATATATTCTTATATATCTATGTTCTTTACTAAATATTATACTTATACATTTATACTTTCTACTAATTCAAATTTGGGATATAAGCTTACACATATACGTTCTTCACTTTATCCATTCTACAACTTCTTATTACTTATTCTATTTATATGTACTTAGATACAATCTTCCAGTTAAATATTCTAGGCTATCAGAGGTGTATTCCTCCATAATTATTCTATATTTAATTATTTAGTACGATTGACATTACTATTTATTGTGAAACATTATTATAATTAATATAATGCTATATTTCTATATTTTCTTTAATTTATTTATTATACGCGTCACTCTTTATTTAATATTAACAGTAATAGTTAAATTCTGGTGAGACATGGTTTTCATTAGTAAGTAACATTTATTAATTATATATTTTCTTTTCTTACTTGTTGATAGAATATGTATTTGTTTATAACCATATTGACGGTTAACTTTAGAACAAGGACCTATTCATGATTTTTATGCGTATGTTTTGTTTAGGTTTTAAGTATCGGATGACAGGAAACGTTCCAAGACCACTCAACCTGTATTTATATTTCTCTGAATACAAAATAAAGGTTTATCTATCTATTTATTTAAACTTTCTTATAATAAAAATATATAATTTAATGAGTATGTGCCACGACGATTTATCATTTAAATTATTGACTCAATATTGTTAAGACGCAATAAGTGTTGTAAGAAATTAATATATAATTTCAAATGGAATTCAAATGCGCGCTTCTTATATATCTCAAGTTTACTAATTAATTAACAGGTGGAGGCACCTGAGGCTGTTGAGGACATAACACCTCCCCCGTTAATGAAAATTCGACATATCGTTCGTCGAATTTTTCTCTCATATATACACATGTATATAACGATATATAATAATAGCTGAAGCTAATTCTGAATGAAATATAAATTCTGCAAGACAATTACCTATATAAATAATACCATTACCGGTTGTTAAATCGTGGTCGCACATTTACATTACAAGTTACAAAAATAATCATTTTTATGATTTAAAACTAACAGTAAATATTAACTCAGGTTACGCACAATATTTATATTACACAAGAATACATATTTTTTAAGGGTGAGCAGCACTAACCGGATGTTCGAATTTATTTTTCTAATTACGTTTGGAATAATTACGTCACTTAAATGATGAAAACCTTCAAAAAAAAAGTTTATCTTAAACATTTTTCGGAAGCTATAAAATTTTTGTAATAAGAATTGATCAATAAATTCAAAGAAAAGTAAAATTTAAAAACTCGTTTAGTACGGCCCAGCCTTATCATTGAGGTCACGGTGTTTACATTTTAGCAAGAGTTTAATCCAGACTATGAAGTATTATACGGATCAACAAGGTAATTTAATTTTGTAGAGTCTTTTGACGAATTTAAAGAAAATTTGATTAAAGTTATACTCGGAAATTCTTATCACTTATGTTATATTATTCCAGATATATTAATTTCAACTTGTTTGTATGTACGACTTGGTATGTTATGGGGTGAATTAGGTAGCTACATTTCATTATTCCAGGTTTCAGTAATTTTATAAGGGTCTATATAGTTACGATCAAGTTCGTTGGTTTTCGCGTCATTTGCCAAAAATACCCAATTTCCTTAAGAAAACTTATTAGGGTTTACCCGACAGTCACAATATTCCTTTGATTTGAATGTAGCTCTGTCTGGATTTTCAGCAGCTTTTTAATTGTGTTACTTGACTTATAATCGGCAGACTAGAAATTACACAACAAGTAAGATTGATTTTCTGATTCTTTTCGTCAGCCGTTCAGGGTTTTTAGGGTTCTTGTCAGGTTCATCGTCTGAGGAATAAACGTCATTTAACATCGGTTCAGGAAAAGTATCATTATCATTAAAAGAATTGGCAGGGAGGTTGGTTTGAACCGGATATAAGAAAACTAGATATTTATGACTACAAACATTTGTTGCTGATTCCGGAATATTTAAATATAAACTAGTTTCACTTCTTTTAGATAACTTTAATGTTAGTACTTAAGCATGCATTTCTATAATGTCTCTTTCATTTTCACACATTTCAGGCGAGGACGTCCTCTCTGGCATCTCATGCATGGGGGACTCAAACCCCCACACGACATCCGAGCTCGGTACAACAACTGCTGGGTGGTCCAACCACCCAAGGGACAGGGCTAATAAACCCCTCTGAAGAGGGCTGCCACTCATCCAACAACTCGTCTCCCTGGGAAGAGAGTACTGTCCTCGTTCGAGTCTCGCTTTCCGCCTCAACGTCAGGTCGGCGAGTCGTCGGGAAGGCATCTCTATCCTTCAGATATGTGCACAACGTGCCAAGGGTGGCCATAAACTTGCTGTTTACGCCACTATATTTGGAGGGGGTTGTCCAACAACCCCAAGGAGTCGATGCCATAATTTTTTTTTCACACTCTTTTTTTTTATCTTATTCTGTTTTTATCCATGCTAATACTCAACCTACTATTTCCTATGAGTTTATCCTCAAGAAGCGGTTTCCCAAGCTTTGTGTTCTAAATCAATAATATATTAAGTAATTTTATGTCAATGGGGTTTCGAGAGAGCGCATCAACGTTAGCGTTCAATCGACCTTCCCTATAATTGACTTCATATTCATATTTCCGTACTTCAGCAACCGATGTAGGAGTTAAGATATAGGAATTTTTATTCTATGAGCTCACACCAATGATTTATGATCTGTGACTTTCAGGAGTTCAGGGGCAGAGTAGTAGGAAGGTATTTTCTAATGTCTTCTGGCTGAGAATTGCACCGAGGCATAAAAAGAAGTGTTTGTTGTCGTGACGAAAAGTTTTGAAAGTGGGGGAACTGGAGAATAAATTAATATCAACTTATAATTAATATCAGAATCTATCGTGAATTAAAATTTCTCCAAATTAAGTAGTTCATCACTATTAATAGTTATACACGGTGAGGTAATATGCTTGTTGTTGTGAGTTTTATGGAAGCGTCATTTTTGAATAAGTTTTTGTTTCATTTGGTCTTCTGTGTGGGCTGTATTGTCAGTTTGTTGGTCGTTGTATGCATTGAAATTTTGGTTTGATGTTGTGTTATTTTCTCTAACCCAAGTTAACCTATTTTTGCAGATTTGTGCGAAATGACCAGGCTTAGAACATATTGAACAAATTACGTTCATGGAGTTATTACAGTCTTTTTGTAATGTCCTCGTCCTCCACAAGAAAAACAAATAATCGAATTACGGTCAAGTCGTCTTGTATTGTCATTGTTATGTGTCTGAGTTACCCGTACAGTAGTCTGGTTATTAGTTGATGATTCCTGTGGCAGTCTGTTATTGTTATGATTTCTTCTATCTCCATAATGATTGTTCGCAAATTTGATATGATTTTGGGAACTACTAATGGAATATTGGCTGGAGTAAGGATTATTACTACAGTGGGAATGTATTTTAAAAAGTGAATTTCTTTGTTCCAATTCTTTTTCTAATTCTACGGCAAGATCTACTGCTCGCGACAGAGTAAGAGGTTTTTGACTAGCAGCCCACAATCCTAACTCTCCCCTAAGACCCCGTACAAAGCTATCTCGAGCTCCTTCTTGGGTACTAGCTAATAACCCGGTTCGTATTTCACCCGAATGCTTATCCATAATTACTTCTGACGTTCCTTGAACGATTTCGTTGATTCTAGTAACGTAATCTACGATGGTTTCACCATCCTTTTGATAAATATTCGAAAGTAACGACTGCCATTGAGATAGAGTTCTACTCGGCGCTAAAGCTCTTTTAAGATTTCCCAAAATCCCTTCAAATGCTAATCCCGATTGATTTGAAATATATTTGCTGGCTTTACCCAATATACGAGATTTTATCAACTGAGTTAAATACAATTTACCAGATGGATGTATTAGATTTAAGGTTTGATTACAAAGTTCAATAAAATTATTAACTGGCATATTTTCTCCATTGAATACGGGTATAAGGTTTATAGCGTCTTTGATACTCAAAAATTGGGAATTACTTGTATGAACTAGATTATTGGTAGCATAATTGTGCTCATTATTTCCGTAGCCCGCGAGTACCGGTTCAATTGGTACGCGATTCGAATTATGAACTGGAGTAGCTGGAATGCTAGGGGTTATAGAAGGAGAGATGGTGGAAAAATTGTCATTATTAGTGTTCTGAATGTCAATAGAACTAATCACCACTTCAGTGCTCGCGTCCGAAATGTGTTCGTCTGTAGTCACTAAATTAGACATTTTCGCCTCAAATCATGTTAATGCTTCTATAGTCTTGATTCTATTTGATTACTATATTTAATATATTAAGGAAATACTATATCAAATTACAGTTGAACTTTTAATTATAATTATTAAGATTATGGAATTGTAAATAATACAAAATATTATAATGTGTACTTATTTCGACTGAAACTTATGTCTGATAGCAATTTAAAAGTGTTAAATATCAAATAATCGTCAAATTTCATACATGAATAGTTATAGAATTTCCTTTAAAACAAAATGCCTTTAGTTTTGATATAAAATAATACTTCATAGAATGACTTACAGGTTGCAGAATTAATACAAATAAAATACCTTAAAAAAGAAAATAATCACTTTTCACTTTTCACTCGCGAAATTGCCCTTATTAAAATCGCACTACATAATTTCACTTCACTAATATCTTCTGTCAGCATGAAGTTTCCTCCTAGATGACCCTTCGCAGTTGAATTGACCCTCTGGAATTGGAAGATCGCCGATAAACTTACTGGAACGCCGGAACAGATGCAGAATAATACACTCGATGATGCTTTTGAATTTCAAAACGCTGATGGACCAATCAGGATTTTCCAGAACGCTGTTGAATCTCCAGATTTGCGTTGAACCCAATTGGTGTGACTATCCCACCGCTGTCACCAGTTGTTATGTCCTGGGAGGTTACTAGGATCGGAGCTGACGCCACCTCCTGGACAGTGGGCAGTTCGTTGTCACGCGGGACCAAATTTTGAATTTGAAAACAGTGGATAAATTTATTGTTTACTACGATGATGATGATTATGATTGTTATTTAATGAAATAATTAAACTATGATTAAGGATAGATGTAATTGATAAAATAACTTTTATCTGAAGACTGAATTTTATTATAAAGTATGGATAAAACTTGATCAGTAATAACAGTTGTATTCGTAAAGAGTTCTCGGAGAGAAGTGAAGTTACATCAGACGGCAGAGAGATCTCGGACCTTCACTCTCCAACTTCTCCCCACTACTCTCATGTTCACACTCATGCTTACATGTATATATTCTTATATATCTATGTTCTTTACTAAATATTATACTTATACATTTATACTTTCTACTAATTCAAATTTGGGATATAAGCTTACACATATACGTTCTTCACTTTATCCATTCTACAACTTCTTATTACTTATTCTATTTATATGTACTTAGATACAATCTTCCAGTTAAATATTCTAGGCTATCAGAGGTGTATTCCTCCATAATTATTCTATATTTAATTATTTAGTACGATTGACATTACTATTTATTGTGAAACATTATTATAATTAATATAATGCTATATTTCTATATTTTCTTTAATTTATTTATTATACGCGTCACTCTTTATTTAATATTAACAGTAATAGTTAAATTCTGGTGAGACATGGTTTTCATTAGTAAGTAACATTTATTAATTATATATTTTCTTTTCTTACTTGTTGATAGAATATGTATTTGTTTATAACCATATTGACGGTTAACTTTAGAACAAGGACCTATTCATGATTTTTATGCGTATGTTTTGTTTAGGTTTTAAGTATCGGATGACAGGAAACGTTCCAAGACCACTCAACCTGTATTTATATTTCTCTGAATACAAAATAAAGGTTTATCTATCTATTTATTTAAACTTTCTTATAATAAAAATATATAATTTAATGAGTATGTGCCACGACGATTTATCATTTAAATTATTGACTCAATATTGTTAAGACGCAATAAGTGTTGTAAGAAATTAATATATAATTTCAAATGGAATTCAAATGCGCGCTTCTTATATATCTCAAGTTTACTAATTAATTAACAGGTGGAGGCACCTGAGGCTGTTGAGGACATAACACAAGAGCTTGTAGAGATTATTTCATGTAGAGGTTGGCAGAATTGAAGATTTCCGAATATTGAACACAAAACTATAAGAGGGAGTAGCGTATTATGAAAACTTGTATGATAAAGCAGAATTTTATAGAAAATCTGGCAAAGTCTGGAAGATGGCAGGGTAATGCCCAAATAATAGAAGAACAAGAATGTGCAGTAGCCCGCAGCCAAAGCTTTGAAGATTTGATATAGAAAGACGCTAAGCAGCGTCAGCGTATAATTGAAATCAACAAGTCATAAAATACGATGTGGTTTTTAGCACTACACGGGTGAAAGGGGCCATGGCAAATAAATTAATTATATCAATCAAAATTATTATAAATAATTCTAGTATTTAATTTCTGCTCATTTCGAGCCTTCAGTTAAGTTTCTGATTGCTCATTGGCATAGAAAGCCATTCAGCATCCGCGCAGCTTGAACTTAACTATGGCACGGCTGACACGGGCCACGGCAAATCAATCAATTATATCAATCATAATTATAATTCTAGTATTTATTACTAATCATCTCGAGTTTCAGGTAAGTTTCTGATTGTTTATTGGCATAGTAAGCCATTCAGCATCCGTGCAGCTTAGACTTTATTATGGCACGGCTGACACAGGCCACGGCAAATTAATTATTTATATAAATAATAATTATCATAAATATTTCTAGTATTTAAATATTAATCATGATCGTCTTTTATGACTGCGATCGTTGTTATTTATCAATTTCGATGAATTATGAATCATTGAATAATGGTTAGAAAGCAAAATTCATATGTTCGAGTGTTTAAAAACAAATTATTTTCTTTTTGGGACAGATACAACACCATTCTAAGGGTCGGCAAAAATGTGCCCTCACAGTAGTGGGAGAAGATAGCAAGTTAAGTTGGCACTACATGCCGTACGGAAGAAAAACTGCTACAGTAACTGATCTATAGATGTCAGGTTAATAGGTATAATATACAATCGTATTTTAGCTTGAGATTCTCTGACTTAAAAACGGAAGGTGAAATTAAATTAAAAATTAATAGAGGCTATATATATGTATACTTAAATCCAAAAGAATATGTAAGGTACATTGAATATATAAGCATAGCAATAGCTGGAATAAAATAAAATTAATTGTTAACAACTGACAAATAAGCGTATTTGTAAATAACAGTGACTATAATCAATCCATTTATTAATTCAGAAATGGAACATTAATGATATCTATTTAATTATTGTTACGGAACCCTACTTAGAATCTCCAATATATTCTTATAGCTGTATATATGAAGCTCTATATTTAACTATTGCGGTTCTTATAGAACTCATTCATTCTTATCAAATCTCTATGGGGATTCGTGAGAATCTATTGAGTTTTATGGAATTTCCTACACAGGGACCCGTAGATTTGAAAAGATTACGCGTATTTCTGAGTATATATCCGTGGATATAACGATAAACTGCTAAGTTATGATTAAATAAAATATTTGAATAGATAAAAAAATTAAAATAAAACCCATTACACCTTGAATTGCTGAAAGTCAATGTTTTATGGTTGTACCCGTGGATTTAAGAAAGAATAATATGTTATTAAATCTTCAGCAATTAAGCGGATAAAAACAGGATGTTATTCATCAGAATTAGTAAAATTGTTCTATTTATAGACCACACAGTGACCAATTTTTTTATTTATTTGGAAAAAAACAAGCAAGACAAAATTTATTTGATTTAAAATTTTGACCCGTAGATTTATAGAAAAAAAAAAATTTAAGACCAACACAGTCATAAAAAAATCAACAATGTCCTCATTAAATAATTATTAGAAATAATTTTGATTCAAGTCTCTCATACTTAACAGTTTACCATGAAAAGCTAAAATAATTTTAGATGAACTTCAAAAAATTCAATAGTATTTGCATCCTATGACCCGTGGATGTATTGAAACAAACTGCTAAATTATTGCTGATCAGTTATTAAAATAGAATTAACAATTCCTATTAATACTGGCAAGTTGTCAATTGAAGTTTGACCAGCTTATTCATTTATTTTACGAATTGACAACTTGCAGTATTTTGATTCAATTCTTGTCCGTGGATTTATAGTATGTGAAGAATAGTAAGAGTACAAAGTAGCAATCTATAATTTACTAATCTCTCAAGGGCTTGAAATATGGATTGTTTCTCATTTCATCTGTAGAACATGGAAATTTTAATAGAAAGTCTACTTCTTAATTCCGTTACTCATGATTAACTTTTGCGTGTAACCGTGGACTTTAGACAGTTGAATGACTCATAAATTTGTCGTGTATGTCAATACAGAGCAAAAATTAGTAACTTACTTGATTTTCAGGCACCAAAGTAAAATGAATTTACTCACATAATTATAGGTTACCACATATAGTCGTTCTGAAAACAAAGAGGGGCCGTTGCATCATTATTTATCGACCTGTGGATATATAAGTAAGAACTGCAAAATTCTTATTAAACCAGCTATTTTAACAAAAAATTCATCGAGATTAACGAATTTTGGGCTTATTAATCCATTTACGTCGAGAATAATCACCTTTCAGGATGTTAATTAATTATTAATATTAGTAAGCTTATTTAATACAGAGAACAAGAATATCAATACAAACCGCCAGTTCCTAGTTTATTACTTATGTCTCAGGAGCTTGAAGTATTTATATATCAATGTAATGATTATAAATAAAAATTCGAATTATTTTGCATGGAGATGGAATCTACCTGTAGATATATGCAGTCGTCATAAATAACGATTATGAATTTTCGTGTCTGATGTCTACTACGTCCTTATTGTGTTATTGTTGCGACAGCCATAGTTATCTCCATAATGGATAGAATTATAATCATAATTGTTCAACTCAATTAAGAGCCTAATTATCATTTAAAATTCATAGCATATAGGAATTGAGCAAGCCCGTGGATTTAATAAAGCAAAATATATTCTTAGAGCTGACAGTTTTATAAACACAAAGTAGATGTATTTATCAAAATAGGAAATACTAAATTAAAAAAACATGACGTTAGTGCAAGTTTATTATAGTAAGTACAAGTTTTGATAAGATATTATTACGAATGGTAGACATATTCGCCATCATTAATGCCTGATACACATAATGGGTACGACTTTCTAATTCCATTACCGGACATTAATGATGGCGAAGGTCACTTATAATAATCAATATAAAATTAATAATAATCAATATGAACACAATAGATTGCTCATACTTTGTTTAAGTCCTGTACTGATCAAACATTTTACTTCTTTTGACAGTTTTTGCATAACCAGTCTTTAGTTTCATTAAACGGTTCACATACGTGACAAAACCATCTTAAGAACGGTTTTCAGATAATTTTGTCCCAGCTTCTCTCTGAAATAAAAGCTCTAAACGCAAAATAAAGACAGACCCGATGCTTTACTCTACGAACTACACTGAGAGAAAAAATCAGTAACTGCAACTACAAAAAAATAGTGATATACGGATACAAATATATTTTCTTAGTTACGATAACAAATCAATTTTAGTTAATATAACAATTAAATTTAGTTGCAGTTACTATTTTGTAGTTAATTCAACGTTTTAACTGTTAATGAAACTGACTAAAAATAGTTATATTTAATTCAAAGCAGTCATTCAAAGAACTAAACCCTAATCGTTAAATCAACTGAGATTTTTTTACTAAACATAACGAAATTTTTAAAGTTGCTAAAACTATAAAATAATAGTGAATATTAACATTATTTCATAATTACTTACACAAATAATATTTAGCTACAGTAATGAAAGTAGGATAGTACGGCTAACCATATATATGTAGTTATGAGAACAACTAATTTTTATTTACCAGTGTGATGAAATTATATTTCATCTAACAAAAGAAACTTAGTTGTTGTCTCCATGGAAATTTAGTGGATTTTATGGAAAAAAAAAATTATTTTTTGTTTACAATGTTAATTTTAATGGTTTGTTAGGTTATTTATTTATTTATTTATTTTTTTTTTCGAGGCTTTTAAGTTTATTTCATTTTATATGATTGTTTTTTTTTTTTTTTTTTTTTTTTGTGATGGGAGCTGGCTTATGTATATTTTTGTCAAATTTATCTGACACACGCGCTTAAACTTATATTTTTAACAACCTTCCTATGCTTCTTAAATAATTATTTCGCAGTCGCCCTAAGAAGGATTCGAACCTAGCGCCCTACGCACGCAAGACCGACGATGTACCGCTACGCCACACGGCCGATGAGTAGCCATAGACGTTACTTAACTTATAAGCTAAGCGTACAAGTACTCACTTCGTTACAGCAACAAAATTAATTTAGTTACGGCAACCATTGTTTTCGCTCACAAATTAACCTTCAGGACTTAAAAAAATTCACATATCACGCTAAAAAAAATATATTTTGATTATAAAACAGAAGTTCATGTCACGAAACTCCGAATCGACTGACATACACAAATTTTGGCCAAATTTTTTTGTCTTATAAATTTTGGGCTCAGAAACTTAGAACAATTTAGACTTTTCAGACTTAGAAAAATTTTAAGTTTCGGGACTGAAAAGATTTCGGTGCTCAAAAAAAAAAAAAAATAATAATAATAATACTTGTCGAACGCAAATTTAACGATTCATATGTAGATCATATCGAAATAATATATTATTTTAACCCCGAAATTTTTTTCTAAGTCCCAATTTTAGTTTGATTAAGTACCAAATAATATTTGATTTAACTAGTTAGTATGTGTTGTAACCACTAAACTTTTATTGTAGCGATAACTAAAAATAGATAACAAACTAATTTTAGCTACTTCAACTATTTTTTTTAAGGCATCTGAACAATAAATAATTATCATAACTATTTAAATTAGTTACACCAACTAAATAAAAATACTTGGATAGAACTATGTAAAATGTTTTACCACTACTATTTAAAATTGTTACATCAACAGCAAAAATATAGTGATATACGGATACAACTTTAAAAAATTCATTGAATCAACTATTTCGAAATAGTTAAAAATATATAGTTGCTGCTACGATTCTTTTTAGTTAGATTGAGTACCAAAAAATATTTGATTCAACTAGTTAGTATTTGTTATGACTACTAAACTTTTATTTTAGCGATAACTCAAAATAAATAACAAAATAATTTTAGTTACTTCAACTATTTTTTTAAAGTCATTTGAATAATAAATAATTATCATAACTATTTAAAGTAGTTACAACAACTAAATAAAAATAGTTGGATACAACCATGTAAAATGTTTTACCACTACTATCTGAAACTTGTTACATCAACAGCAAAAATATAGTGATATACGGATACAACTTAAAAAAATCGTTGAATCAACTATTTCGAAATAGTTAAAAGTATATAATTACTGCTACGATTTTTTTTAGTTAAATTGAGTACCAAATAATATTTGATTCAACTAGTTAGTATTTGTTGTGACTACTAAACTTTAATTATAGCGATAACTAAAAATAAATAACAAAATAATTTTGGTTACTTCAACTATTTTTTTAAAATCATCTGAATAATAAATAGTTACAATAACTATTTGAATTCGTTACACTAACTAAATTAAAATAGTTGTCTCTTTTTAGTTATGGCAACTACTGAGATTTCTTTCAGTGTAGTGAAGTGCACTTGAATTTTTTGATAACTTCCATTTGTTTACGAGAAAAGCTTGGACAAAGTTCCTATTTAATGTACAAGTGTAACAGAGATAGTACTGTTTATCCAGTTGAGTGCGAATAGAGAAACAAATGAAAACGCGTCTTAAACAAAGCTCACTTTCGATGCACTTTACATTTTCCAATAATCGGCGGCAGTGGCTGCATGTCCACAAATTCTTTTTTTTGCGTTCATTTATCAGTTTAACAACATATTTATAAGCATCTTCATCAAGACATCATTCCTTCACTAATTTCATTCGACTAATAATCACAGAATGATGTAACTGCTTCACTGATACATTTCGAACGTCGTCTAATGCTATTTTTGGTGCATTATCGTTTTCAACATCATCCGGGCTAAAAATTTCAACAAATTTACCTTCAGTAAGGAGACAGTTAAGTCATAAATTTTTTTATTTCACTAATCGATAAAGTCTTGAATTTTGCTATTTCAGGTATTTTCATATCTACAGGTTCAGATGCTTCTCCAACATCAGGTTCAGTCGGATCTTCATGATGCTCTCCATCTGCAGGTAGGTCAGTTTCATGTTCACGAATATCCTCGTGTTCAACAACAGAGGCAGCGGCTGCAATGGATGTAGGCTTCATTATTGAATCAAGAAAGTCAGATTATAAGTCTTCTAACTCAGCTGCTGTCTTCACAACTATGTCGTTTTCAGGTTCATATAATTTATCCATTTTTTCAGGTCCAGATGTTACTTCAATATCAGGTTCAGTCGAATCTTCATGATGCTCCCCATCTGCAGGTAGGTCAGTTTCATGTTCACGAATATTCTCGTGTTCAACAACAGAGACAGCAGCTACAATAGATGTAGTCTTCGTTATCGGATTTTCTTCTGTTAATCTACGACGCACCAGTCGAGGTATAACAGTCTTCAATTCGTCTGACTATGCGTTTTTTTCTTGGACATGTTAAATTTTTATCAGCGGTTTTACAGGTGTTTTCATTATCCCTTCCTTTTTCTTCACATAAGTCAGTTTGTAATTTACCCACGTTTATTTGCCCAGGACCAGAAGCTATATCCGACGTAGATATCGTTTGCCCTGTCTTGTTCGTCCACTTCGCTACTACCCTCCATTGACAATTTGCGAATCAACACTCGAGGTTGCTCGCATTTAATTTCTTGACGTGTGAGTGCTGATCGGAGACTCGGTCTTCTGAGTTGTTTGTTGATAGTCTCCGTTTTTTTGGTTTTTTCTTCAATTTTTTCACTACCTTTATTGCGTCGATTTTTGGTCATTGTTTTCATATTTTTTAGGTTGGGATATTTTACCTTGAATTTTTCCGTTGGAGTCGAATCCTGTTGAAATAAAACTGTTAATGTTTTATTTATAGTTCTTAGCATGCACTTTTTAAATATTTAATTATTATATTAACCTTAGTTTCATGTTGATGTCTCAAATTAACTTTTCTCACCACCAAAAATTATTTAGTTTCGTCAGCAGCTAGCTTCACCATCATGGGACATCCGCACTTTTGAGACCTACTCGGAATCATATTAAACAATTTAATATTCAAATTATGTATTGACTGATATAAGAAAGACATGAAATTTGATTTTACTCTTAACATATGTTTATTAATTTTTCTATTTTTATATATTATTAATGCGTATACTTACAGTCGATTACGTTCATTATTTCCTTTTGATTTCACTGGATTTCCATACAAGGGGCACTGATAACGCACTTCATTATAGTGAATTTCTTTATTATAATTTCTACTCTCTTCCCAAACTAATTTCGCCAATATATATACAAAAAGGAGTGAATATTTGTTTCGTTGATACAGCTATTTCGACCGATTTTGACCTATATCCTCAAATGGATACATATAAACAATTCTATATTTTGAAACAGTTTGTCTACTAATTACATTTTGTTGAGTTTTGAATTCTCGACAAAATAAATAATGAATAGACTGTCGTAAGTAATATGTAAATTCGCCTAACGAAGATTGTTTGAATATTCAAATTTTATTGTCAATGCCAAATAAATATTTTCATTTGCTTTTTTGCTTACAATATATCACTCTTCACTAACAGATATATTTGAATTTTCAGGCTATACCGATTGTGTTAGTTATAATGACCAACAAATTCTATACGTGTTACCTCAAGATATTCAAATTTTTAAAAGAACGGTTCACAGAATTAATGCCAACATCTTGTATGAGTGATTTTGAATCAGCTATTGGAAAAGCAGTAACCAAAGTTTTTGGTACTGAAGTTAAAATATTTCACTGCTATTTCCATTTTTCACAAGTAAATTATATAATTATATTATATAATAGATTTCACATCATTCCATCCCGCTTTTATAATTACCTATGATGACTTAGATAAGCACGCTCATCCCCTGATTAAAAGAAACGATTTGAAATGATTTGTAATGTTAAATGCCCATAAAAAAGGCGATTCAAAAGTATCCAAAGTATTCAAAAGCATCAAAAAGTATTAAAATTTTTTTTTTCTAATCGTTTTATATCGTTTCTTTCGATAACGGATCCTCTCTTGGAATCATCTTGTACTTATTTTAACTACACAATATATTATTGCTTTGTTTTTTCGCAGGCATTAATGAGAAAAGCCAAAAAATTAGGTTTGTATGGGCGTCAAAAAAATAAGACAACTTACCCAGAAATTTTTGGAATCTTACATAAACTGAAAAGTCTTGCCCTTCTGCCTGCGCCAATTATACAAGAAACGTTTGACACAATCAAAACAGAGTGCAAACAATCATTTGGACAGACTTTTGATGAATTTCTTGAATATTTCGACTCCCAGTGGCTTAAAAAAGTGGGACCAGCAGGATTTTCTGTTTACCTAGCGGGTGACGAAAGAACCGATAATAACACCGAGTCCTACCACCGCCAACGAAATGCAGAATTAAAGAAAAATCAGAACAGGAAATTATTATTAAAGCAATAAATAATGTAAGACACATTTCCGAAACAGAAATAGCAATAGATGAATCTATGTACAAGGACGAACATATAGTTTTAACGATTAATATGGAAGATAACAAGGAATTAATAACAGCCCTCCAATATATTAATCGACGTTTTTTACAAAACGATGATGTTTTAATGCATGTACAAGACGATATCGATATTAAAAAAAATATATTTACATTTATGAAAAGAAAAAGGACCAGAAAAGAAAATCGTAAATCCACGGGTTCATCAAGAAATGATTTCTATGGTAGTGTTGGGTTTTTACTAGTATTTTTTTTTCTAAAGAGGTGGGTCAAAACTTAACAATCAAAAAAATTTTATCGAATTGCTTGTTTTGATGAAAATTGTTATTTTTAATTTAATAGTTAATTTAGTTATAATTTACAAATACTATTGAATTTTTTTAAGTTCATCTAAAATCATTTTAGCTATTCATGGTAAACTGATAAGTATGGGAGACTTGAATCAAAATTATTTCTAAAAAATATTTAATAAGGAAGTAGTTCATTTTTTTTATAACAATGTTAGTCTCAAACTTTTTTTTTCTAAATCTACGGGTCAAATTTTGATCAAATACAATTTATCGACTTGCTTGTATTTTTCAAATGAATAAAGGAAATAGTCACAGTGTGATATATAAAAACAACAATTGGACTCATCCTGATAAGTAACATCAGGTTGTTGTCCGCTGAGTTGCTGAACATTTAGTAATCTACTATTCTTCCTTAAATCCACGGGTATAACCATCAAGACATTAACTATGAGAAACTTTAGGTGTAATAGGTTATAACCTAAATAACCTAAATTTAGTTACCAAATCGTTGTTTTAATTCTATCGAAAATTTATTAAACTAATTGCATAGTTTTAATAAATATTTGACACAATACTTCGTAGTCACCCCGGATGACGACCGCATATTATATCCACGGATGGTTTCTTCATCTTGTAGATCAAAGAAAAAAAAAAAAGGATGATTCTACATCATTATTATGTACATTGACTAATCAAATTATTTCAAGCCCTTGAGAGATTAGTAAATTATAGATTGCTACTTTGTACTCTTACTATTCTTCACATACTAAAATAAATGAATAAGCTGGTCAAACTTCAATTGACAACTTGCCAGTATTAATAGGAATTGTTAATTCTATTTTAATAACTGATCAGCAATAATTTAGCAGTTTGTTTCAATACATCCACGGGTCATAGGATGCAAATACTATTGA
Source organism: Microplitis demolitor (assembly GCF_026212275.2). Classification (NCBI taxonomy): domain Eukaryota; kingdom Metazoa; phylum Arthropoda; class Insecta; order Hymenoptera; family Braconidae; genus Microplitis; species Microplitis demolitor. Next base: position 12,234,220 of record NC_068552.1, on the reverse strand, counting down.
ATTTTTTGAAGTTCATCTAAAATTATTTTAGCTTTTCATGGTAAACTGTTAAGTATGAGAGACTTGAATCAAAATTATTTCTAATAATTATTTAATGAGGACATTGTTGATTTTTTTATGACTGTGTTGGTCTTAAATTTTTTTTTTTCTATAAATCTACGGGTCAAAATTTTAAATCAAATAAATTTTGTCTTGCTTGTTTTTTTCCAAATAAATAAAAAAATTGGTCACTGTGTGGTCTATAAATAGAACAATTTTACTAATTCTGATGAATAACATCCTGTTTTTATCCGCTTAATTGCTGAAGATTTAATAACATATTATTCTTTCTTAAATCCACGGGTACAACCATAAAACATTGACTTTCAGCAATTCAAGGTGTAATGGGTTTTATTTTAATTTTTTTATCTATTCAAATATTTTATTTAATCATAACTTAGCAGTTTATCGTTATATCCACGGATATATACTCAGAAATACGCGTAATCTTTTCAAATCTACGGGTCCCTGTGTAGGAAATTCCATAAAACTCAATAGATTCTCACGAATCCCCATAGAGATTTGATAAGAATGAATGAGTTCTATAAGAACCGCAATAGTTAAATATAGAGCTTCATATATACAGCTATAAGAATATATTGGAGATTCTAAGTAGGGTTCCGTAACAATAATTAAATAGATATCATTAATGTTCCATTTCTGAATTAATAAATGGATTGATTATAGTCACTGTTATTTACAAATACGCTTATTTGTCAGTTGTTAACAATTAATTTTATTTTATTCCAGCTATTGCTATGCTTATATATTCAATGTACCTTACATATTCTTTTGGATTTAAGTATACATATATATAGCCTCTATTAATTTTTAATTTAATTTCACCTTCCGTTTTTAAGTCAGAGAATCTCAAGCTAAAATACGATTGTATATTATACCTATTAACCTGACATCTATAGATCAGTTACTGTAGCAGTTTTTCTTCCGTACGGCATGTAGTGCCAACTTAACTTGCTATCTTCTCCCACTACTGTGAGGGCACATTTTTGCCGACCCTTAGAATGGTGTTGTATCTGTCCCAAAAAGAAAATAATTTGTTTTTAAACACTCGAACATATGAATTTTGCTTTCTAACCATTATTCAATGATTCATAATTCATCGAAATTGATAAATAACAACGATCGCAGTCATAAAAGACGATCAGAAAAAAATAAATGCTCGATAAAATAAATTACAAAAAACATAGCGATAATTTCAAATTTTTCCATTATGTTAAAATTGTGTCAAAAAGTAAACTCATGTACTACAAGCAGTAACGAAATACTAGCATTTATTGATAATAATTTTGATTGATATAATTAATTTATTTGCCATAGCCCCTTTCACCCGTGTAGTGCCAAAAACCACATCGTATTTTATGACTTGTTGATTTCAATTATACGCTGACGCTGCTTAGCGCAGTGCGGCCAGATCGTGGGTAAAACGACCCCCCACTTTCTGCCGCGCGGGCGACACATACAACTTGGGAAGACCTGTTGGTGTGTCGGGTGCGGCGGAAGAAGCCGAAAGGAGCCGAGCTCGGAGGAGAATTTACTCTCCCCACTAAGCACAGAGGAGTCACACACACAGCTGTGACTCTCTGTACATGAAAAATTCTGAGAATCCGATCTCAGCCGAAGCACACAGCGGGAAAAATAATAATAATAGTAATAATATAAAATATAAAAATATAATAATAATATAAAATAATATAAAATAAATTCGAATTTTTTTTTTTAAATAAATTTTTGTTTAAAAAAAAAATTTTTTTTTTTTTTTTTCAGGATTAAATTATTATAAAACAATAAATTATAAATATTATGATTCTTGCTAGTAAATATTACTAGCGAGAATGGCGATTGATAATTATTACACCGGTAATTCTCAAACGCAGCTTTTATAATAGTTCTTATAAACTACGGGTAATCGTGGAAACAGTCAAGTGGAGTGAGCGACTACTTTGGAAGCATAAGCTCCGTCGTCGAGTCCTCGCTGATACAAATTTTTTTTTTCTTTCAAATTTTTAACTTTTTTTTTTTTAATGTTTAAATAAGAGTTCATGTATCAGTACCAGACCATTCCATGCATTTATATATCTATATTTGTGAACATAGATATACGCAAGTATAGATAGATACAAATGCATGAAGTGGTCCGGTACTAATACATTTAAACTCTTTTTGCGGCTAAACTATTGAAGAAACGAAAGTGCACCAAGAGACCTTTTTTATAGAGATTTTTATGCTTTAAAAAAATAGTCTCTTATCATTTTTTCGTATCTTCAATAAATAAGCCAAAATTTTGAAAAAAAAGCCATTTTTAGGTTTTTTTTCAGTTTTAAGCTCTCTTTGCGGCTAGGAGATACGAAAGATTACTTATGACACAGCTTTCCACATTACCCCGGAGGTACTGTGTCCTGGCATGCGTTTCCACTTTTTTTATATGGCGGGATCCTCTTGTAGGCCTAAACCATGGTTTAATTATAGCTAAAGGCTTTATATTTACTTTACTAATAGAAAGTAGAGCTGATGGCTCTCAAAATTCATCAAGTATTTTCTATTTTCACCCTCATAAACGTAAGTTGAAGTTTTACAGCGTTGATCCATATGTGTATGTATACACTCTTCAATTGGATTCTTTATCTCTACCATATTTGCTTGATTATGCAGTTCATCATTTGAAAGTTCATTTTTTATTTTCATTGTATTTTTTACTTTACGTTTCCTTGTCATTAGTACTGTTTAAAATTTACCCCTTTCAAAATTGATCAAGATAAATAAATATATTTCTATTCTTTCTATCTGAAGTGAGCGGGGCTATCAATAAGTATTGTTATCAATAAGTAAGACAGAAGTCGTAACATTCATCATACCTTCTGTCTTTGTCACTCTTACGGTATCGCTGATGACAGTCTCGGTCAGCGCCGGCCGATTGACAGCGCTGCGACAATCGATTGTTATTGTCTCTGTCTTACTTATTGAGTCATTGGGGACTGCGCGGCTAAACTTTTTTTGTCAAGCAGTTATATTTAATGCAATACCAAAATTATTTTTATGATAATTTTTAGTTGTTAGATGCATTCTAATTCAAATGCTCTTATAATCTTCACAAAAGCAATTTTTAATGATGACGAAGTTTCTTAAAGTCAATCGCGTCTCTTTAAACTTTAAATGCCCGAAGGAGTTACACGCGCGCGTTTTTCGCGCCTCGGATCTCGGTTATAAACAAATGTGCCCGAAGGAGTTACACGCGCGCGTTTTTCGCGCCTCGGATCTCGGTTATAAACAAATGATGCTTTAGTGTAATGGGCTAATAATTTATTTAATATCACGTAGAAGTTAGTCTTCCGCTCTTCTACCTCATAATATATTTAATATAGAGCCTTAAGTTTTACTTCTTTTTAGTTTATACTTGTTAATATTAGAGCCTTCAGCTCTACTTTTTATTAGTAAAGTAAATATAAAGCCTTCAGCTATAATTGAACCATGGTTTAGGCCTACAAGGGGATCCCGCCATGTAAAAAAAGTGGAAACGCATGCCAGGACACAGTACCTCCGGGGTGATGTGGAAAGCTGTGTCATAAGTAATCTTTCGTATCTCCTAGCCTCGAAGAGAGCTTAAAACTGAAAAAAAACCTAAAAATGGCTTTTTTTTCAAAATTTTGGCTTATTTATTGAAGATACGAAAAAATGATAAGAGACTATTTTTTTAAAGCATAAAAATCTCTATAAAAAAGGTCTCTTGGTGCACTTTCGTTTCTTCAATAGTTTAGCCGCAAAAAGAGTTTAAATGTATTAGTACCGGACCACTTCATGCATTTGTATCTATCTATACTTGTGTATATCTATGTTCACAAATATAGATATATAAATGCATGGAATGGTCTGGTACTGATACATGAACTCTTATTTAAACATTAAAAAAAAAAAGTTAAAAATTTGAAAGAAAAAAAAATTTGTATCAGTGAGGACTCGACGACGGAGCTTATGCTTCCAAAGTAGTCGCTCACTCCACTTGACTGTTTCCACGATTACCCGTAGTTCATAAGAACTATTATAAAAGCTGCGTTTGAGAATTACCGGTGTAATAATTATCAATCGCCATTCTCGCTAGTAATATTTACTAGCAAGAATCATAATATTTATAATTTATTGTTTTACAATAATTTAATCCTGAAAAAAAAAAAAAAAATTTTTTTTTTAAATAAAAATTTATTTAAAAAAAAAAATTCGAATTTATTTTATATTATTATTATATTTTTATATTTTATATTATTATTATTATTATTATTATTTTTCCCGCTGTATGCTTCGGCTGAGATCGGATTCTCAGAATTTTTCATGTACAGAGAGTCACAGCTGTGTGTGTGACTCCTCTGTGCTTAGTGGGGAGAGTAAATTCTCCTCCGAGCTCGGCTCCTTTCGGCTTCTTCCGCCGCACCCGACACACCAACAGGTCTTCCCAAGTTGTATGTGTCGCCCGCGCGGCAGAAAGTGGGGGGTCGTTTTACCCACGATCTGGCCGCACTGGCTTAGCGTCTTTCTATATCAAATTTTCAAAGCTTTGGCTGCGGGCTACTGCACATTCTTGTTCTTCTATTATTTGGGCATTACCCTGCCATCTTCCAGACTTCGCCAGATTTTCTATAAAATTCTGCTTTATCATACAAGTTTTCATAATACGTTACTCCCTCTTATAGTTTTGTGTTCAATATTCGGAAACCTTCAATTCTGCCAACCTCTACATGAAATAATCTCTACAAGCTCTTGCCACATTTTCGCCGACCCATAAAGATGTCTGCGTACCATTTGAGTAGAGATGTTTAGAATGGTGTTGTATCTGTCCCTTCTTTTTCACGCTTTATCCTGATATCACAAAATTCAAATGTTCAAATTTTTAGCGCTTAGATTGTAGATGGCGTCAGTTGTTTCCTTGTTATATCTCATCATTTTTCAATTCTACTCCGATTTATATGCGTTAGGGGTTTAACTTCAGAAAAATAGGAAGAACAGATTGTTACCGACCCGAAAGGTTTCATTTAGAATGCATCTGACTGTCACACATAAAAATGTAGTTCTTGCTTTTAAGAATTTAAAAGAAGATAATTGGTAAGTAAAATGTTTTAAATGTTAATTTTTTAATAACGATAAAATTATACGTTTTCAGAAAATTATAGCTGATAATACCCTAAATTTTATGTTGTAGAAAATTTTCTCTACGAAAATGTCCCAAGTTACACTTAGCGCAACTCTATTGAAGAGGAAGCGCTTCCCGATAAAAAAAGATTTTATCTGATTATATATAAGTATATACGAGTATATGTAAGACCATATATAATTATATATAATCATGTATGGAATTATATATGATCATACATGGAATTATATATAATCATATGAACCTATATATAATTAGATCTGATCAGACCTGGCTGATGAAGGCTAGGTATAATCATATATAAGTCTATATATGATCATGTCTAATTATATATAAGTCTATATATAATTAGATCTGATCAGGCTTCAATGATATAAAATCTATAAATATTTAATTACGTGGGGGCAGGAGGGGGGGCAAAGCGGAGTACTTAACGAAATACTATGGTTCCGAAGATTCAAATACGCTAAATCTTTTTGTTTTTTATGATATGCGAAGTAAATAAACAAAAATTTCAGTTGCCGTTGAAACAAAAAATTTTTACTTTGGCGGGCAAATAGGGTATCCCTTAAAAAAGGCCCAAAAAAAATTTCTGCATATTAAAATTAGTTGATCAAATTAAATTTTTTTGTGAGCAATTTCCATAACAAAATATTACATCTTACACGATTACTGGATGCAAAAGCAAAAAAAAACTTTTTACTGGTTTTTATCATAAATCAAAAGCCATCAACATTTTTTGACTGAAAGTTGATTTTTGAAAAAGTTTAATAAAAATATTTAAAATATTACTCAATTATGTTGACAAAAGTGATTTTGGAATAATTAAAAAGTAAAATTTTCTCTTATAAAATTTTGGGGGTACCCCGTTTTATCTACCCTACCCCTTTTGCGCCCCTTTTCCCTACGTGGGTATATATATATATATATATATATATATATATATATATATATAACATAATGTGACAATTTTAATATTATAGTTATTAAATTTATGTTTTGTCAACTATCAATCAAACTTAAATCCCCATTGCTTGAAAAATATTCAAAGGTTTCAGCAGCAATTCAAAAGTATAAATCGATATCGATTTATATATGGATATTTATAAGTTTAAGATAAAAAGATTTGATTATATTTATCTGATGAATTCTATCGTAATTTATGTACAAAACTAAATTCATCATTAGGTGCATTATTTGAGTAGGATGTATCAATTTAATTATTTGAGTTAAGTTATACCACAAACTTTTATTCATTGTAAGTTCATAACAGACTAGAGGATCAGACTACCATCTAGCGATTACCAAAGTTAAGCAGCATCGGCGTGGATCAATAATTGGGTGGGTGATCCCTCAGTACAAAAATAGTTAACCTATAGTAATTTTTTTTTTTTTTTTTTTTTTTTCCACTTTAAATTTAACCAACATTTATATTAATGAAGACGATAAATCCTAATATTTAATTCTTAATTAATAATTTTCAGATATTTCCAATGAGCTTTTAAAAATGACTATATTCGTTCATGCATAATTATATCTAATCATATATGATTATATATAATCAGATCTTGCCAATTTTCAGATCTGATTATATATGGACTCATATATAATTATACAAAATCTTTTTTCATCGGGTGTTGTATAAGTTACCGCGAAATTCGGCAACTAGCAATTTGATGCTTCGAAAAGTGAAAAAAAAACTCAGATATTTTTATAAATAATTTATTAACTACTTCTGATATGAAATCACACAAGAAAAAAAAATCTCACAGTAACTCTCTTGAAAATGACTCAAACGTCAATGGCTTCAGTTATGAGTATTTATTGAAAAATATTAATGAGATTCCAAAACCAGATAATTGGTTTTTTGTAAAATATATGCGACATTCATGGCTATCAATATTTGATGTCAACTCAGGTAAATCAAGATAAATTAGAGGTGAGTAAAATTATACACATATAATATAACTAGTGATGTAAAGCTAAGCATGTGCTCGTCAAATGCTCGTTAATTGCTCGTCATTTGACGTCAATTGACCAACTAAAAAAAAGGACCGCCGGTCATTTTTTAAATTTACCCTGCTTAAAAAATCCGATAGATTCTCATAAAAAAATTATTTTTATTGATTATTGAAATTTTGATAATATGATGTTCTCTTTATTTTATGTAATAGTTTTAAATTCATTTTATGCATTTTTTTAAAAAAAGTTACTCAATTGTTTCTTTTCTTTTTTCATAATCTTGAAAAATGTCAGTTTTAAACTTTATTAAATTGATTAATTACAAGAAAAAACAGATAAAATTCGACTCGAATATTCCTAAAATGTTTTCCGATAAAAAAAAAACATATGGTTGTTTTTAGTATTTTTTTTAGTATTTAAAAAAATATAGCGTAAAAATTCATTTGTTTACAACAAATTATTTGTTTAATAAACAAATGAAAAATTATTAAAAAATTATTTTTTTATAAAACATGATGAATTATGATTAAAAAAAAAATAGTTCATTAATATTAATACTAAGCAACAAAAAAAAATTGTTAATTAGCAAATGCGCTTTTTAGCAATAAAAAAATTTTGTTAAGGGACGATTTTTTTTTTTTAAATCATTATTTTCATCAAGCATCTTATTCCCAAAAAAAAATTTTTTAAAATCTTATTAACAATGCATTTGTTTATAATAATTATTTGAACGATGTAAGTAAAAATTTTTTCGAAATTATTGTTAAGTAGCTTTTGGCAATAAAAAACAAAATTATCAAAAAAATAAAATTCCTCGATTGCTTTATTTACATTTTTAATTTTTCAATTCTTTAGATCGTAAATAAGAAAGTGAAAAATCGAAATTTTTTAATTTTTCCAACGGCGATTTTTTCTAAACCCTTTAAAGAACAGCTCTCCCTGACGGTTTTAAATCAGCCTGGAAACACCCTGGAAGTGGAAACACGGTGGATCCAGGGTGGTTACAGGGTGGGTTTGTGCCATTTTATCACCGTGTATACACGGTGGTTACATGGTGTTTTCACGATGGTAACACGGTGTACCCACCCTGATTCCACGGTGTATTCACCGAGATTCCACAGTGTATCCACGATGATTACGCGGTGTACGTAGAATCACGGTGAATACACCGTGGAATCACGGTGATAAAATGACAAAAAACCCACCGTGTAACTGCCGTGGATCCACCGTGATTCCATCGTGTTTCCGGGGTGTTTCCAGGGTGAATCAAAACCGCGAGAGCTACGAAGTGAAAAAAATCCTGGATTCTTAGTTTAGAAATAATCAGGGTTTTTATATAAACTTTGAACGAGTAAAAATAAACTAAATAACAAAAGCATAGTTAATTGAAAAATTGAGGTAAAATTTTTTTTCGGTTGATTATTATTAATCCATGTGTTTAGAAAGAACCAAAATTTTTTTATTTCTTAATATTTATATTTAATCGGCTAAAATAATTTTTTTCGATTATGCTATTGATTCTATTAACGCGCGTGCATGCGCTGCTACCCGTTTTCAGTCCCATTTTCACCACTATATTAAAATTATAAATATTGTTGGTACAGTTGGTACAGGGGAGACAGGACTTTTTTTTTTTTAATTTCCTGCTCTTTAAGGATCTTTTTATAGATTTTGGATATCTCAAATAGTTGTTGAACTATTTGTAAAAAACCAAACCACTTTTTTTTTTTTACTAAATTGTTAATAACTTACAATTTTTGCCAGTCCCAAATTTCCACTTTAATTTTTTTTTATAGATGCCATTTCGAATCAAATCAGACCTTAATCATAATTTTCGGTGGTCTTAGACAGATTTTCGTCAAAAAGGCACTTGTTGACAAGACTAATATGTTTATATGCGTAAATACCGTAACTTACATGAGACAACAAGTCATTGAACATACAAACGGAAATATGATGAATTTTATTATTTTCTTATAAAATTCAATTATTAATGACAGGATCATTTTCTCATGTGTTCTTATTAAAACAGAAATTTTGTAAATTTTATTATTTTCTTTTAGAATCCTATTGTGACTGATAAAAATATTTTCGAATACGTTCTCATACAAACGGGAAGTTTATAAATTTTATTATATTCTCATAGGATCTAGTTATTAGTGACAGGAGCATTTCCTCATACATTCTCATTAAAACAAAAATTTTGCTAATTTTATTATTTTCTCATAGATTCCAATTATAAGTGACAAGATCATTTCCTTATACATTCTCATCCAAAAAGAAATTTTGTCAATTTTATTATTTTCTCATAGAATCCCATCATTACGGACGGAATGATTTCTTCATACGTTCTCATTGAAACGAAAATTTTGCTAATTTTCTTATTTTCTCATAGATTCCATTTGTTAGTGACTAAATCATTTCCTCATACATTCTCAACTGAATAGAAATTTTGTAAATTTTATTATTTTCTTATAGATCCCTATAAATCCCGTGAATATTTTATCCCATCCAACTTTATAAAAACTCATTTTTTATAAATTAAAAAAACCAATTGTAAATTTTGAGTACGTTTATTAAAATTCATATTTGTTTTTCTTAATTTTAAATAGCAGCTTGATTATTAAATTACTTATATTAAATTTGAAGTTTTTTTTATTGAAAACCCAATTCAAATATCTAGTTATGAAAATTCAATTTCTTTTGTATTGTAATTTTAAAATTATTTCAGGTATACTAAAAATAAAACTCTACCCAATTGAAGTCAGCCGCATCATACCTTCATAGAAATTTCTCGCTCCAATAAAATATCCTACCATTTCAAAATATCTACCAATGAAAAAATTTACCATGATATAATCGCTACCAGAAAAAAACACCACCAAATTGCATTTATGAATAAACTCTACCGTTGGAAATCAATACCCTCAACTTTAGAATGTATATTTTACAGACAATAAATTTATTTCTAATTAATTGGGAATTGTTTGGGAATATTTAGGAATGTGACTCCATTATTTAGGACTAATTAATTAATGAGTAATTAGCATTTGGGATTTTAAAACTAAAACAATTCATAACCCGGGAAAAAATGATCAGATCTGATCAGACATTAGCAGGCATGAGTCTTCAGGCCTGATCAGACATGAAAAATGACCATGCCTGTCCAGGCCTGATCAGGCATGTTCAGGTCTGATCAGGTATGTTCATGTCTGTTCATGCCCATCCTGGAAAAAAAATTATATATAAAAAATGGCCCGATATAATTATATGTAATTATGTATAACTATATTATATTATATATAATTATTGCTATAAAAATAAAATAAAAAATCCGGGCGTGTGCAGGATTTGAACCGTGGACCTTGCGCTCGAAAGATTAACACGCTACTTTTTTTTTTTTTTTTTAAAAAGTTCATTTGCTTTTGAAAAAATACATTTCTTATCTTACACTATATAAGAATATTTAGCCGCAAATACAAACTTAAAAACTAGCCATACGATTTTGAGTTATTTATCATTTAACGTAATTTATTGCCATCTAGTCTCCTAGATTGGAGCAGCTGATGTCAAGCAAAGATCTCAATAATACAAATCATTTTTTATATTATTTTTGTTTGTTTGTATACATGTTATTACTTAATTATAAATAAACTATTTCAAGTATTTCAATTTTGGGGAAAGGTACTTGTATAGGTGTGGAAAATAATTTCTTATGAAAAAACCACTTAAATTTCCAGGTTTCCTGTTGTAACTTATGATACTAAGAAAAAAAGAAAATAAAATAAAATAAAAAGAAAAAAAAATAAAGAATTAAACCTAATCTATTTACAATTATTTACATATATGAAAAAATAATTATTTTTTTACTGATTACTGAGCCTTCTTCTCAGCTCCTTTCGGTGTTTAGACTTTTCGGTCAGCCAGAAGTATTTATCGCTGAGTCTGTGTGGATCCAGACGGTCACGAACCGGGAGAGCAGTGGAGTAGCTTAAGTCAAACCTTCTCATATCTGCCTCAGCGTGTGCGAAGTCAATTTTTTTATGTGCTTTGTGCCTTTTCCAATGGAAAATCACTGGAACATTGTTGGCATCCTGGATGTAGCCAGTCTTATCTAGTGGAATGAACGCTTGTGGCGGAAGAAGTTCTAGATTATTATCTTCAGCTAGGTCGGCCTCAGAATAATCCACCATCCCTCTGATGGACTCATTCTCGATGTTTGGGATGTTGCTGAAGTAATCACGTATTAGCCTAATAATATGGCAATCGATTCTTGGGTTGTCTGTTATATTATCGATGTTTTCATTGCTGATATACTTTCTGAAGTTGGACTCACTTGACCTGTAGGCTCCAATACACGCCCTCAAGCATTTACACTCAAAGACTCTATAGCTTTCCATTACTGCAGCGCTCGTATCCCACCAAATCGGTGCAGCATACGTCATGATCGGCCTGACTAACAGTTGGTAGCAGATCTTTTGTTTTCCTGCTCAGATGTTTATTATAGAATATCCTGTTATTCGCTTTGAACGCGGCTTTGGCTTTAGCGAGCTGCAAGTCAGGATGAGATTTGAGTCTCAGAAGATAGTCTATATGCACTTCCAGGTACTTGACGACATTCTTGTGTGGGATTAGCATTAATTGATTGGTATTTGGTGATGGTGTCGAGATAGTGAAGTCTTTAAGTTGAACTTTAGCTTTGTTACTCAAGTGGTTCGACCTTCGCCTGAAAACAATGGTCTCGCATTTTTCCGGATTTATTCGTAAGTTCCACGTCTTGTAAAAGTCATTAATTTTTTTTTACGATCTCTTCCAGCCGCTCCTTGAGTTCATGAGGTTTCTTTCCCGCAATGCCAACAATTAGATCGTCGGCATATGCAATTGCAAATAAATCCGGATCAGCATTCAAGCCAAATAATGACGGCAGAACATGCTGAATAAATTAAACAGCAACGGCGAGTTAACTGTACCTTGCTGCAGTCCCTCGAGGACTTGATAGGTATTTGTAGAGAGATTGACTCCATCCCAGATTCAGAATGTTCTACCCGAGATCATGTCTGTTATTAGCAAGAGAAGCCATCCTGGGAATCCATATCTTTTTAGTTTGAATAACAGTCCGTTGATCCAGACCGGATCGAAGGCTTTTTCCATATCTATTAGCACAGCAGCCACTCGCTGGTTCTTTTTGAGGTGTTTACAGATGATATCCAGGAGTTTGTGGACAGCGTGTGTAGTACTATGCTTGGCCCGAAAGCCAAACTGGAGATCATGTATCAGGTTGTTGTCACTGCAGAATTTTACAATATAGTTATTTATAATCATTTCATATACTTTACCCAGGTTTGATGTTAGACTGATGGGTCTATAGCTCATTGGCTTACTGGGATCTTTACTTTTTTTTTCAGGATCGGCAAGACCTTCGCCGCTTTTCATGAGTCTGGAAAGAATGAATGATTAATAGCATTATTGAAGATTATGACCAATGCAGTCGTGATTCTCTTTGGCAAGTGCTTCAACATTATAGACGGGATCCCATCTGGGCCACTGGAGGTCTTGTTAGGTAGTTTTTTAAGAACCCTAGTAAGCTGCTCGTGATTTGTGAATGGGTGCGCCGCTTCATTCTCCATTTTTGGACATGAGGCACGGTTATTTTCTGAGAAAGTTGTTACAGTAGAGCCCATTAGCTTCTTGGACGCGAGCACTGATTTGATGTCAGTTGCTTCTTTGTCAACGCATTCTTTTAGCCTGGATCCAGTGTTGAGGTACCGAGGTGCGTTTATATATTGATAAAATTCGCCTATCACGTTCAGTTTATCAATCGGATCATTAATTAGTAGCTCTTCCCCAATGGGACATGCTTTATTCATGTCGATCGCTCCTGTGGCACATGCTGGGTCCCCTCTGTTTATTCGTTGGTCTGCTATTTCGATCAGCTTTTTACTTCGTAACAGACGATTGATTTTGGGAAAGAAGGCCGTCGGATCCCTGTGATTTACCTGGCCCAGCTGGGCCCTCCAGTATCCCGCAATCGAGTTGCTCAGCTCCGCCCTCAGTTCTGCTTTGATCTTGTTTAGCAACCACTTGAGCCTGTGGAGTAAGTCGAGCTTGTCTGGTCTTACTGCTCTTTGGGTCTCGTGAAGCAACTTAATTACTTTGGCCTTATCTTTTTGCAGAGTTTTTATTTTTGAGTTAAGGTATTTAAGTATACCGTTAACTTTTTTTGAGACCAGAGCAGTATTTCTCAATGCAGTTGTTAGCGCCAACGTGACTTCCCTGATGCTTTCAGAAACTTCATCCGGCGTCAGGTTCCTGTCATCCGGCAGGTTTTTGGAGAGTTCCACGTTGGCTCTTTTTTCGAACTTACTCCACTTAGTCGCTCGAATGTTAGGTGGTAAATCCATGACATCACTTGCCTGACGGAAACCGATGGACGGGGATGATGACAGTGAATAGGAGGGCCCTGTGGTCACTGTCATAATCGTCCGTTTTTATTCTGCTGTTGCCAGCGAGGTCTGTAATGCCCAGGTTGGTGATCCACACGTCTAAATATGTCTGGGCTGGTGTATATGATGGATCCACCGTTGGGTATATTTTGGCGCTAAATTTCTTTGCGGTCTCTGCTTCCCAGATTCTTAGATACTTTCCTCTTTGATTGTCGTGAGTATCCCCCCAGTCTCTTCTGCGTGCGTTTAGATCGCCCGCCAGCACAAATGAGTTTAGTGGATCGTCAACTTTTAGTTTATGCAATAACTCATTCAATTCCTAAATGAAAATTTTTCTGTTGGAGTTGGTACTATAGCAACTTATGATGAACAATTTCTTTTTGTCATCATGGTTATCCAGAAAAATTTAAATTATTGTGAACTCAAGCAGTTGATTATTTACTGAGGTTGGATATTTGATAGTTTGAGCGCCAATGTTATTTTTTATTAAGATCGCAGTGCCTCCCCCTTGCTGCGAATTTGGTCGATCTGTCCGTATTATTTTATAAGATTGCGAGAAAATATAATGTTTGCTGGTTAGTTTAGTTTCTGATATTAGAACAATATCTGGAATGTATTATTCTACTCTGTTAAATAATTCTAATCTTCTGATGTTGTGTTGCAGAGAATTCACGTTAATAGCCATGACTTTAAGGAATGCGCTTGGAGCAACATGTCTTCTAGGTTCGGGGTTTGGATCAGCTCTCTGGTTATTACTATTCATGATTCAGGTTTAGGTAGTCGAATAGGAAGTCAATTTTCTGAGAATTGGTCTCAATCTTCTATATGCTGGTGTTCATTTGTTGTATGACTGCGGTTAGCGACTGAAGCTCGTTTTTAATTTGGTTCATCCAGTTGTGCTGTCGTGAGGCAACCGGTGGATTTATCTCTGCATTTGAGTCTAAATTTTGCCTATATTGCTGCTGATTCTGAGTCAACCTGCGGACCTCCGGATTTACTGGAAGGAAGTGGTCTCTCACCTGCGATAAAGTATTAGCGAACGTGAGTTGTGGCTCTGTTATCCGATTAATGTTCAAGTTTTTTGTCGTTTAGCTTATTTCTGGCTTTTGTTTGCTCTTTTTTTTGCTCTTTCATAAATTTCATGAAAAGACAGCTTTTGTAAGTGGCCGGGTGCCCCGTCTTATCGCAATCAGCACATTTGAACTCTCTTGTTTGCTCGTCTCTTAGTGGACATTCACCTGGGATGTGTGTGCCACCACATTTCACGCACCTGTAATCCATCTCGCAGTTTTCTTTTGTACGACCGACTCTCTGGCATTTCCAGCATTAGAGTATTCTATTTCTCCTAAGCCTTTCTCAACGCACTTTTTGGTATACAACACTTTTTATTTTAAATAACTCACTAAGACAGCTATTTTGCGTGACTTGCACTATGAGGTGTCTTTTCTTTACTCATTCCCGCCGTTTGGTAAATTTTAATTGTACCATGAATTAAAAAATTTATAACGTGGGAAAAAGGAATCTATGTTAAGGAGGTTCGAGCGAATCTAATGTAAAACAAATTTTCCAACTTTAAGATTTGAAACTTAGTATATATATAAATAAGTACTTTATCGATGTATTCTCAAAATTTGAATATAATCCACCGTTTCCTTACCTAGGTAAAAATCACCGAGTTTCCGAATTTTTGAAAATTTACAATTTTCTTAGCGAGAAGTTAAAAAAAAAATCGGTCTATCGGTTGACCCTGTGGGCCAGCCTCAAAACTTCCCACTGTTTTCGACGACCTTGAGCTTGAAAATATCGTTGTAAATACATTTTTGAGCTCTTCGAGCTCGAAAATACTTTTGTATGCCATTATTTTCGAAAAAAAAAACGTTTTTAGCATTTCTTTCTCCCACGATATCTCACGAACGAATCAACCGATTTTGATGGTTGAGGCAGCAATCGACACGTTTTATTGTTCTAGAGCTGATTAGATTCTGGAATTGATCGAATGAGTCACTCCAAAGATAATCGAAAAAAAACCGTTTTTATAGCATTTCTTTCTCCCGCGATAACTCTCGAACGAAAAAACTGATCGAGATGGTTAAGGCGGCAATCGATGCGTTTTATGAAGTTATAGAGCTAATTAGATTTTGAAGTCGATCGTTCAATTTGCTTCTGAAAAATCTATAAAAAACTAAAAACAAATTATTGTTTTTCGTAGTTCGGAAATATTTTCGAGTCTACTTGATCAAATGATCTGAAATTTTTAGAAAATTTGATGGCCAACAATTTCTTTCGATTGCCGCAAGAACCATTTAAATCGGTTTATTAGTTAAAAAGTTATCACACACACACGCGCGCGCGCGCGCAGACACGGACATCATTCTGAGAATAGTCAGAATAGCTTCCCGTGAAAAATTAATCATACATGGCCATACATGGAGCATATATGGACATACCAACTTTTAGATACAGTCATGCATGGCCATATATGAACCATACAAGGCCATGTAAGGCCATACATGGTATTGTATGACTGTATATGGCCATGCATGACTGTATTAAAAAAGATTATATGCCCACGTATGACCATATATGAACCATATACGGCCACGCATGATTCATTTTTCACAGGATGAGCGTTCGAGGCGTGCATTCACGTGAAAAATGAATCATACGTGGTCGTGCATGGCTGTATATGGCTCATTTTTTACCGGTAGCGTTATTTTGTTTATGTCAACTCTTCAAATTGCGTATTTTCCAGGTGACTTTATTTCAGAACTTCCCTTTTACCGTTGAATTTTTTTTTCTTTGTCATATTTTACTACTAGCTTAGAGGCGGTAATTTTTTAAATTCAGATAATGAAAAATATAACAATTTACAGTTTTCTAAATTTAGAGTTTAAAAACGGCCAAATTTACAAGTGGTGAAAAAACTCTGAACATGGAAACTTACCCAAATTAATGCACGCGATTGTAGGTATAAACGACATGATACTAATACATTTTCACATTATATACAAATGATACACATATTGTTGTCATTATTCTTTGGATGTATATATATATGTGATAAGAATATTTCCCAGTGTTTTCAAGTTAAAGAAAAAGGACAAAAGTGCACATGTAACTTGTCAATAAAAAAAATAAAATAACGGAACGTTAAATAAAAAAAAAAAAAAAAAAAAAAAAAGATGGGAACAAAGATGAAATTGAGATTTTTAAAAGTGCAAAAAAATATAAATTTTTATTTGTAAAATAATAATTCCATAACAACAATGATAATTGATAAGAAGGTTTGTTGTGTCATTATAATTTGGAGGTCAAGCTTGTCTAAATAGGGATCATTTGATTTATTTTTATCAATAAATAAAATTAGATCATTATATATTTAATTGGGGTTTCTTAGATTATTCTTAATTATCCTACTAATTAATTTCGACATTATAAAATATATAAAATACTTGTTACGACACTTATGACATTGATTACTATTATATTCATATATACTATTAATAATGTCGCACTGAAACTTTTGAAGTTGACACAACATATTTGTTTAATCAATTTTTCTGTTGTCTTATTAATACCCTTTTATTGATATTTTATACAGAGAGTCACGACATAATATAAGCAAATATTGGCCATGGCAACCACGGAGCAGGATATTACAGTTGCTGATTTTATATTTTACAATAACTTTGATTCAGCAAACTTAGCTAAAGTTGAGCAAGTCAACACACAAAATGCTAAAGATCAAGGTAATTTTTAATTATTTATTTATAATATTATACCGTAAAAAATTTTATTAACCTCATTATGTCATGACAATAATATTAATTATTTCATTCCAGATGCTAGTGAAACAGTTGTAAATAAGTCGTGTAAAATTTCTGATGATCAACAACCAGAATATGAATTTAACGTCTGGACCAAACATGACTGTCATGGAACAGAATTTCAGAATAATAATCGAACATGGTTTTATTTTGGTATTAAATCACCTGTTCAAAATGTTTCGGTTAAGCTCAATGTGGTCAATCTTAATAGACAGTCAAAGATGTTTAGCCAAGGAATGTGTCCAGTTTTTAAAGTCATTCCAGGCCATCCTCATTGGGAAAGGATACGGGATAAACCGACTTACACTGTAAGTTTTTATTATTATTAAACAATATTAACAAAAATTTATATTTAATGTTTTTATAGATGGACCAAAAAGGAAGTGAATTTACATTATCATTTATAATTCGGACTCCAGAAAATCTTAAAGCCATTATTTATGTTGCATTCACATATCCATTTACTTACTCTGATCTTCAACATTATTTAAACAAAATTGACGCACGAATATCGAAACAAAATTTGTCAAATCCAGATGCAATATATTATCATCGAGAGTGTGCTATTAAATCATTAGAAGGTCGTCGTCTTGAAGTATTAACCGTTAGCTCTTATCACAATATTTGGGGGGAGAGGGAAAATAATTTAAAGGGCTTATATCCAGAGCCTGATGAACAAAGATCATTTAAATTTCGTGGTAAAAGAACTGTGTTTGTGAGTGCACGAGTTCATCCAGGTGAAACACCGTCCAGCTTTGTGTTCAATGGATTTTTAAATTTTTTACTTAATTTAGATGATCCAATAGCTATTATATTACGCCGTATTTATGTGTTCAAATTAATACCTATGCTTAATCCTGATGGTGTTGCTCGAGGTCACTATCGTATGGATACACGTGGTGTCAATCTTAACAGGGTATATCTTAATCCTTCATACAAAAATCATCCTACTATTTTTGCCGCAAGAAGTCTCATCAGGTTTTATTTTATTATATTATATTATATTTCAATATATACAGAAATTTAATAAATACCATAACATTTATTATTTTTTTGTCAAAAGGTATTATCATAATTTTTATGAAGAAATAATAGAACCCAACACATTTGAAGAGACTTCATTGGAATTAGATAAGGAGGGAATGGAAATTGTTAATGCAATGACTATGGATAAAAATAAATGTCTTGAGCAACTAGCCACCGATTGTGAAAGTCCAGACAAAGAGATCGGGCTGATAAAATCTGGTACGTAAATATTTATCAATAGATCACCTGATAAATTTTACTTTCAATAAAAACTATTAATTTATACTGATATTGGTATATAGATAAACAAGCTTCTAGTGAATCTCAGAATAAACTACCAACAACAGAACGGACTGAAAATGCAAGCAGTAAAAATTCCTCCACTGCCAGTAATCCTCCACGAAGTTCAGAACATTCAGGCTTATTTTTGTATGTTGATCTTCATGGACATGCTTCCAAGAAAGGCATCTTTATGTACGGCAATTACTTTGATGATCCTGATGACACAATAATGTGCATGTTGTTACCAAAATTAATGTCCATCAATAATTCTAATTTTCACTTTACATCGTGTAATTTCACAGAAAAAAATATGTATCTTATGTAAGTAAAGAAATAAGTATTTTAATTTTATTCTCAGATTAAAATTTTTATTTCTAAATTTTGAATTTATCAGTGATAAAAGAGATGGAATGTCTCGTGAAGGATCAGGAAGAGTTGCTGTTTATAAAATGACAGGTTTAGTGCGTAGTTATACTTTGGAATGTAATTACAATTCTGGTCGATTGGTTAATACAATACCTGCGAGAATACGTGACCTCGCATTTAAACCACCGGGACACATGTTTGTGCCTCCAAAATATACACCAACTGTGTTCGAAGAAGTATTAAATACTTGAATTTTTTATAACGTAATAATATTTAAGATTATTAATGTGTTGATAAATTAATTATATAGGTTGGAGCAGCACTAGGTCCGTCAATACTCGACCTAACAAATAGTAATCCTAATAGTCGTTTGTCAAACAGTCAGTATCGATCATTAAGAGGAGTTAAATCTTATTTAAAGTTGACTTATGTTAATAATCTTACGACTACGATCAACAAACCACGATCGAAGGTAAATGAAAACACTGAGAATCTCATCAATATTGAAAATATTGAAATAAGACAGTGTTCTTTGTCTTAAATATTATAATCATCATTTTTGACACTTGTCAAATATTGACTTTGCTATGCTTTTTTTTTTATTTCATCTCACATAAATAAAATAAAAATTTGTAATTTTTTAACATTATTTTTCATAAAAATTTTCTATATTCATTTCATTTAATATATGACTATTTCGGTAGAGTAAAAATTTTTTTTATCATTCGACAAATAAGTAGAATAACTACGCACTTATGAATTTAATAATTTTTTTTTAATTATTTGTAAAATAACAAATTTATACTTGTATAAATAATATATAATACTGTTTAAACGTGTTGTCGGTAGACAAATGCATTTAATAACGACAATATATTTTATTGACTTCACAAATGTATTCATTAAAAAAGTGCTTCTAAAAAATTCTCATGACGAATTAAATGTGTAAAATATAAGGAATTGTTAATTGTAAATAATTTAAAAATCCGGGTTGTGATTAATAGATTACCCTGTTATGTAATTTATGAATATATTAAATTATTAAAAAATATTTCGTCATAACTTGACAGTTAAATTGAACAAAATTATATTTAAAATATTTACTTAGACTTTAAAGAGACAAAATGAATTGTTTAATTATGTTTTTATGACTGTCTATTTTATCACGTACAAAATATTTTATATAAAATAATCACAAAAACTTTTTAAACCGTTGATGTGCTAAAAAAAATTGACTGACATTAATTTATTCAAAAATTTTCATAATTTAACTCAATGTTACCTGCTTCACCATTCTTGTTTAATAAAAAAAAATTAGTTATACCTTAAAATCAAAAAGACTTCCTTGTTAAGTTACCTCATAGGCAATTAATTTAATAATATTTATTTATGTAAAAATATCTGAAAATATATTTATCTGTGTTAATAAAATTCAAAGTCTTTTGGCACAAAATTCATTTTTTTTTTTTTAATTTTGTTTTCATTATAATTTTAATTTATCATTTGCCCCTGCTTTAAATCCTTATTGTTATCCTAGTTAATAGAATGCACAATTATGCTTGATATAATTTAAATAATAATATTTTAATTTAAATATCAAGTAGCAAATAACAAATAGCTAATAAAAATAATTTGGTAAGTCATTAACTTTAATGTAACTATTGTTTACAATAATATAATGAAAAATAAATAGTAAGTGTAAAAAGGCTTTGAACAGAATACCCTTATTAAAAGAAACGATTCGAAAAAAAAAATTTTAAATAATTTTTAATGCTTTTGAATACGTTGAATACTTTTGAATCGCCATTCTTATGGAAGCTTAACATTACAAATCGTTTCGAATCGTTTCTTTTAATCAGGATATTTTTTTTAAATTATTAATAAAATTATTATTGTACAGCATCAATCAATTCATGACAATATTGGTCTACTGAAGGACACAACATGTTTCGAGGACATTATAACAACAATGGGTAGTTTACCATCGGAAGAAGCATCAAATAATACTCAAAAGAATGAAACAAGCAGCCCAGCGAAATCACGTATTGTTCACCGAACATCATCACTCTACAGTACTGTGAAACGAATTAAAAGTGGAAAGCGAAGTGCTCGTCAATTGGCAACAACAAATCGTAAGTCTCTGAAGAATCAACGTCGAATAATGAATAATGTCGAAAATGGTCAGACGATTTTTAAAATCAGATCATCACGGCTTGGTGTGAAGGCTACGATGCTTAAATCATCTGCTGGACGTCGTCATCTGCCAGAGAAAAGTCATCTTCAGAAAATCATCAACAAGCATCCCAGTGGCAAGACAACTATGGAAATAATTGCTGAGCAAACCACATCAGTAATTAAAACTGGAACTAAACGACTCAAAGTACTACAAAATTTATTAAAAACTCGACCAGAAATTGGGGAATCCTCTAAATCAGTGGCTTTACCACCAGCGTCATCATCATCATCGTCACCATCATCAACCGGTGAGAACTCAACATCTAAAACAAAAAGAGTTGGCTTTACTCGTGATAAGCGAATTAAAGGAACGTTCCCGCGATTAAGAAAAACGGAACAAATTAAACCACGCAAATCGTTTTCTACTAAACTTGTTACTAAAATCTAGACATGAGCGTGTGTTGAAAAAAAAAATTGCAATAATAATTATTCGTTAATCATTTTTAAAAATATATCCGATAGATCGCTTTTATATTTTATTTTTATTTAAATTATATAATTATCGAAAGTTATTTTTTTATGTTAAGTTTTAAATTGCCGACTTTAAAAATAATTTCATTCGAAATCATCTCTCCGAGTATTGAAGAAAAAAAAAGTAATACTGTGATACTCTCTAAATGTTTATTATTTGTGATTTGTTATTAATACTGTCGACATCAATTAAAGAATGAATCAAAGCTCCCCTGACGGTTTTAAATCAGCCTGGAATCAGCCTGGAAACACCCTGGGAGTGGAAACACGGTGGAATCACGGTGAATCCAGGGTGGTTACATCGTGGGTTTGTGCCATTTTATCACCGGTGGTTACATGGTGTTTTCACGATGGTAACACGGTGTACCCACCCTGATTCCACGGTGTATTCACCGAGATTCCACAGTGTATCCACGGTGATTACGCGGTGTACGTGGAATCACGGTGAGTACACCGTGTTACCGCCGTGGAATCACGGTGATAAAATGACAAAAAACCCACCGTGTAACCGCCGTGGATCCACCGTGATTCTATCGTATTTCCAAGGTGAATCAAAACCGCGAGGGTCCGGAAGCCCACTCTTTAATAATAGTATAGTTATTGTTATGTTTGTATATATATATCATTACCTTATATGTTAATTGAAAAAGTTATTAACAAAATTTATTATAATTTAGAAAATGACATCAATTGAGTAATAATTACTTATATAAATTTTAATAAGTTAAATTAATATAAAATAACACATATGAAGTGCTCTAATATAAATTACATCCATAAATTTAATAAAATAATCATCATTCTCTCACTCACAAATATTTATACCGTATAGTATACTTTATTTATTTCATCAATTTGCTATGAACTTTAGAATTCTAATACACATTATATACACACAATAAATATAATTAATACATTATATAAATTAATATATTACACTAATTTATATACATATTATAAAATTATATACGAAAAAACTGTACTGATTTTTTCAAATTCATATAAACAATAATAAATGTCATAGATCACAAAATTTTATTATTTTCCTACTTTTTATAAATAAAAAAAAATTTTGAATCTAAAACTTTATAGACAATTAAGTGTGTCACTCATGTGTGTATGTGACTGAGTCATTCATTACAATAGATTTCAAACATAATGTATATATATATATATATATATATATATATATATATATATATATATATATATATATATATATATATATATATATATATATATATATATATATATCGCTTTTAACGGAGCATGAATTTAACAGCTTGTACATACGAATGTCAAACACACATGTCTTCATAATATATATAAATATATACACAATCAAAAATAATATAATAGTTAAGTTATATGGAGGAGGATCTATTGTATAGTTGTGAAATAAAAGAGTAGGAGAAGACAAGGCCCCTACTCTTCAGGGCGATGCCTTGACGTCATCAGGCAAATTCTACCAACAACCAGTCAGGTTTGTTGCTTGTAAAAGTAAAAACTAAAACATTAGTATGTGCCAGTGCGGCCAGATCGTGGGTAAAACGACCCCCCACTTTCTGCCGCGCGGGCGACACATACAACTTGGGAAGACCTGTTGGTGTGTCGGGTGCGGCGGAAGAAGCCGAAAGGAGCCGAGCTCGGAGGAGAATTTACTCTCCCCACTAAGCACAGAGGAGTCACACACACAGCTGTGACTCTCTGTACATGAAAAATTCTGAGAATCCGATCTCAGCCGAAGCATACAGCGGGAAAAATAATAATAATAATAATAATAATATAAAATATAAAAATATAATAATAATATAAAATAAATTCGAATTTTTTTTTTTAAATAAATTTTTATTTAAAAAAAAAATTTTTTTTTTTTTTTTCAGGATTAAATTATTGTAAAACAATAAATTATAAATATTATGATTCTTGCTAGTAAATATTACTAGCGAGAATGGCGATTGATAATTATTACACCGGTAATTCTCAAACGCAGCTTTTATAATAGTTCTTATGAACTACGGGTAATCGTGGAAACAGTCAAGTGGAGTGAGCGACTACTTTGGAAGCATAAGCTCCGTCGTCGAGTCCTCACTGATACAAATTTTTTTTTCTTTCAAATTTTTAACTTTTTTTTTTTAATGTTTAAATAAGAGTTCATGTATCAGTACCAGACCATTCCATGCATTTATATATCTATATTTGTGAACATAGATATACACAAGTATAGATAGATACAAATGCATGAAGTGGTCCGGTACTAATACATTTAAACTCTTTTTGCGGCTAAACTATTGAAGAAACGAAAGTGCACCAAGAGACCTTTTTTATAGAGATTTTTATGCTTTAAAAAAATAGTCTCTTATCATTTTTTCGTATCTTCAATAAATAAGCCAAAATTTTGAAAAAAAAGCCATTTTTAGGTTTTTTTTCAGTTTTAAGCTCTCTTCGAGGCTAGGAGATACGAAAGATTACTTATGACACAGCTTTCCACATCACCCCGGAGGTACTGTGTCCTGGCATGCGTTTCCACTTTTTTTACATGGCGGGATCCCCTTGTAGGCCTAAACCATGGTTCAATTATAGCTGAAGGCTTTATATTTACTTTACTAATAAAAAGTAGAGCTGAAGGCTCTAATATTAACAAGTATAAACTAAAAAGAAGTAAAACTTAAGGCTCTATATTAAATATATTATGAGGTAGAAGAGCGGAAGACTAACTTCTACGTGATATTAAATAAATTATTAGCCCATTACACTAAAGCATCATTTGTTTATAACCGAGATCCGAGGCGCGAAAAACGCGCGCGTGTAACTCCTTCGGGCACATTTGTTTATAACCGAGATCCGAGGCGCGAAAAACGCGCGCGTGTAACTCCTTCGGGCATTTAAAGTTTAAAGAGACGCGATTGACTTTAAGAAACTTCGTCATCATTAAAAATTGCTTTTGTGAAGATTATAAGAGCATTTGAATTAGAATGCATCTAACAACTAAAAATTATCATAAAAATAATTTTGGTATTGCATTAAATATAACTGCTTGACAAAAAAAGTTTAGCCGCGCAGTCCCCAATGACTCAATAAGTAAGACAGAGACAATAACAATCGATTGTCGCAGCGCTGTCAATCGGCCGGCGCTGACCGAGACTGTCATCAGCGATACCGTAAGAGTGACAAAGACAGAAGGTATGATGAATGTTACGACTTCTGTCTTACTTATTGATAACAATACTTATTGATAGCCCCGCTCACTTCAGATAGAAAGAATAGAAATATATTTATTTATCTTGATCAATTTTGAAAGGGGTAAATTTTAAACAGTACTAATGACAAGGAAACGTAAAGTAAAAAATACAATGAAAATAAAAAATGAACTTTCAAATGATGAACTGCATAATCAAGCAAATATGGTAGAGATAAAGAATCCAATTGAAGAGTGTATACATACACATATGGATCAACGCTGTAAAACTTCAACTTACGTTTATGAGGGTGAAAATAGAAAATACTTGATGAATTTTGAGAGCCATCAGCTCTACTTTCTATTAGTAAAGTAAATATAAAGCCTTTAGCTATAATTAAACCATGGTTTAGGCCTACAAGAGGATCCCGCCATATAAAAAAAGTGGAAACGCATGCCAGGACACAGTACCTCCGGGGTAATGTGGAAAGCTGTGTCATAAGTAATCTTTCGTATCTCCTAGCCGCAAAGAGAGCTTAAAACTGAAAAAAAACCTAAAAATGGCTTTTTTTTCAAAATTTTGGCTTATTTATTGAAGATACGAAAAAATGATAAGAGACTATTTTTTTAAAGCATAAAAATCTCTATAAAAAAGGTCTCTTGGTGCACTTTCGTTTCTTCAATAGTTTAGCCGCAAAAAGAGTTTAAATGTATTAGTACCGGACCACTTCATGCATTTGTATCTATCTATACTTGCGTATATCTATGTTCACAAATATAGATATATAAATGCATGGAATGGTCTGGTACTGATACATGAACTCTTATTTAAACATTAAAAAAAAAAAAGTTAAAAATTTGAAAGAAAAAAAAAATTTGTATCAGCGAGGACTCGACGACGGAGCTTATGCTTCCAAAGTAGTCGCTCACTCCACTTGACTGTTTCCACGATTACCCGTAGTTTATAAGAACTATTATAAAAGCTGCGTTTGAGAATTACCGGTGTAATAATTATCAATCGCCATTCTCGCTAGTAATATTTACTAGCAAGAATCATAATATTTATAATTTATTGTTTTATAATAATTTAATCCTGAAAAAAAAAAAAAAAAATTTTTTTTTTAAACAAAAATTTATTTAAAAAAAAAAATTCGAATTTATTTTATATTATTTTATATTATTATTATATTTTTATATTTTATATTATTACTATTATTATTATTTTTCCCGCTGTGTGCTTCGGCTGAGATCGGATTCTCAGAATTTTTCATGTACAGAGAGTCACAGCTGTGTGTGTGACTCCTCTGTGCTTAGTGGGGAGAGTAAATTCTCCTCCGAGCTCGGCTCCTTTCGGCTTCTTCCGCCGCACCCGACACACCAACAGGTCTTCCCAAGTTGTATGTGTCGCCCGCGCGGCAGAAAGTGGGGGGTCGTTTTACCCACGATCTGGCCGCACTGGTATGTGCCAGAGATGGACTCAGATAGACTAGACTGATAATATATATATAATATAATAGGATACTGATGGTAAAGTAAACGTCGTATCACTATATAGTATTATAATATTTCCCGCGAGTTCTATATCTACATTTACCTGGCATGCAGCAACTCTTTTTGTATACCTGAGTCAGGTTTACCCGCATGTTAATTCTACGACCCTACTAATACTACTGACTGTCAAAAGACTTTGTCACAAGGAAGATAAATTTCATTGAGAAAATGGGTACCAGGGGCGTTATCCAATGGTCCATGACTTTTATTGGCCTACTTGTTGTTTTCATTATACCAGGTAAGCCATTGTTTGATTAGATAGTTTAAGATTAAAATTCATTAAGAACTTAATACCGAAGCGTCATTTGGGTGCGGTCGATATACATTAACTTTTTTATTAATTAGCGAAAAAAGTAAATGATTAATAAATCATTATATAGTAATGACAATTAAATCATTATAAATGAGTGATTAAGTTATTTAATAGCGAAATATTTATTTCAAAATTGTTTTAAATTTTGTGGTTTGTATATATATTATTTGTGATAGTGAAAGCAGCAAACAATCGATAATTTTCACATTTTTATAAACAAATTATTTTAAAACACAATAACATTAAAACTTTTTAAAAATTCTTCGTGCATTTTGTTCAGATTTTTTTTATTATAGAATTTGTTTAGTTAAAAATAATAAAGAAAATTTTTGGTTGTTCGATTTTACTATTATATTTATTTTGTGTATTTACTCAGAAATAATATTTAAAAAAATTTTGTTTTACTACAATTTATTATTATATGTATCTATTTATTTATTTTATTTTGTTTTTGTTAGCTAATGGAATTTCATGTTACCAATGTAATAGTACAAATAGTTCACGTCCTTTTCAATGTAGCGAGTTTTTATCAAGTGATACTGATTTACAAGCAACCCCATGTAGTGATGTTTATGGAGCTAAATATTGTGTAAAACATGTTGGAAGATTTGAGGGTAAAAATATGAAAATAAAATCAATTAGTAGCAAATAGTTAAAAAAATAAACATAACAATAACAAAAGGGGCTTTAAAAAGAAGTTAATTAAAATGAAAAATTAACTGGTGCTCTATTTTTCTCAAATTGCTTAATAACGTCAATGAATCATTACATTATTTTTCATCATTTCATCAAATCATCTTTCTATTTATCATAAAAAGTCAAAGTTATTTTCGTAATACCTATTTTCCCTTGAACTTAAACGTTTTTTTTCTTACACCACACACTGATAATTTCAAATCTAATCATAAATTCAATTAATCATTGACAATACCCATTGTCCATTAAGCTTTATACTAACATAATGTAATTAATTTTTTAAATTTAATTAACTAAGTACTGGGAATCAAGTGCTATCAGTGTTCGACGGAAGAAGACTGGAAATGCGGTGATCATGCTTTAACGGTGGAGGCAATGGTACCTAAAAGCTGTGATTATGTTGATAATGCCCAGCATTGTCTCACAACCGTTGGGCGATATGGAGGTTCTTAATTCATTAATTGACGCTTAGTTTTTTTTTTTTTTTTTTTATTTAAATACATTAATTAATTAACACGCATAAACATTTCATTGAATATCATAGTCATATTGAAAAAAAAAAAAAAAATAATAATTCACAATCAATTTATTAAAGTCATTAACTTTATTATAATTATTTGACCTTGTTTGTCTAAATATTTGAATAATTTTTTGTATACGTAATTTTTTACTTTATTTTATAACTACCGAGTCAGTGATTTCGTAACATTAAATTTCAAATTCAAATGTATTATTTTTATAGTCTTGACGCGGTTATTACGATTCAAATGTTGAACTTGAATTATAAAGGATTTGAAAGTTTAGTTGGTAAATTTTTCGTAAGATAAAAACTATTAAATTTTTATTGCTTTGAATGATTTCAAAATTTTTCACCTATTGATTACTTATCATTGAGTAAAATCTTAAATGATACAAAAGATATCAAGTAAATTTTAATAAATACGATGACTTTAATAACAATTTCATTTATTTATTTTTTTATTGAAAAAAAATTTAATGTTTAAATTTTTTCTCTCGCTTGAATAATTTTTTTTTCTAGCTTATATATGTTTAAATTTCTTTTACTAATTGTTCACTTGCTCATTTTTAATATATTTATTTAATAATAAAATAATTATTATATATCTTTATTTATTAAATAATATTTAAATGTATAAATAATAGGTGGTGTTGGAACAAAACGTATGTGTTCGTCAGTTGATTACGGAAATACCTGCAACTTTGATCTGGCTCAACCCGGCGACACATTAACTTATCGCACCTGTGTGTACACATGCTCTACTGATGGATGTAATCCAGCAACAACGAACTTACCAAATATAATAACAATTGCTGCTTTAACTTTAGGAATAATTTATCTTTTTCGAAGATGAAAATGAGTGTAACTCAAAAAAAAAATCCGTCGTTTTAAATACCTTTTAATATTACAAACACGATATTTTGTAACCACTCCGTCCAAGAGTAAACATAGTCTTAGTCTAATAATTAATTTAATTATTATTATTAATTAATTGATTAACGAATAGTTTTAAACTATACGAGTATACATTTTTTTTATGTAAAAATGTTTTTTAAAAACAAATTTTACAAACTTAGTAAATATTTTTAACATATCTTTCTGATTATTAGAGAGTATGTCTATTTAATATTAATAATATGTCTATTGACAGACTTTTAATAATGAACAAAACTTATTAATTATTATTGTTACGACAAAAAAATTAGATCTGAATGCCCTAATTAATTAAGGTAATAATTTTAAAATGTACCTTAAAAATATTCCGTCCAATACTCGGGTTAATTTTAATAAATTATCTACAAAATAGTAAATTTTTGATAATTGTATATCATTTTTATAAATAAACATTAAATATTGTATAAAAGTACTCATTATAAATATACTTTTATTTTCAGGATAATTTTTAAAAATTTTATTTTGTAAACTATCAATGTTGCATGTGTTTTTTCCTTTGGATCGCGTAAAAATATTAACATTTTATCACAGATATCTTTCGACTGATAAAATTATTCATTAGTTTTTTTTATCATTTATGTACACAGTTCGTTTTAATTATTCACTATCTGAAGTAGTCAAAAACCACTTAAATTAAAATACGTGAAATGTGATTAATAAACAATGATCTTTGTCTATTTGATGTTCGAAAAAAAAAATTTCATACTAATAATGGTCAAAGGTTAATGATTAATAATATTAAATTCTTTAACGATAATTACCTCGAAAAAATTCATCACTTTATTCAAGTAAGCTACAAATTATAAAATGCTTGACAGTAATTTGTATAATACATAATTCGTATGAGTAAATATATAAAGTTATTGGACACGTCAAACGTGTGGCATTGAGTGTGCTTTACTCTCAGTTAAAAATTTAAAAAATTTTATTATTGTATTAATGTCGTCGATTATTTTAAAATATTTAAAATAATCTATACGTTTTACTAGTATTTTCTTTGGCATTTCGTAAACTACTTTATCCTTAAGGCATCTGTTTTACAAATATACTGTTTATTTATATAATTTATAATTTTAATCCGTTTTTATTTAACGTGCGAATACTTTATATCACGTCTATAGTTTAAAAATTTTAGTCTGAAAACATTGAACACTAGATTACGGAATGATATTTTTTTCTATCGATTATTGCACTTCATCTTCTTTTAATATTTTAATATAGTATTGTAAACAAAAACAAAGCAAACATATATATCATAGCATTAATAACACGTTTTAATTGGCAATTATGTGCGCTGTGTTTTCAAAAATTTTTAAAAATCATTTGTAATAGCAGCTACAAATATATATATTTTTATTGAAAGTGTCATTTCTTTCAATAAAATTAATGACAATCAATGATTATTATATTATATAGTAGATAATGATAAATTTTATTCAAGAAAAAAGGCGGCAGTTTTAATGTTTAGTTATTATCAAGGCACGCTATAGATGTGTATTAAATATGACAGCGTAATTAATTTAGTTTTTTTTTCTAAACATAAATATTTAATGTTCAGATAATATTAATACTAATTAAATACAAAACCATTTTGTGCAATATGATAATAATTACTCATAACTTCTCAGGATTCACTATCACCAAAAATTAATTGGGCCGTAAGGTTAAATTCCTTAAATAACTAATTGGACTACGTTGAGGTATGAAAAAATACGTATAAATATTGAAATATTATATAAAATTTTAATTAGCAGTAAAAAAATTTTTTTCTTCGTTTAATAATCGTAAATACTTTTTTTTAATTCTAATTCTCAATCAATTATTATCATGATTATTTTTTTTTTATAAAGTCGATGATTTTGATCATTTTTAAACAAAAATTAAATTATAATTTCATATTTAATTAATCTAAACAAAACAATTGTCTAATAAAAAATATACACTCACCATTCGAATAATTAAATAATAATTATTAATTATAATACTTATAAATGGACAAAAAAACAAACAAAAATTAATTCTATAAAAATATAAATAAAAAAATAAGTTTATCATGGTATTCAGCATCTCACTCAATGATATGCACGAATAAACAAATGATATAAATTCATCAATAGTTAATTACAATTGATTTTTAAACAAAAAAAACTACAATAATACATGGGAACAAACAAAAAAATTGAGGAATGAATCACAGAGTATATTACCTTACAAGGACTGGATTATTACTCTAAAAAAATGTATATCAAATAAATTTACCGCAAAGAAATACTTTCTTTTTTTTTTTTAAACAAAAAAAAAAAAACTAAAGAAAAATTGACTTTATATTTACTCTATCAGTATTATTCCAATCTTTAGATCGTGAGCTTTGTACTGAAATTCTTAAAATATAAATCTTATTATAATTGATTGTAGCTTCAAGCATTTGATAAATTAATATTATTTTCTCCACTCTGCGGCGACTGAACATAAATTTTGTGTCTCTGAACAATAGATCGTTATATAAATAGTTATATATAATTATAAATATATATGAAAATAAATTGGTTCAGTGATTCTGCAATTTTCTTAGCTGCTCCTCAAGTTCTTTGACACGCAATTGACTGTTGGCTAATTGCCGTTTTACCAATCGTAATTCATCCATTTGTCGTACATAAGCTAATCGAAGTTCAGCTTCATTATTCGGCACATCAACAGACTCCAAATTTTTATTGTCCGATGAATTATTCTGTAGGAAAAAATTCATTATTTATATTGTATTAAATTTGTAATAGATAAATAATAATAATATTATTAATAAAATATTTTTTGGTGCATTTGATCCATTTCACAATTCTTTTATTGATGATATTTCATAAACCCAGTGTTTAAATCTTCAAATCTTTGAAAAATTGAGAGCATAGAAACATTTTTTATACGTGTTAACATAGTGTTATAAATAAATTTCACCATAATATTATGATACGAGTTAAAAATAATTATTTTAACAATTTAAAACTAAACTATTTGATGTAATTGTACATTAGTGATCTTAAAAAAAGTTTTTAATTTAAATGATTAACCAAATATATCAATAAAAAAATTGTGAAGTGGGTCAGGTAAGCAAGAAAATATTTTATTAACAATATCATAACTGATCGAAAAGATATATATTCACGGTCGTATATATAATTATATATATATTGAAATATTAATATTATTATTTAAAATGAACTTTTATCTCATTCATCTATAATTAGTAAATATATACATGCTATAATAAGTAATCAGATAGTGATTCAAAGCATTATAATTGATAAAATTTATAACTAATGAATGCAATTCTTCATTTTCACCATGCTCTGATTATTAGTAATAAATTTTTTAATCACAATGATGCTCGTGCGATGTTTTAAAGTCGAACGATGACAACAATGATGATGATAAACAGTAATAACTAATAGTGAAAACAATGAACTTTAATTCTGGGATGACAATAACTGTTAAGAAAATAATCTTTGACAGTATATCTACCTTATAACAATTCGTATAGGCTCCAAACTTGCTAACGAGCTCATAGAATTGGTTGCTACATCTCGGTGTCTAGTTGGTGAATCATGCAAAGTGTTAGTAATATACAATGCCGATAAATAAATAAACTCTTAAATAAAGAAACTCAAATTCTCAGAAAGGCTGAGGAACTCTTTTTAAGTAATTCATTTTTTTAATCACCTATTGAATTTAAATTTACATACATATACAAATTTGTTTATATATTTAATTTAAATTCAAATACAATAAACTTTAGCGATAGTAACTTGAGCTTGAGATTAAAAAATATAATAATTTATGTGAGAATAAAGAAATGAAGAGTTTGTAAGCACGTTCATTGAACTATTTTAAAAATAAATTATTTTTTTCATAATAGTTATATACATTAGAGAAAAGCTCAGTTACGATCGTAAAGACAAGCCAAATATGTTACAGTTCAACAGACAAACAGCTATATAACACAGAAAACAAAACAACAAAGTGAGTGTATTTAAAATAAAATTTCTCACCTGAATGGTCACATGACCAAATCTTTGTTGCAGCTGGTGAATTTTCGTGCTCTGATTACTTGATGTTTTCTGGCTTTTCTCTGATATATCAAGATCAATTGACCTGTAATCAGGTATTGTTTCCGTAGATAAAAATGCAAATTTTTTTTTTGTATTAGTATCTGTCGCTGGTAACAATTGAGGCGGTTTATAAACACGTGGTTTATGAGTTGTAATGCCACCACCAGTTTTTAATGATATCAAAATAGGTGGACTGTTCATTCCGCTGATCCAATCTTTTGCTGACAAACTAGGAGTCGTTCCCACCGTATCGGGATACAAGTCTTCTTGAAACTGATCACTCTGATATAATAGATTAAAAAAAGATTAGATAACATAGTAGCTAATAATGTATAAACTATTTAACGATCTTATAATACATACTTTTCTCGGTACTATCATTGAAATCGGCTCACACATACCACGAGTTGCGTGTAACTTAAAAAACCTGAATACTTCACACGTGGATGTGTTAATACCTCGTTTTGGCATAAAGCCCAGCCCTCGCTGAGGATTACCCGATATAAATTGACTTAGGTAATGCAACCAAGGGGCTTCATTAACAACTTCATAGTATCTTATATTACCGTCTCCCTAAAGTAAACAAAGAAAAAATGTTTATTTTTTTATTTTTTATACAATAAAGCATAATAATATCACACGATTTTTTTCTTGTCTATTATTTCATCATTTTTTTTTTACCTTGCCAGCAAGATAAACCATGTTAGTGTCGTTATCACAAAATGGGAATACGATTCCACTTGATGAATCTATCGTTTCACATGTAAGCGGACTTGACAAATCATGCTGACTCCAAACAGCATACTGACGATCAGAGTGTCTACTAAATCCTGTTGTCAAAAGACGTCCAGAACTACCGAGAAATACGACCTTACTTGCTTTTGTTCCTGCATGACATAGTCCTTCCTAAAAAAATATAAATATATATAAAATAATAATTAATATCATAGGTAAAAATAATTATTAATGATTTAAATTTGAATTAATAAATTTACATACTGAAATAACAATGCCCGAACGTGGCTCAAAAACTCGCAGTTTTTTATCCTTACAGGTAGTAGCTAATAAACTACCATCCCTGTTCAAGGACATACTATAGATAACATCTGGATGACGATCGATAATATTTATCGCTTCACCGCGATTGATATCCCATACAATGACGAGGTGATCGAAACCAGCGCTGAATAGAATATTTTCAGCGACTGGATGCCACTCGATGTAGGCCACACGACGCTTATGACCCTGTAGTTCAACTAACCACTCATTGAGATTCCTCGAGAGACCACCGTCAGGTATATGCCAAAGCTTGACCTAAAAAAAAAAATAAAACGATGAAAAAAAGTTAACGTGTTTTCATGCGACAAAATACAGCAATGATAAAATAAATAAATAATTAAAAATAGTTAAAAAGAAATATCTTACTGTACAATCATCGGAACATGATGCGATGACATTATCATTAAATGGATTCCACTTTATATCCAAAACAGGACCCGTATGTCCTGTTACTCTATTTGCATTAAAATCCAACCGTCCCGTCTGTAATTAATCATTGATTATAAGATAGAAATTTAAATTTAAAAATATAAATGTTAACTATTAATTAAGAGAGAATTTTGGTTCGTTCACGTGAATTGATAATCATGTTTGTTACACCCATCCTCTTCACGGTATGATCATGTCTCTTAATGAAAGTAGATTAAAATTGTAAATAGAGTTGTGAGAGAAACAGAGAGAAAGAGAGAAAGAGATCAAATACATTGTAATGATGGCAGTAAATTTACGAGAGCCGATTAACATCGCGAAATAGCCAGTGAAAGTACGAGAGTTAGTGGCTAGGCAAATACAGTACATCGCATCTTTTCTTCTTCTACTCAGCTCAACTCTTAGTCATTAACACTTTTCCACACGTATTTAAACTGCTATAATCTAATACATGTGTATATGCGTTATATGCAAGGTCATGAACGTATATAAATGATTCATATGTATTAGCAACAAATATAATTCGATGCCCGAGTTTAAACAGCTAACGCGTTATATATCATTTCATCTCTTTTACTCGCATTCTCATCTCACTTAAAACTAGAATTTATTTTCGAACGCAAAAGAGCGTTTCGGAACTTCCGCTTAATACGAAAACTTTTGTATATTTTTACAAGGATTCGAGGCTTAAAAATAGCATTAATATTTTTTTTTTTTGTTACTAATAATACTTACATTATCAAGAGGAATTACAAGAAATGCACCACCACCTGCTACTTCGGTGACAACAGCTAGGAATTTTGGATTAACTGCACAAAATTGTGAATCATGAGCATTTTTTGTGATTTTTATATTATCATAGCATTTATCCCGCTTCGCCGGTAGGCCGTACACATGTCGGAATTTACTGCTCCGTACTCCGCGGAACCATGACTGCAATGAAAAAAAAAAAGGTAAAAATAATTACTTTGAATATTGTCTTGTTATAAACATACGCTAATCTTATATTTTTTTTCATAATTTTTTCGTTGTCACACGAATGCATCAACATTCTGATTATCGAATTTCACCAAGCGAATCCTTAGCAAGTGAATTTATTGAATCAGAAAAATTTCAAGTCACGCTATAATTTCTGTTTTCTTTACTTTCAAGATGCTTTTTTTTTCTTTTTTCATTGTGGAAATTTTAATACTAGAATGTTTCTGCATCATAGTTACATAGTTTTATTGATTGCGAATAAACAAAGACAAGACCTCAACCTATTTTTTTTTTCTTTTATAAAGCTTTGAAAATTAATTTCTTTTCTTTATGAAAAATTTATCAATTAAAGTACCAAGTGTTGTTTTCTTACTTTTAATTTTAACAAGTATTAATTTACATTACCAATATAGCTATTATCTACAGTGAAAAAAATGATTTAAAATAAAAACGATAAAAATAAAACATAAATTCTCACCTGCTTATCATTAGTCATATTGCCGAAAATTTAACAAATCTCAAAGTGCCCAACGTTCATGTGTGATTGAAAATTCATACAGTGGGCTTTCCAATACTTAAGCTCAATGTCCATGCAAAAATAAAATTTATACAAGGTGGAAGTACAGAAGAACAGGACTACTAGTATACAGCAGACAAATTTTTTTGGCGAGCCGTAAAATTTTTATGGTTCTCTAAAAGTAGACACTCAATCTCTTTTTACTGAAATTAAGTAAAAAAAAAAAAAATAATAAAATAATAATAATACTAACTACAAAATAATAAAAATATATAAAATAATAATAATAATTTATGAATAATAATGACAATGATAATAAATAAATAAAATGATTGAATGAATACAAATGAGAAACTTAATGAATTGTAAATTAATGATGGAATGCGAATTAAAACGCACTTCAATTAAAGCTTGTTAATTATTCTTCCGGTGAAGATGTACACCAAACAAACGGTCGACGGTTACTGAACATTACCAGGGAACGGAAAGGCGGCCGTTGTAGGCTCCCTTCTTCGTGTGATATCGTACATACTCTACTACTTATACTATGTACTATCATATACTTGCAATTGCTTGTGTTGCTTTGCACTTTACACATTAGCTACACTACCACCAGCATATATACACTACTAGCTAAATAATAAACTCTATATGATATTTTTATATATGTACATTAATATCAATAATATAATACGCGTGAGTGTATAATTGAGTCTTCAGCCGCGATATATACAACACGTATATAATGTAAACATTGAAAAGTAGAAAAGCTTTTATTACATTTCCGGATAATTAATTATTACATTTTTATTTCTAATAGACATTGATTGTTATTTTTATTTATTTAAATTTGAAAATTAAATTAAATTATTTTTTTTTTAATAATTTATTGAAAAAAAAAAAAAATTATTAATCGTCAATGCTTGCGATAAAAATTATCAATTAATTAGAGAATTATAGATAATATATATAATGGAATTGTTTATATATTACTTATGGTAATAAATTTATTAAAGAGATTTTTCATTTTAAATCAATAAATAAATAAGTAAAAATAAATAGCAGTCGCATCGATTTCACTTAGAGAAAATGTCATTACAGAGTTTACTTTATAAACTTGTTTAGAAGAATGATGAAGAGAAAGAGAAAACTATATAGAAAAAAAAATAGAAATACAGAGAAAAAATTAAGTAAATAATAAATAAAAAGACCACGAAATGGAATTAACCGATGGGAAACGTGTGTCTCTGATTTATTAGATATTACATATTTTCAAAGAAAATAAGAAAATTGAAAGCGTATGTAAGCTTTCGCTTTATTGCTATTATTGTTTTAGTTAAATACTTAACTAGGAACTATTAGAATATTAAATAAATTAATATTTAAAAAATTTGAAATTTTTTCAACAGTAAATTTATTGTTTACTGGATTTTTTTATAGAAGTTAAGTCATAAAGATGAGTAAACATAGTTGTGGTATTAATTATATTAAATATGCATGATGATCGATCACACTAGAGAGTTTAATAGCTGTTGGTTGATTAGCTCGGTATAAAATGGACCTCGAGCCCAGGAAAATTACGCCGGGAAAATCTTCTAACAAGGTGGAGAAAGGTGACAATTAAAGTGGGGGAGGTATTTTTAGCGAGGTCAATTCTACAGTCAACAAGGATCGTATTGCACAGGTGTGTGTTTATATTTATTAAAATTTAATTAAACTATCATTAATTCTTATTATATTATGGACTCATTATTTATTATTATTAATATTATAAATTATATTATCAACTCGGTAATGTTTAATGAAATATTACAACTTCTTTGAACTATTTGATAAATAAAGAAAAATATTTCAATTATATAAAAAGTATCATTCTGAGTTAATCATTCATGGATTTATATAATTAAATTTTTAATAACTTACTTTTGACTTTATTTGTAAAAATTAAATCGTTAGAGGACAAAAAAAGTTATTTTTCCGTAATTAATACAATAAAAATAAAATCACGAGCTTTAATAAAAGTAATATAACGATTTATTATATCTAAATTAATCATCATTAGATTCAATGTGATTTCAAACAGATATAAATAATAAATAATTATAATTATTGTTGTTATTATAATGATAAGAATGAAGAGTATATTATATAGTGTATCGTGATACTTGTTATATCGTCTAGATGTATGAACATCATTGCAATTATTACCAATGGACACGCTGTCCGCCCAACTAATTACGGTCCATTACCTAATTTATACTAATTAGTTTACTCTTAACTTGTTTTTTATATATTGCAATTTCCAGAAATTATTTTTTTGAATGTACTACTTATAATTTACATGAAAAAAAAAAAAAAATTAAATGCAATATAAGTACATTTTAAAATACAATAACGGAAATGAAACTCAGAAAAATTATTTGGACATGTCAATAAAGCCAAAGAGTCCTCATAAATTTTCGTCAATTAAATGTCCTCTGACATTAAAAAAAAATTAATAATAATAATAATAATAATAATAATAATAATAATAAATAAAATAGAAGAGGTCTTATTTGACATTTGAATCTCACAGATAAATATCAAATAATAATCTAATAAATGAAATAAAAATTATTATAAAATAGTGCTGGTTCTAAAATGAAAATCTATACTACTAAATAAAATATAAAAAGCAAAATCAAAGCAGGCAAGGCTGTGTCTCATCCTGTGTTCAGTATCAAAAGTGATAATAAAAAAATATAAATAATTATCGCATTTCCTTACTCTCTCGCTGGGTTTATAACAGGCCCTAGCGTCGACCATGTTGCTCAACAAGTTGTGATCATTGTTGGCTTCCTTACTTAATTTTGACTCAAACTCCTCTTTCACCTTGATCATCTCACGCTCTCGTACACTATGACCCATGTAAAAAAAATTATCAGTATTATATTTATTTTAAATAATTTATTTATCTGTGTTATTGTTTTCGTTGATAAGAAGGAGTAAGTCCACCTCCACTTGTATTATTGGCACTCTTTGTGCTTTTTTTCAAGATACAATCCTCCCCAACATCAAAACGCTTATAAATTTGATACTTCTAAATTATGTATTGTCAAATTATTGATTCAAGATAATACAAAAATTTATACTTACAACAATCAACTATGTAGATATTTTTGTTGTTAACTATACATTCTATATTATCGATATAGTTTTGTCAATACATTATAAATTGAATATTACTCATTAATTTTTATACCACTTGATTTTCTTTGTTAACTCAACCCTTTATTAATTTTATTATTAATTAATAAGTTAAAATTTTTTAAATTAATGGCAGGTATACGACTCAGCCATAAGCGACCCTACCAAAAATAAAACTCTACCCAATTGAAGTCAGCCGAATCATACCTACCTAGAAAATTCCTGCTCCAAAAAAAAAATCTACCGTCTCAAAATCTCTACCGATGAAAATATCTACCATGATATAATTACTACCAGAAAAAAACACCACCAAGTTGCATTTATGGATAAAACTCTACCGTTGGAATTCTCTACCTTCAACTTTAGAATGTATATTTTACAGACAATAAATTTATTTCTAATTAATTGTGAATTATTCGGGAAAATTTAGGAATATGACTCGATTGATTAGAACTAATTAATTAATGAGTAATTATCATTTGATATTTTTAAACTAAAACAATTCATAACTTTCTTTCCAAATAGTTTACTATTAGCTAACGAAAAAGTCGAGTTAATTATACTTTCTAACATGCACACTAAACGCTCAAACAATATTAAATAATCACCCATTAATTAATTAGGGCTAAATAATAAAATTATATTCTTAAATATTCCCAAATAATTCCCAATTAATTAAAAAATAAATTTATTGTCTGTAAAATATACATTCTAAAGTTGATGGTAGGGATTTCAAACGGTTAAAGTTTATTCATAAATGCATGTTATGTCCTCAACAGCCTCAGGTGCCTCCACCTGTTAATTAATTAGTAAACTCAAGATATATAAGAAACGCGCATTTAAATTCCATTTGAAATAATATATTAATATCCTACAACACTTATTGCGTCTTAACAATATGAAGTAAATAAATTAAATCACAAATCGTCGTGGCACATACTCATTAAATTATATATTTTTATTATAAGAAAGTTAAATAAATAGATGGATAAAGTTTATTTTATATTTAGAGAAACATAAATACAGTTTGAGTGGTCTTGGAACGTTTTCTGTCACCTGATACTTAAAACCTAAACAAAACACACGCATAAAAATCATGAATAGGCCCTTGTTCTATAGTTAACAGTAAATATGGTTATAAACAAATACATACTCTATAAGCAAACAAGAAAAGGAAATATATAATAAATAAATCTTATTTATAAATGAAAACCATATCACAGGAACTTAACTATTATTGTTAATATATATATTTTTATATTAAATAAAGAGTGATTCATATGATAAATGAATTAATAGAAATATTGAAATATAGCATTAGAATAATTATAATGATGTTTCACGATAAATGATAATGTCAATTGTAACGAATAACTAAATATAGAATAATTATAGAACAGACCTCTGATAGTCTAGAATATTTAACCGAATGATTGTATTCAAGTACGGGAAAATAGAATATAAATAATATAAGTAATAAGAAGATATAGAATGGATAAAGTAAAGAACGTAAATGTATAAGCTTATATCTCAAATTCGTATTAGTAGAAAGTATAAATGTATAAGTATAATATTTAGTAAAGAACATAGATATATAAGTATTTATACATATAAGCATGAGTGTGAACATGAGAGTAGTGGGGAGAAGTTGGAGAGTGGAGGTCCGAGATCTCTCTGCCGTCTGATGTAACTTTACTTC
Source organism: Microplitis demolitor (assembly GCF_026212275.2). Classification (NCBI taxonomy): domain Eukaryota; kingdom Metazoa; phylum Arthropoda; class Insecta; order Hymenoptera; family Braconidae; genus Microplitis; species Microplitis demolitor. Next base: position 12,193,231 of record NC_068552.1, on the reverse strand, counting down.
TCTCCGAGAACTCTTTACGAATACAACTGTTATTACTGATCAAGTTTTATCCATACTTTATAATAAAATTCAGTCTTCAGATAAAAGTTATTTTATCAATTACATCTATCCTTAATCATAGTTTAATTATTTCATTAAATCACAATCATAATCATCATCATCGTAGTAAACAATAAATTTATCCACTGTTTTCAAATTCAAAATTTGGTCCCGCGTGATAACGAACTGCCCACTGTCCAGGAGGTGGCGTCAGCTCCGATCCTAGTAACCTCCCAGGACATAACATGCAACTTGGTAGTGTTTTTTTTCTGTTAGTGATTATATCATGGTAGATATCTTCATTGGTAGAGATTTTGAGATGGTAGATTTTTTTATTGGAGCGGGAATTTTTTAGGTACATATGATTCGGCTGACTTCAGTTGGGTAGAGTTTTATTTTTGGTAGGGTCGCTTATGGCTGAGTCGTATACCTGCTAAATTAATGATTCTTATCTAGTTATTTTAATGACAGCCAATCAAATACTCGGATTGATTACACGTTGTTATGTCCTGGGAGGTTACTAGGATCGGAGCTGACGCCACCTCCTGGACAGTGGGCAGTTCGTTGTCACGCGGGGCCAATTTTGAATTTGAAAACAGTAGATAAATTTATTGTTTACTAAGATGATGATGATTATGATTGTTATTTAATGAAATAATTAAACTATGATTAAGGATAGATGTAATTGATAAAATAACTTTTATCTGAAGACTGAATTTTATTATAAAATATGGATAAAACTTGATCAGTAATAACAGTTGTATTCGTAAAGAGTTCTCGGAGAGAAGTGAAGTTACATCAGACGGCAGAGAGATCTCAGACCGCCACTCTCCAACTTCTCCCCACTACTCTCATGTTCACACTCATGCTTATATGTATAAATACTTATATATCTATGTTCTTTACTAAATATTATACTTATACATTTATACTTTCTACTAATACGAATTTGAGATATAAGCTTATACATTTACGTTCTTTACTTTATCCATTCTATATCTTCTTATTACTTATATTATTTATATTCTATTTTCCCGTACTTGGATACAATCATTCGGTTAAATATTCTAGACTATCAGAGGTGTGTTCTATAATTATTCTATATTTAGTTATTCGTTACAATTGACATTATCATTTATCGTGAAACATCATTATAATTATTCTAATGCTATATTTCAATATTTCTATTAATTCATTTATTATATGAATCACTCTTTATTTAATATAAAAATATATATATTAACAATAATAGTTAAGTTCCTGTGATATGGTTTTCATTTATAAATAAGATTTATTTATTATATATTTCCTTTTCTTGTTTGCTTATAGAGTATGTATTTGTTTATAACCATATTTACTGTTAACTTTAGAACAAGGGCCTATTCATGATTTTTATGCGTGTGTTTTGTTTAGGTTTTAAGTATCAGGTGACAGAAAACGTTCCAAGGCCACTCAAACTGTATTTATGTTTCTCTAAATATAAAATAAAGTTTATCCATCTATTTATTTAACTTTCTTATAATAAAAATATATAATTTAATGAGTATGTGCCACGACGATTTGTGATTTAATTTATTTACTTCATATTGTTAAGACGCAATAAGTGTTGTAGGATATTAATATATTATTTCAAATGGAATTTAAATGCGCGCTTCTTATATATCTCAAGTTTACTAATTAATTAACAGGTAGAGGCACCTGAGGCTGTTGAGGACATAACAACGTTTCAAATAGTAACTCTAAAAACTGTAGCCAACTTCACGATAAATAATAGACTACAGTATCAACAACGTGGTATAGGAAGTTTTATTTTTCTTAATAATATTTCATGTACCAGATTTTTATTGCCGTGCATTTCATGCCTTACGAAACAAGAAGTTAATCGTGCATACTGCGGATTTTGCACGTTTAAAAAATAATTATGTCTTCACGTAAGTTGTTAATAAGTTAAAAGAATTTTTTTTTTTTAAATAATTCTAATAATTATACTTAATTATTATTTATAAATAGTACAATGTTTACTTTTTATTTCGTGTTATACATAACCAAATATATTGACAAAAGTTAACATGCGTTATGTACGCATCATTTTTATTAAATATTTGATTGCAATATTGATGATACTCATTAAATTATAGTGATTATTGGTGTATTTATATTTATTTATAGGTAAAAAAGGTAAAAAAACCAAGGGACAAACTCTTGCATTGACAGAGTTTTTGGGAGGAGCTCCGACAGTCCCAATCAAGTCAACTAACTGGGCTGACGATGTTGAAGATGAACATGGTAAATATGTTAAAATTATTTTTTATATCTTGGTTATTATTTTTTTAATTAAAATTTATTAATTAATTTATGAGTTTTAAAGGTCTGGAATTAAAAAAATGTTTATTTTTCTCTGATAATAGATTTGGGATCATATATGTCAAGAAGCAATAAAGAGCCGGTTGTTTTACCAACGGCTCCCCGAGCAGCTCGTGGACCAGGTGTTGATGAAGAAAACATCCCGACGAATCCACCTTATGTTGCTTATATTTCAAACTTACCTTACGATGTAATTGAACAAGATCTTGCTGATTTCTTTGAGGGCATGGAGGTGTCCAATATGCGTCTTCCCAAAGATTCAACAAAATTACGAGGGTACGGTTATGTTGAATTTGCTGATCGTCAAAGTCTTATTGACGCTCTTTCAATGAGCAACACAATGATTAAAACACGACGTGTGAGAATTGAGGTGTCTAATAGTAGCAATGAAGAGCGTCGAGGTGCTGGACGTATGGGAATGGGTCGTGATAATCGTCGTGATGGATACGATGATCCTGAACGAACGTCTGGAGACTGGCGTAGTAAACCACGAGAGGAACCATCAGGTGGAGATGATCGTTTCCGTAGTCGTGGATTTGATAATCGTGAACGACGAGAAGAGCGAGAAATAGATAATAAACCTGGTGGTTGGCGGGAGGGTGATCGTAGTGGTCCAGCTTTTAGCGAGAGACGTGGTTATGATGATAGACGAGGTGGTGGATTTAAAGATGATGAACGTGGTGGATCATCGTTTGGTGATAAACGCGGATTTCGCGATGATGATAAACGTGGATATAGAGAAGGGGAAGGTCGACGTGGATACCGAGATGATGAAGGCCGTCGTGGTGGATTCAGAGATGATGAAAAAGAACGTGATTGGTCACGAGATCAAGCACCTAGTACTTGGCGTTCTGAACAATCTTCTAGGCCTGCCGCTGAAAATCCTCGTGAGTTATATTTTAACATTTTTAAACTGTCTTTTATTCTTTTTTTTTCTATTGAATTATTAAAATTTTAATTAATATTTTAGCATCAGCTGAACCACGTACAAGGCCAAAATTGAACTTGCAACCACGTACTAAACCAATAGAACCGATTGCCGTGGCAGAAGAATTAAAAGTAGAAGAAGAAGTAGAAGCAGTCAAAGAAACTGCAGTTGCTCCAGCTCCAGCACCAGTACCATCAGTTAATATTTTCGGAGCTGCTAAACCCGTTGATACCACTGCTAGAGAACGTGAGATTGAAGAACGTCTTGCTAAAGCTTCCGCTGAAAAAGCAAACAAGTCTGATGATGGGTAAACACATTTTTTTTTAATCAATGCCTCTGTTATGCTGATGTAACCTTATCAGTTGTTTTCGAAAACATTATCGACGATGACGTAATATTTATTTAATTGTAGGGAGAATAGAGAAAATAAAGCAACTTGGTCAAAGCGTAATGGAGAAGGTCGTGTCGAACGTGAAAAAGAAAAACCCCGATCTGCGTGGCGCTCAGATCAAGATTCTCACAGAGGAAGGCAAATGGATAAACGTCAAGATCCTCCTCGTGGAAATGCTTCCGGACGCTATGGTTAGAATTGTTTAAATTTAATTAATTTAGTTGTAGAATTAAATTTAAAATAATATTTTATTTTCGAAGAACATCGCGGTGACTCTCAAGGAGATTCAAAAGGTCCATCCAGTACACGATCTGGAAATTATCGTGGGGATGGCAAATCCAGTGACTCTCGTCGTCACCCCGAAAAGTAAAACTTTTTGTCAAATAATATTTATTTAACTGTTTATTTCTTTCCCAACTAATAATTGTTATCAACTATTCAGAGAACGTAGGTCCAAGGATAGAGAGGATATCGTTCCGCCAATGCCAAAAGCCACTGATGAAGAAACTCCCGTAAGTTATTTAAAATTATAATATTTTTTTCCTAAGTTTGAAAAAATAAATTTTTATCTAATATATAAAAAAAATTTTATTATTTCAGAACTTTGTGGCTTCCAATAAATATTCCATGCTACCAGAAGACGTGGACACTGACAATATTGATAATTAGTTTTGCTCATTCATGATTAATTTAAATTGTGCCACAATAATCATGATTACTAAATCATTTAAATCAGAAATAATTTGTTTTATCTGCAATGATGAATTTATAATATATATAAACAGCGCACGTTTGCGACTGAACGCGTGAACTATTTTTTTTTCTTTGATTAATACATTTCACATTTTATAATTCGCCTATTTTACAATTTATGTTATTGATTAATATTATGTGTATCTATTCATCAATTTAATCATATAAAGTGATCGTCGATTGTTTATTGGTAATAATTTATAATAAAAAAGTAAAAAAAAATACAAAAAATAATAAAATAAAGAAAATATAAAACATCAATTAAAACAAAACATATGTCAACCAAAAGCCTAAAATACTTTAGGGAAATTTAATTCTTTAACTAATGAATAGTTTCTTTTAATGTATTGTACAATATAATATACATATAAATGTAATATAACCAATATTAAACAAATACACAATTTAAAATCTTCAACACGCGAAAATAGTAGGGAAAAAATCATAGTTTTCGTCACTCTAAGCCTAATTATTGAGTTTTATATAAAAATTTTTAATTAATTGTTAAAATTTTTATTTTTAAAGACGAAAAAACTCAATTTTTTGTGTTTTGTACAAAAAAAAAAAAAAAAAAAAAAAAAAAATCCAAGATTAATTGCTTTGATGAACAAAATAAAATAATTAGACCCAACCACTTGATAGTATGAAAGAATATAGTTTATAATATCTACAAATTCGTTGCTTAACATAAATAATTTAAATTATAAATAATCTATTTATTACTGTGAAGTTGTTTGAGCTAATTGACGCAATTGCTTGAGAACTGTTTCCATCAATTTCTTCTTATCTCTTTCGCTCTTTTTTAATACAGAAAATACAGTTTTTTTATCTGACTCACGTAATCTAAATAATAAAAAAAATCAATTTATTAGTAAGTGTTAATTTTTTATTCGATTTTAGCTAGTTAATGATAAATCATTACAAACAAGAACTTACTTTTCTAATAACAAAACTGCCATGTTTGGTGTTACTAAATTGTATTTACTCGATTCATGACCATAGTCATGAAAGTATGTAGGCCAGTCCCATGTCATAAATAGATCCAATAGTTGTCGTAATTGTGCAAAATATTGTAGCAATATACCTTCTGGTAATCCTACAACTGGTTCAGATGCGGCAAATTCTAAAGAAAAGAATTGAAAAGCAATATATATACATTAATAGGATTTCAAGCTTATTCAAGTTTAATAAATTATTTCCACTTTATAATTACGTTCACATTGAATCGTATCCAAGTTAACTTGTTGAAGAGCTCCCATTGATATTTGTTTAACATCATCACTGATTAAAATATTTAAAATAGCTTCAGCGATATGACGACATGCTGATTTGCATGCAACTTGTGCAACTTCAGCCTGAAAATAATATTAAATATCGAAGTATATACGTAAAAAAAAATGATTAAAATTTATTATTGACTTACTGGCAAGTTTGTAAAGCACGTAAAAGTGCTTTGTAAAAATGCTATTAGATCTGTAATAAATCCTGAAGCATGACCTTGAGGTTCTGCTAAAATCCAATCATAATTTTCCAATTCTAAAAATTCATCAAGCTTCCTTTCGAGTTTATCACAAATTTGTTTTTCAGCATCATCTCTGGCAACTCGAAACATGGCTGATTTAACTCCACCGCAGCTAAGCTGTCCATCGTGAGGTGTACCTGTGATATTCGAGACAAACTCCTCGAGGTACTTTGTGGAAGACTCAAGATATCCTGTATTTATAATAATTTGTACAACTTGAAGAAGTGCTAAAGATGGTTTACGAAATAATGAAGATAGACAACCGCTGAATGTTCGTGTTAACAAAAGATTTGTTGATTTAGTAATCATTTCATCGATTTCAGTCTGGGTTAAATTTAAATCTTCAGAAAATTTTAAACAAGCATAAATGAATTCTTTAACTTGATGATAAACTTTTGGTACCATCATAGAAAAAGGAAATTTTTTAGGAAACCTTGCCTTTTCTAATTCTGGATCGTGATAAGGAAATGATTCCAATATTTCATTATACTCTTCTTGGGATGAAACTTGAATCGGTAAAAAATTATCTTCATCTAAAATGTCACGGAATAATTGAACCCAGTGTTGCATTAATACTTCGTTATAGTGAACTCTAATTTCTTGCAATAAATCCCACAGTTGACCAACAGGATATCCATAATTTCTCAGTGTCGTATTAAATAACATAATAAGATTTTTTATTTTTAATATAAGTGTGGCATCAGTACAGTAAGCTGAATGAGTTCGTAAAGCATTAACTATTTTGGACAATGCCATAGCCCATAATTCTTCTAAATATAAACGTGTTGTCAGTCCGTTTCCTGTATTCAATATATGATCTTCAACAACAAAAAATCCAACAATACCGTGTAAATAAGTTTGATAACCAATGATACTTTCGTGCATATTAATTGGTGGTTGTAATACTAATCGTGCTTGCTGATGCCTCTGTTGTTGATAATAACTTTTAAATGTGTCACCTTCACGTAATACTGTATAAATATGCATACAACGATAAACAGGACTAAAGTCCATCAAGTCTTGTGCACTTAATTCTTCTTCACCTTCATTTATTGGCGTTGAACTCTGTTGGATTTTTTTCTTTTTTTTACCAATTATTTCAGACTCATTTATAAGTTGTTCAGCACTATGTCTCATTGCTACTTCACCTATTTTAGGTGAATATTTTCTTATATTTTCTAAGAAAAATCTTAAGTCAGACATGGAAGCATCTTTTATATTTTCTCGTAGTAAAGGTATCTGTTCAGTAATCTGCGATGAAAAACGATAATTTTTAACTTTAGGTAAATCAAAAGTTTCAAGATGCTCTAGTGTTTTTAAAGCTGGATAATATCGTTTGTCTTTTAATTGACGTTGAAGTTTTGCATAAGCAGCAAGTACTGGTAAGCATGTTGTCAAACTGTCAATTGCTGCTGCAATATTACTTTCAACTTTCCTAGCTTTTACTAATTCTTCACCTTTCTCAAGTACTTGTGTCGTTGAGGCACTTATTCTTTTATCTAAATCCAATATCTCAGTCTAAAAATATTAATTAAAAATAAATAAACATTTACATCTGACAATATAATTATTAAAAAAATAATAATAATGAATCAACAAACATTTAATTGCTGTGCTAAAGATCTAACTTGTAAAAGTTCTCGAATAGAATCAATAAATCCTTGATAATGATGATTACACATTCGTTCAATTTCTTTATCATGACTTTTTATTCGCTCGTCCAATTTTTCCATAAACTTTTGATGTTCGTGTCCATCATAAATTGCTCTGAAACATTAATAAATAAATCAATCAATTGATGTATCAAATTGAATCTCAAAAAAAAAATTATATATATTTAGAGTTTAAAAAATAAGCGATTGCTACCTTATAACTAAACCTACACTACTAGTATCATTTGATTCTATTTCAAATAACAAATGCTCATATTTAGGAGCTGACGTTGATAAAACACTTGGTCTCTGTGATACTTGTGACATAATAATTATATTGCTTCTAGATAACTACTGACAACCCGGCTTCATTTACTCTGTACACATTCACCCTCATTTTCAACCCTTTTAATGCGCAATTGCAATAAACATGCGTACAAGGGTGAATTACACCCCCGCGTATTTTACAAATATTAAACAAGATTTTTGAATTAACCTGAATTCATTTTATCAATATATTATTATTTTTAAAAAATACATACCTAAATGTTGGACCTAAATAATCATCAATACCTTCAATTTCTTGGATTAAAATATCATGATTTTGCATTTTGAATGCCGTTCATTAAATTGACTAATTAATATAAATTTTTTACAAGACATATATGGACAATCACTTTGCATTTATGAGCATGAGATAAACAACACCCTCAATTATAAAGGCATGTTTACAATAAATCATCTGACTCATCACATGACTCTGGAAGTGGCAGAATCTGACAAAAATAAAGTTTAACTAGGTATATCATAGGAAAAAATAAATTTACCAGAAATTTGAATGCAGGATGATGTATGGTTTTAATGCCCATAGAAATATTCTAGTTATATATAATTTTAATATTTCCATAAAATAGAAAGGTTTTTATAAGTTTAAAATTATTATTATACTAAATCAATAATAATTATCAATAAGTTTTAAAATTACTTATCATAATATCTTCAAAATTTAAGTTTGGAAAATGCGAGGTAGTGAGTAATAAGTTATTTTTTAAGTAATTATTTTTTTTTAACTTCTTTATAGTTATTTTAAATCTTATATTAAAATCACTCAATATTTTTTTGCTTCCTTTTGTGAGAAATTATGATATATACACTTTTGTTGTAGAGTTAACAAGTCCACGGGATGAAGGACACGTTGATCGATGGTTTCTATTTACAGCTAAGTGATCCACATCCACTAACTGTCGGCCGAAGTTACACCGTAAACATAAGCATAAGTAGAAACAAGGAATCACTATAACTTTTGGCCTATTCAAAAGGTAAACAGCACATACTCCAGCATTTCCTTCTGCCACCTCATCATCGTCAAAGCTGTTTTCTATTCTTTCGTAGACACCGCCATCACCATTTACTGGTACCATTGCACCGTCATCTGCAATTATACGTATAATAGAAAATAATCTTAACGAATATAATAATACAGTAAAACCTTGATTTAGTGCGGTAATTCTGTTTCAGTTTTCCTTTAACATGAACAATAATGACAACCTGCAAAACTGATTCGAGGCTTTACGGTAATATATATAGTTATAATTTTTATCGCATGATACTAAGCATCTGCAGTCATGCGACAACCGAAATATCACTACTGAATTTATAAAATACACTGAGAAAAAAAAGTACTATTTTCCAAACAATAATTTCTTGGTTCAAGAAATCCGTTGAAAATATTTATTTTATTATTATTAATTATCAATTTCTTGAGAAAAGAGCATCAAATTTATTTTTGTTAATATATGAATTTGATATTATATTATGAGTAAACAAAAGAATAGCTTTACTTGAATTAAATAAAAATTATTTCCTTCAATTCTACGAATTCTTGAGACAAAATTATATATTCTTGAAAATTATCAAGAATATATGTTCTCATATCAAGTAAATATTCTCAATAAAAGTATTTTTTTTTCTCAGTGTAGAATAGAAAAAAAGAATTTCTTGGCGCGAAAAATTTTTACTTGTACCACGAAGTTTTATGCATTATGAATTCAATACATACATTTTCTTGGGGTGAGAAATGATTTTTTGAGCAAGAAATAATTTCTTGTGCTAAATAGTTACTTCCCGTTTTAAATCAATGCTTGTTTTCAATCCTCAACGCAAAATTTCGTGTCAAAAAAATTTGAAAATCAAAAAATACTTTACATTTCACTCACTCAGTCGCATTTTTAAAATTTAAAAAGTACTATCATAAGTTTCTTTTTGACATAATTAATAATAATAAGAAATTTAATACAGTAATTATCGAAAACTTAAAAAATACTAAACATGTTACGCACTCACACGCATTTTCAAAATTTAAAAAATACTGTTATGAGTTACGTTGAAGATATTTACAATAGTCATAAATTTAACATAATTATTATTAGAATTTTGCTGTATCCTTTATATTTAGTTCGAAAAATTATATTTCAGGTATCTTAAATGTTATTAAAATTGAGAGCGTGTAAATAATTAGTTTTTTATTATTTATTCATGCTTATTATAAATTTAATATAATAATTTTTAGAATTTTATAAAATACTTTAGTTTTGTAGGTGTTATTTTTGCTCATATTAGTGACTTACAGGTAAATTGAAACATAATTACCGCAATTAATTCGAAGTTTTACTTTATTATTGTATTCGTTAAGATCATTTTCTATTATATGTATAATTGCAGATGACGGTTCGATGGTACCAGCAAATAAGGATGGCGGTGTCTACGAAAGAATAGAAGCTGGAGTATATGCTATTTGCCTATCGAACAAGCCAAAAATTAGAGTGATTCCTTGCTTCTACTTATGTTTATGTTTACGGTGTGAGTTCGGCCGACAGTTAATAGATACGGATCGGTTAGCTGTAACTAGGAACCATCGACCAACGTGTCCTGTATGCCGTGGACGTTGACTCTACAAGAGAAGTGTACATATCATAATTCCCCACAAAAGCAAGCGAAAAATTTTGAGTGATATTACTATTAGATTTAAAATAATTATCAATAAGATAAAAAAAAATGATTACTTAAAAAACAACTTATTACTTACTCCCTCGCATTTCCCATATTTTGAAAATATTGTAATGAGTAATTTTATAACTTATTTATAGTTTTTATAAATTTAATAGAACAATGAGTTTAATCATATAAAATTTTTTACATTCAACTTACTATCATTTTTTAAATTCTTAATCTATAAATATTTTTATATTTGTACTAAATGTCATGTATTCTATAAGTCTGTAACGATTGCTATATTGAATCTAAAATAATCATAAATAAGTTAAAATATAACAATAATATTTAATAAATGTCGATTATATTTTTTAATAACAAAATAAAAAATGCAAAAAAACAATAGATGAATTTTATTCTTTCCATTTCTTATGTAATAATTAATAATTTATTCGTTGAAGTAGAAGCTGCATACTCTGGTCTGGTGGATTTTTATCGTTTCTATCGTTCATCTGTTTGCTTGTGACAAACAATGATAACAATAAGTAATTAAATATTAACGTTAGGATTTTTAATAATCGTAATACTAATAATAATAATAATAATAATAATAATAAAGTTAAACTTGTTAATGATGGCAGCTAAATTACTTATAATTTCGTGAATTTCATGCGAATCAAGAAAAAATTTAATTGCTTAGTTAAGTATCATTCTAATAAAATAAAAAAGTTAAATATTAATAACATAAAAATACGAAGCTTGCACTGCTTTTTACTCGCCGTCATAATTCAAATATATTATCTAGGTATTATTCAGATAATAATAATACGGCGCGGTATCTCCATTATCGACATACGTTAATTAATTGTTTCTGTATTTCATATCGCATGGTACATAAGCATATGATAAAGAAGTTACTTTTCTGGTAGTGCTTACTATACGTGGTAGTGTTTTCATTGGGTAGGCTTAAAAATAGTAGAGATTTTTTTTGGTAGTGTATATTATTGGTAGTGATTTATTCTGGTATAGAGGTAATATGATTGAGTTATTAATGGTAGGCATATTAATGGTAAAGATGCTAATGGTAGGCATTTTTATGGGTGACCTGTATTGTGGTAGACATTTTTATGGTAGAGATTTTTATGATCAAGTTCGTTACTGGGAGGGTTGTAATCTGGTAGAGTTGTAATGTGAGAGAGTTCTTAAGTGGTAGAATTGTTGATTGGTTGAGATTTTTGCGGGTAATGTTTAAAACTGGTTTAGTTGTTGTGTGGTACAGTTACTTGTGGTAGGCCTGGTTATGGTTCAGTTGTCGTAAGGTAGAGATTTTTCTGGTACACCTATTAATGTGCCTTCAGCGTCATATTGTCGGGATTACTATAATGTACAAATAGCGACATCTTTAATTTATAATCTTACTATTTTTTAGGTTATTTAAATTCCCGCCAGTTAAATGTATTCAAGCGCAAATTCCCGGCATCACATTTGTCTCGGCATTTGCGTCTTTCAATTCACTACGTGCAGTGTCTCCTATATACATAACTGAACAAAGAGACGTTAGAAGTGAAGCCATTGTACGACACGATAAAGTTTTTATATATTATTAATCATGAGCAAACGTAGTACACAAACAAATACTCTTTATAATTATTTTACTTCACCTAAAGTACCGAAAAAAGAAGAAAAAAAAGAGACTAAACTCGAATCGAGTCCAAAACCATCAACTCCTAAACGTGAAATTAAAACCAAACCAAAAGGTTCGTAAATAAACTATCATTTATTTATTTATTTTTTTTTTTATTTATTTACTTATATTTAATGAACTGATGTAATTATCGTTGACATCGACAATATTGATTGTCAAAAGTAAAATTAATATATAAATTTGATTTGTCATTTGATATTTATCTGAGTAAACCATGATATGAGCCAGACAAAAGAATGAAGTATTAATTTATTTAAATATTTATTTCATCGTTAAATTTAAATTGTTTTTATAAATTAAAAAATGGCATGTTACAGTGAGATTACATTGAATTATAAGTAATTGTGTCATGTAATCATAAATTTTATTTGAACGATTATTGTTTTTTTCTTTGGACGATAGTTATTGTAAATGGAAAAGAGAATAAAGAGGGTTCTAATACTCCTAAAAGAAAGCGACAAGATAAAGAAAAACTCAAGGCCGCCGAAGAGGATTTAGGAAGTGAAGAGAAGGATGAAGAGAAAGATGAAGAGACTCCTGTCAAAACGAAAAGAAGGAGGATTATTATTCCCTCAGATGAAAGTGGAGACGACTCAGATGAATATAAGCCAGGTAAAATATTTTAAGATTTACGTAAATTAAATTACAGTGATTTTTTGAAAATTTAATATATTTTATGTATTTATTTATTAGATTTTTTGGTTAAAATTAAATTTTGGATTTTTTATTGTAGGTGATGATGAAGCTTCTGAGTCTGATGCTTCAATATCATCAGGTGTTGCTACATCTGAAGCAGATACTACTTTAGAAACTGGAACTGATGATGATCCAACACCTAAAAAAGAACGAGTAATATATTTTTTAAAATAATTTATCTTATTTGTTTATTTATTTTGTATCTAAATAACTAATTTTTTTTAATAACTTTTGTTGTATTAGAAAGCTAGAAATCCCAGTAACGCCAAAAAATCACAATCGACTCAAAAAAAAGTTGAAGTTATTGATGTAAGATTCAATTTATTTTTGTCTGATTGATTATTAAATAATTTTTACTGAAATAAAACTTTATTATAGGATGAATCCGGCAAGTCTTATCAATTGGCAAAAGCACAATTACCGTCAGGCCCAGCATCAGGCGCTGAAAGTTGGCCTCACTTGAAGATTCCATTTATTCAACCTGATAAAATTCGTGATGCTAAACGAAGAAAACCAGATGATCCAGAATATGATCCAAAAACAATTTACGTACCCCAAGAATTTCTTGATCAACAAACTCCAGCGATGCGTCAGTGGTGGGTACTCAAAAGTCAACATTGGGACTGTGTTTTCTTTTTTAAAGTTGGAAAGTTTTATGAATTATATCATATGGATGCTGTCACTGGAGTTAACGCACTTGGTTTGACATTCATGAGAGGTGAATGGGCCCACTCGGGTTTCCCTGAAACAAGTTACGGGCGTTTTTCTTCAATGCTTGTTGAAAAAGGATACAAAGTTGCTCGTATTGAACAAACTGAAAACCCAGCGATGATGGCCCAACGTTGTGAAAAATCTCAATCAAAAGTAACGAAATTTGATAAAGTTGTTAAACGTGAAATTTGTCAAATCAGTACTCGAGGTACAAGAGTGGCTACAGTTCAAGATACCGAAAGTTTTTCACCTGATTCTAAATATTTATTGTCAATAGTCGAACAACAAAATGCAACTCAATTACCATCCTACGGTATTTGTTTTATTGATACAAGTATTGGCATTTTTCATTTAGGTCAATTTGAAGACGATCGTCGTAATTCACGATTACTTACGTTGTTATCTCACTACACCCCTGTCCATGTTGTATACGAAAAAGGTAATCTCTCTCCAATAACTATGAAAATACTTAATACCCAATTGCCAACGACAACAATGAAAGAAGGTTTACTTAAAGATTCACAATTTTGGACGGCAACAAAAGTTCTTGAAAAACTTCATGAAGGGGAATACTTTAAATACGAATCAGCTAAATTTTCTTGGCCTGAAGGTCTGAAGCCTTATTTGAATGAACGAGATACTCTTGGTTTGAGTCCAGCAGATGATAAACAACTGGCAGTCAATGCTCTTGGTGGTTGCGTCTATGTATTAACTGACTACGTGCTAGATCAACAGTTACTGGCACAAAAAAAATTCAAAACATATGTACCTCCAGATATGAATGTAGCAGCTGATGGCCAACGTATTGGACCACTTGTTAATATGGTAATTGATGCTGTCGCAATAATTAATCTAAATATTCTTGGCAAAAGTCCATCGCTTTTAACAACTTTAGATCACTGTTGTACTGCTTTTGGAAAAAGGTTACTAAAGGAATGGGTTTGTCGTCCAGCTTGCCACAAAAAGTTAATTATTGCTCGGCAAGATGCTGTTACAGAACTATGTGATCTTCAACATGTATGCCAAGATGCGAGAAAACTTTTAAGTACTCTTCCGGATCTTGAAAGATCATTGAGCAAAATTCATGCTCATGGAAATGCTGCTAAAATGAAAAATCATCCCGATGGTAGGGCATTTATGTTTGAAATGAATACTTATAACCAACGAAAAATAACAGATTTTGTTAGTTGCCTCAAAGGTTTCGATCAAATACTTAAAATAATGCAACTTTTCAAGCCATTCGAAAGTAGTTTAATAGTACAAACAACACAAACTGAGCCGAGAGGAGAATTTCCTGATTTAAGTGAAACTCTTAAACATTTTGAGCATGGATTTGATTCAGAAGCAGCATTAAAACAAGGGTGTATAATACCTAAAAAAGGAATGGATGCTGAATATGATAAGGTAATTGCTGAATTGGCACAAATTAAAAAAGATGCAGACGACTATTTGAGATCACAAAGCCGATATTTTGGAGTTGAGGTTAAATATACCGGTACTAAAAAAAATGCATTTCAAATTGAGGTACCTGAAAGTCGAACAAATAAAATAACAGATCGTTATGAATTGCAAAGTCAAAGAAAAGGATTCAAACGATATTGGACTACAGAAACAAAAGAAATTTTGAGAAGACTAACCGAAGCTGAAGAACAACGAGAAAAAGTTCTTAAAGATTCTGATAGACGTACCTTCGCTAAGTTCAGCGAGCACTACGACATGTGGGCTACAGCTGTTTACAAAGTTGCCGTTCTTGATGTCCTTATTTCACTCGCTCAATACGCTAGAAGCGGTGATATGTGTGTTCCAGAAATCAACGATACTAACGAAGTAATGATCGACATTAAAGATGGAAAACATCCTTTTATCACGTCAGACAATTTTGTTCCCAATGACACATCACTTGCAACCAATGGTTATGGTCCATTGATTATTCTAACTGGACCAAATATGGGTGGAAAATCAACAATTATGCGTCAAGTAGGTTTATTGAGTATTATGGCACATATAGGATGTCATATACCTGCACAGAGTTGTAAGTTTTCATTGATAGATCGTGTATTCACTCGACTTGGTGCCAATGACGATATGATAACCGGTAGAAGTACATTCCTCGTTGAATTAAGTGAAGCTGCTACGTTTGTTCAACACGCTACTAAACATTCTCTTGTTCTTGTTGATGAACTTGGTCGAGGTACATCGACACATGACGGTGCAGCTATTGCAGCAGCTGTTCTTCAAGCTCTTACCAAACTTGAGTGTAGATCAATATTTTCTACTCACTATCATTCGCTTGTAGACGATTTTAAAAATAATTCTAGTGTTTCACCAGCACACATGGCTTGTTTGGTTGAGAGTGAAGAAAGTGATGCTACTCAAGAAACCGTTACTTTCTTATACAAATTAGCCGAAGGAGCATGTCCAAAATCATATGGATTTAATGCTGCACGCATTGCTGGCATAAAAGCCAATATTACAAAACGAGCCAATGATCTTGCGAAAAAACTCGAAGATGCCGGTAATCGAAGAAGTTTATTCATGTCCTTATGCAATGTTGACAATAATAACGTCAAAGGAACAATTACGCAGCTGAATGCCATTACGGTCAAATAATTTTTTATCATACTCCATTATTATATTTATATCTAACATAAAATGCTCAGTATTGTTATCGTTAAAATATTTTCTTATAATGTAAAACCGTTGTATCTTTGAGTAAATTTTAAAGCTCATTATTTCATATATTATCCACTGTTGCAAAATTTTAGTTTTCTCATGAACTTTTTTCTTTTGCTCAATTATTATAAAATAGTTACCATAAAAAAAAAACTTGTTTAATTATTTTTGTATGTTTTTAATTATTATATTGTTCTAAAATAAACACATATAAACAAAATAAAAAATAACCAAGCATTTATAAAAAAGCAACTGATCCTAATTTTATTTAAATTTTTAATTATTAAATACAAAAATAAGAAAGAACTCCATTTCTTAACACTTTAAGAAGCATGTCATACATTATTGTTTTATTTATCGAATAAAATATCATGACGAAGTTTAAATATTAAAATATTCTAATTTAATTTATGTATTTCATATCAAATAACAGCTCGGATTGGTAACTAGTTGACAATTTGCAAGTAGATAACAAAGTTCACATATAATTCAAAACCGCGAAATTTGAATTTAAAACAAGCTTAGACGAAATTTTGCTTATGTTATGTTGGGTACCCCTATTCTCCATAGTTTATATTTATGTTTATATACACTATTTTAGAGGTTATATAAATTCCCGCCAGTCTAATCCAACTGTAAAAATAAAAGCTAACTATCGGCTTTTGCTTCTACAAAAATCAAGTATTGTGCTATTGTGCGTTGAAAAAATATTAAAGAAAAAATTTTAATTTATCAATTATCAATCATGAGTAAACGTAGTTTACGATCAAATACTCTGTCTGATGAATTAAAGTCATCTAAAACATCGAAAAAGGATGAAAAGAAAACTAGTAAAGTTGCATCGCGTCCAAAGCCAGCAACACCTAAACGAACAACAACCAAAACCAAAGCTAAACCTGAGCCTCAACCTAAAGCTAAATCTAAAAAAAGTTAGTATCTTAATTACTTTATTATATTAAACAAACATTTATAGAAATGAAATTCAATCTCAAGAATTAGAAGAGTATTTAACTTTTATGAGTTACATTAAATATTGATCGTTATGAAGAGAATAAGGTGAGTCTGAACAATAGAAAAAAAAACTGATTTTTAAAATCAATATTTATGTTTTCGCAATAATTAGTTTAATATGAATTGATATAATAGGGAAATATTATGTTCAAAGTATGATAATTTATTAATGTTTTGTAATTGTGAATTTGACTCAAACAAATTTTAGCTGATGTCAATGGGAAAGAGAACAAAGGAGAGTCCACCAGTTCTAAAAGAAAGCGACAAGTTAAGGAAAAACCAAAAATCGAAGATAATTCAGATGATGAAGAAAAGGATGAGGAGACTCCGGTAAAAAGGAAGAGAAGGAAAATAATTGTCCCCTCTGATGAAAGTGGAGATGATTCAGATGAATACAAACCAAGTGAGATAATTTGGCTTTCATACTATTTGATTATAGAAAACTATATATAATAGTGGATGTAGTTATTACATTTATGGGTTTAATTCCATCTCCATATTTTTATTGCAGGTGATGATGAAGCTTCAGACTCAGATGCCTCAATATCGTCAGCAGCTGCTAGTTCTGAAGTAGACACTTCGTTAGATACTGCGACTGATGATGACCCAACACCTAAAAAAGAACGGGTACATAAATTTTTAACTATTTTCAATATTTTATGAATTGAAAATCATTGTGTTTATTATAACTATTTTAATAGAAACCAAGAAATCCTGGTAAAGATAAAAAGTTTAATCCAAACCAAAAGAAAACTCAGAAGGATGATGTAAGAATAATTCTATTATTGTCTGATTGATTATTAAATAGTATTTATTGAAATAAAACTTTATTATAGGATGAACCCGGCAAGTCATTTCAATTGGCAAAAGCAAAATTACCATCAGGTCCAGTTTCCGGTGCTGAAAGTTGGCCTCACTTGAAATATTCATTTCTTCAGCCCGATAAAATTCAAGATGCTGAAAATAGAAGACCTGATGATCCAGAATATGATGCTAAAACACTCTACGTACCCCAAGAATTTCTTGATGAACAAACTCCATCGATGCGTCAGTGGTGGGTACTCAAAAGTCAACATTGGGACTGTGTTTTCTTCCATAAAATTGGTAAATTTTATGGATTGTATCATATGGATGCTGTCATTGGAGCTAATGCACTTGGTTTGTCAATTATACCCCGTGATTTTGCATACACGGGATGCTTTGAAGTAAACTTTAGTCGTTATT
Source organism: Microplitis demolitor (assembly GCF_026212275.2). Taxonomy (NCBI): domain Eukaryota; kingdom Metazoa; phylum Arthropoda; class Insecta; order Hymenoptera; family Braconidae; genus Microplitis; species Microplitis demolitor. The sequence continues at coordinate 12,174,571 of NC_068552.1, read as the reverse complement.
TTAAAACTCTTGTTGAAAAAGGATACAAAGTAGCTCGTATAGAGCAAACTGAAAATCCAGAAATGATGGCTGAACGTTGTAAAAATTCGAAAACAAAAGCGTCGAAATTTGATAAAGTTGTTAGACGTGAAGTTTGCCAAGTTACTACTCGAGGTACCCGAGTTCCTACGGTGTTAGATATTGAAAATTTTTCAGCTCATTCTAACTATTTATTATCGTTGGTTGAACAACAAAATTCAGCTCATTTATCAACTTACGGAATTTGTTTTATTGATACAAGTATTGGAGTTTTTCATATAGGTCAGTTTGAAGACGATTGTAACAATTCACGTCTACTTACGTTGTTATCTCATTACATCCCTGTCCACATTATATACGGAAAAGGAAATCTCTCTGCAAAAACAATAAAAATAATCAATACTCATCTGCCAGTAACAACAATCAAAGAACCTTTACTTCATTCGCAATTTTGGACGGCGACAAAAGTTCTTGAGAAACTTTATGAAGGGGAATATTTTAAAGACGAGTCAAATGAATTTTCTTGGCCCGATGGGTTGAAGCCTTTCCTGAACGATCAAGGTACTAACGGTTTTAGTCCAGCTAAAGATAAAACATTAGCAGTTCATGCACTCGGTGGATGTGTTTATTTATTAACTGAATCTGTGTTAGATCATCAACTACTAGCGCAGAAGAAATTTGAGACATATATACCTCCAGATATGAATGTAGTTAATGGACAACGAGTTGGACCGCTTGTCAATATGGTAATTGATGCCGCTACTATAGAAAATTTGAATATTCTTGGTAGTAGTCCGTCACTTTTAACTTCCTTAGATCACTGCAACACAGATTTTGGTAAGCGGTTATTGAAAGAATGGGTTTGTCGACCACCTTGTGACAAAAATACTATTATAGCTCGTCAAGATGCTGTCACAGAGTTACGTGATTTGAAGCGCATATGTCAGGAAGCAAGTAAACAGTTAAACAACCTTCCAGATTTTGAAAGGTTATTAAGTAAAATTCATGCTCATGGAAATGCTGCTAAGATGAAAAATCATCCCGATGCTCGAGCATTTATGTGCGAAATGATGACTTACAATCAACGGAAAATTACTGACTTAATTAACTGTCTAAAAGGCTTTAATCAAGTACTTGAAATACTTAAAATTTTTGATTCATTAGTAAGTGACTTGATAGTACAAACAACAAAAATTGAGCCGAAAGGAGAGTTTCCCGATATAAAGAAAACTCTTAATCAATTTGAACGTAGGTTTGATTCAAATTTAGCACTCAAACAAGGATGTATAATACCAAAAAAAGGAATGGATCCTGAATATGATGAGGTAATCGCTGAATTAGAACAAATAAAAAAAGATATGGACGTGTATTTGAAGTCTCAAAGTAAATATTTTGGAACGGAGATTACCTTTACTGGAGGTCGTGAAAACGCTTATCAAATAGAAATACCAGACAGTGTAGTGGATAAGGTTACTGATCATTATGAATATCAAGGTAAACGTAAAGGTTTTAAACGTTATTTAACGGAAGAAACAAAAAAATTTCATGAACGACAAACAAAAGCTGAAGAACAACATGAAAAAGTGCTTAAAGACTCTGATAGGCGTACCTTTGCAAAGTTCAGTGAGCACTATGACATGTGGGCTACAGCTGTTTACAAAGTTGCTGTTCTCGATGTTCTTATTTCACTTGCTGAATACTCCAGAAGAGGTGATAAGTGTGTTCCAGAAATTAATGATATAGATGAAGTAATGATCGATATTAAAAATGGAATACATCCTTTAATCACCTCAGATAATTTCGTCCCCAATGACACATCACTTGCGAGCAATGGCTATGGTCCTTTGGTTATTCTAACTGGACCGAATATGGGTGGAAAATCAACAATTATGCGTCAAGTAGGTTTATTGAGTATTATGGCTCATATCGGATGCCATATACCGGCACAGAGTTGTAAGTTTTCATTGATAGATCGTGTATTCACTAGACTGGGTGCCAATGATGATATGATAACTGGTAGAAGTACATTCCTCGTTGAATTAAGTGAAGCGTCCACATTTGTTCTTCATGCTACTAAAAATTCTCTCGTACTTGTTGATGAACTTGGTCGGGGTACATCAACCCATGATGGTACAGCTATAGCCGCAGCTGTTCTCCAAGCTCTTGCTAGGCTTGAATGCCGGACTTTATTCTCTACACATTACCATGCACTCCTCGATGACTTTAAAGACAATCCAAAAGTTTCACCAGCTCATATGGCTTGTCAAGTTGAGAGTGAGGAAAGTGACGCTACCCAAGAAACGGTTACTTTTTTGTACAAATTCACTAAGGGACCTTGTCCAAAATCATATGGATTTAATGCTGCACGCATTGCTGGCATAAAAGCCAATATTACAAAACGAGCCAATGATCTTGCGAAAAAACTCGAAGATGCCGGTAATCGAAGAAGTTTATTCATGTCCTTATGTAAGGTTAACAATCATAATGTAAAAAGGATACTTACACAGCTGCACGCTATTGCTGTCAAATAATTTTTCATCATATTCTATTTTTTCATACTTTACATAAAATACTCAGTATTGTTAGCATTGAAATATTTTTTTATAATTCAAAGCCTATGTATTTTTAAGGAAATCTGAAAATATCCTATTTTATATATTGTTCACTGTTGTAGAAATGTTAACTTTTCTATAATTATTTTCTTCGCTAAATTTGTGTAAAATAGTTACGAAAGAAAACTCATTTAATTATTTTTATACGTTTTTAAGTATTGTAGTCTTCTCTAATAAATACGCATGAATCAAATGAGATATAATCAAATATTTTTTCATTATTTATTTATTTATTTTTTTTTGTAATAAATACAAATCCTATTATTCCATAAATTTGCATAACGCAAATTCATGAATTAGGTACAAGCCCCAGTTCTTTACACTGGAAAAAGTATGTTATACAGTATTATTCTATTTACAAAAAAAGCATTTTAAAGTTGAAAAGTTCAAATAGTTATAAATTATAAGTTAATAACATTGTGTCTGTAGTTGGTATCCTGTTAATAATTGGGTCCTTTATCTTATTCATAGAATCTGCAAAAATCTATATAGTCATTATAAAACTATATATAGTTTAAATAAAATGATTCATTAAGAGAATATCATTAAAATTTTATAATTAAATCGCTATCGATAATAATTCGTTAATCAATTATAATAATACCAATCAAGTTTTAGTAACGATATCGATAAATCCTTTGATGCTTTTAATATCTTAGATATATAAATTATATTTCCTTTATGTGTGTAGTTATGTACTCCGTTTAAAATGAACACTCAAATTCATAACTTGATATTCTCAAAATCATTTTGCATTCATAACTTTTTGACAAATTGCATATAAATATGAAGTTTACATATATAATTTCATCCAAATTAATTAATATCCTAGGATAGATTGTAATTTCTCAGTAAATAAAAAAAAAGAAAATTCAAAACCGCGAAATTTGAATAGAAAACAAGCTTAGGCGATTTTTTGTGTTTACACTATATATGTTTAGAGGTTATATGAATTCCCGCCAGTAAAACATTCAACTATAAGATAAACATCAGCACTTACTTTCTCGGTGCTATATACAAACGTGTAGTGTTGTTTAGTAGAGAAACGTTAAATCTTGAATTATTGTTGAACACAAACGTCAATTTATGAATTATCAATTATGAGTAAACGTAGTTTACGATCAAATACTCTTTCTGACGAATTAACGTCACCTAAAAAACCAAAAAAAGATGAAAAAAAAACCAGTAAAGTTGCATCGCGTTCAAAACCAGTAACATCTAAACGAACAACAACTAAAGCCAAAGATAAACCTGAACCGAAACCCATACCTAAACCTCAATCTAAAACTAAATCTAAAAAAGGTGAGTATCTCAATTACTCCATCATAATTAATTAATAAAATTAATATTCTTAAAAATAAAAGTCAATTCCAATAATTAGAGTAACATTTATAGTAGTCCCGACGAAAAAGTCGTCCTCCTACTACCCTTAGTACCCAACTATCCATTTTAGGACGACTTTTTCGTCGGGACTACTATAAATTATTATAAATTATATTAATACAATATTTCAACGAATGGATGATATCACAACTAGAAAGATTAGTTATAATATGTATTATCTGCTATGTCATGTCATATACATTTTTAGCTGCCGACTATAGGCACTAAATGTCATACATTTCGAGTATTTGTTACAATAAATAAATTTTAGCTGATGCTATTGGGAAAGAAAACAAAGAAGAATCCACTATTTCTAAAAGAAAGCGTCAAGTTAAGGAAAAACCTAAGGTCAAAGAAGATAATCTGGAGAATAAAAAAAAAGATAAAGAGACCCCCGTAAAAAGAAAGAGAAGGAAAATAATTATTCCCTCTGATGACAGTGGAGACGATTCGGATGAATACAAACCGAGTAAGATAATTTTATCTTTATACTATTTTATTTAAGACGACTTTATAAATTTGTGGACATAGTTATGAGATCTATAGGTTAAATTCTATCTCCGTATTTTTATTGTAGGTGATGATGAAGCTTCAGGCTCAGATGCCTCAGTATTGTCAGTAGCTGCTGGTTCTAGACCAGACTCTACGTCAGATACTGCGACTGATGACAACCCAACCCCAAAAAAAGCACGGGTATATAAATTTTTAATTATTTGTACACTTTATTCATTGAAAATCATTGTTTTTACTATGACTGTTTTAATAGAAACCAAGAAATCCCGGTAAAGGTAGAAAGTGTAATCCAAACCAAAAGAAAACTCAGAAGAATGATGTAAGAATAATTCTATTATTGTCTGATTGATTATTATATAGTATATATTAAAATAAAACTTAATTATAGAATGAATCTGGCAAATTATTTCAATTGGAAAAAGCAAAATTACCGTCAGGTACTAAAAGTTGGCCTCACTTGAAATATTCATTCCTTCAACCCGACCAAATTCGTGATGCTAAGAAAAAACGACCAGATGATCCGGAATATGATGCTAAAACACTCTACGTACCCCAAGAATTTCTTGATCAACAAACTCCGGCGATGCGTCAGTGGTGGGTGCTTAAAAGTCAACATTGGGACTGTGTTTTGTTGTTTAAAATTGCTAATTTTTATTCATTATATCACATGGATGCTGTTATTGGAGTCAACACACTTGGTTTGTCATATATACCCCGTGATTTTTCATTCAGTGGATTTATTGAGTTACATTATAGTCGTTATTTTAAAACACTTGTTGAAAAAGGATACAAAGTAGCTCGTATAGAGCAAACTGAAAATCCAGAAATGAGGGATGAACGTTGTGAAAAATTTCAATCACAAATAACGAAATTTGATAAAGTTATAAAACGTGAAGTTTGTCAAATTATTACTCGAGGTACTCGAGTACCTTCGGTATTAGACATAGAAAATTTCTCACCTTATTCTACTTATTTATTATCGTTGGTTGAACAACAAAATTCAGCTCATTTATCATCTTACGGAATTTGTTTTATTGATACAAGTATTGGAGTTTTTCATATAGGTCAGTTTGAAGACGATTGTAACAATTCACGTCTACTTACGTTGTTTTCTCATTATACTCCTGCCCACATCATCTACGGCAAAGGGAATCTCTCTGCAAAAACAATAAAAATAATCAATACTCATCTACCAGTGATTACCATCAAAGAAGCTCTGCTTCAAAACTGTCAATTTTGGACGGCGACAAAAGTTCTTGAGAAACTTTATGAAGGGGAATATTTTAAAGACGAGTCAAATGAATTTTCTTGGCCCGATGGGTTGAAGCCTTTCCTGAACGATCAAGGTACTAACGGTTTTAGTCCAGCTAAAGATAAAATATTAGCAGTTCATGCACTCGGTGGGTGTGTTTATTTATTAACTGAATCTGTGTTGGATCATCAACTACTAGCGCAGAAGAAATTCGAGACATATATACCTCCAGATATGAATGTAGTTAATGGACAACAAGTTGGACCGCTTGTCAATATGGTAATTGATGCTGCTACTATAGAAAATTTGAATATTCTTGGCAGTAGTCCGTCACTTTTAACTTCCTTAGATCACTGCTGCACAGATTTTGGTAAGCGGTTATTGAAAGAATGGGTTTGTCGACCACCTTGTGACAAAAATACTATTATAGCTCGCCAATATGCTGTCACCGAGTTACGTGATCTGAAGCGCATATGTCTGGAGGCTAGTAAACAGTTAAACAACCTTCCAGATCTTGAAAGGTTGTTAAGTAAAATTCATGCTTATGGAAATGTTCCTAATATAAAAAATCATCCTGATGCTCGAGCATTCATGAGCTCAATGTTGATTTATAATAAGCGGAAAATAACCGATTTGATAACTTGTGTAAAAGGTTTTAAGCGAGTACTTGAAATAATAAAAATTTTTGATCCATTAGTGAGTGACTTAATTGTACAAACAACACAAATTGAGCCGAAAGGAGGGTTTCCCGATTTAACGAAAACTCTTGATCATTTTGAGTTTAGGTTTGATTCAGATTTAGCATTAAAACAAGGTTGTATAATACCTAAAAAAGGCATGGATCCTGAATATGATAAGGTAATTGCTGAATTAGAAGAAATAGAAAAAGACGCTAACGAATATTTGAAATCTCAAAGTAAACATTTTGGAACGGAGATTAAGTATACTGGTAGTACCGAAAACGCTTATCAAATAGAAATACCAGACAGCGTAGTGGATAAGGTTACTGATCATTATGAATATCAAGGTAAACGTAAAGGTTTTAAACGTTATTTAACGGAAGAAACAAAAAAATTTCATGAACGACAAACAAAAGCTGAAGAACAACATGAAAAAGTGCTTAAAGACTCTGATAGGCGTACCTTTGCAAAATTCAGTGAGCACTATGACATGTGGGCTACAGCTGTTTACAAAGTTGCTGTTCTCGATGTCCTTATTTCACTTGCTGAATACTCCAGAAGAGGTGATAAGTGTGTTCCAAAAATCAACGATACTAACGAAGTAATGATCGACATTAAAGATGGAAAACATCCTTTTATCACCTCAGATAATTTCGTCCCCAATGACACATCACTTGCGAGCAATGGCTATGGTCCTTTGGTTATTCTAACTGGACCGAATATGGGTGGAAAATCAACAATTATGCGTCAAGTAGGTTTATTGAGTATTATGGCACATATAGGATGTCATATACCTGCACAGAGTTGTAAGTTTTCATTGATAGATCGTGTATTCACTCGACTGGGTGCCAGTGATGATATGAGAACCGGTAGGAGTACATTCCTCGTTGAATTAAGTGAAGCTTCCACATTTGTTCTCCATGCTACTAAAAATTCTCTCGTACTTGTTGATGAACTTGGTCGGGGTACATCAACCCATGATGGTACAGCTATAGCCGCAGCTGTTCTCCAAGCTCTTGCTAGGCTTGATTGCCGGACTTTATTCTCTACACATTACCATGCACTCCTCGATGACTTTAAAGACAATCCAAAAGTTTCACCAGCTCATATGGCTTGTCAAGTTGAGAGTGAGGAAAGTGACGCTACCCAAGAAACGGTTACTTTTTTGTACAAATTCACTAAGGGACCTTGTCCAAAATCATATGGATTTAATGCTGCACGCATTGCTGGCATAAAAGCCAATATTACAAAACGAGCCAATGATCTTGCGAAAAAACTCGAAGATGCCGGTAATCGAAGAAGTTTATTTATATCTCTATGCCATGTTAATACTAATAATGTCAAAAAGGTATTAGCAAAGATTCATGATGTTGCAGCTGAATAATTATTCTTTTATTTTGTTTCATTATTACTATAATTTTTATCATCCACTGTTAATTCTTGTATATGTTTAATAATGGTATCGAATCAAAAATGTTTTTTTACTTGAATTTCACTGTTTAATTTATCATTCACTAAATGTTAAATTCTTGTAAATAAGTATTTCTTTAAATGTCATAATATCGTATCGGTATAAGTTTAAATTATTTTTTTTTACTATTTTTTGTTTACTATTATTGAAATTAAAATGCCCATTCATCGGTTTGTTTTGCTCAATGAGTACAAGTTTATAGTTGCCATTAAGATATAGAATTTCTGAAAACTATTTTTATATGTTTTCAAATTGCATATATACGAATAAAGAAAATTAAAAAAAACTGATATTATAGCATTGCTCTATTTTTATTTATACCAAATAAAGTACTACTTAATTTTCCGTAAAATAATCACACCAAAAACAGCACGGCTGTAATAGATTGCGCCAAGTGCACGTTCAAATTGCAATAATATATTTACTATTCTACAAAAATATTTGAAATCACTAAATAATGCCAAGTTAAGATGTAACATTCTGCAATAAAACAGTTGATAGATCGGTTCAATTAATATAGATGTACTTAATACAAAAAAGAAATTGATAAAAAAGACGGAAATCATTAAAATATCAAGTATTTGAAATTTTTTTTAATTAAAAAAGAAAAAAAAATTTTTTAGCAAATATACAAATAAAAACAAAAATTAGTTGAACGTACTTGGTGTGCGTTAACGCAAAAAACTTGTTATGTCATAATTTATAAATGTTTTAATGTCTTACTATCAGATGATATACTTATTTCGCTTTAATAATGCACATATATATATATATATATATATATATATATTAGGGTGTTTCAAAATAAACATTTCTTTTTTTTTTTAAAGTCTTATGGTCTTAAAAGTTAGTCTTAGGTATTAGAAAAATCCTCCCAAAAGAGTAGCTTGACAAAAATGCCCTTAAGTGTTTTTTCCGTATAACTAACAGAAAAAAAATTATGAAGCTTGAAACAATAGTGAATTGAAAAACTTAACGTAAAGATAATTTCTGGATTTTATTACGTGTACAAGTTTATGTGGTGAATCTATATGCTATGTATAATCACTAAGGTGTTTTAAAAAGATTTCTGAATTCTTACTTATTTTCCGTAATAATTTCGAAAGAAAAACATTTTCTTTTTAGAATTAAAAATTTGTTTCTTTCTGTACTTTTAATTTTAAAAAAAAAGTTCTGTTCTGAAAGTAAGGAAAATTTTTCCCATGTGTTAAAAAAAAAATTGACAGATAACATTAGTTCAGAAGAAAAAACCTAAATTTCTATTTAAAAAACTGTTTAATATAATGGAAACATGAAGTTATACTATTTAATATAGTTTAAAGCTTCATAACTTTTTTTCTGTTAGTTCTCCGGAGAAAACAATCAGAAGCTTTTATGTAGGGAATTTAATTTCCTACGGAACAGTGTGCTTCGATTTTCGAAAAAAAAATTTTTAATACTTTTATTTTTAAAAAACAAAAAAAAAATTTTTTTTACATGCAATTTGAATGGGAAAATAAGTATTCGTTGAGCTCTTAATAGAATTGAGATTTCGAGCTGCTCTCTTGGGAGGATTTTTTTTATACCTAAGACTAACTTTTGAGATCATAAGAAAAAAAATTTTTTTTCTGAAACACCCTAATATATATATATATATATATATATATATGTATACAATCGGGGACATTAATTCGAGTTGGTTTCTCGAGCAAAGTAAATTTTATTTATCTCCAAAAATAATTTCAAGTTCAATCATTTTTATGCCCAATGAAAGATAATGAAATTCTTTTATTATTTGAAACTGCCAAATTTAAGGTTATCAATAAATCTCGAAATTCAGAAACCGACTTGAATTAATGTCCCCGATTGTAGGTGTATGCGATGTCAATTTTATAATTATAAGTGGCGAACAATTTTAAGCACTGCCTCAATTTTTCGCTAGATAGCGACTAGTTCAAATCGAAGACAGTGCTTGTTCATTCTTATAGGCTAAACGCCAATTTTTTAAGGCCAGCTTTTTAATCCGAGATTCTTAATCTGCGACTTAATTATTGCTAGTATACTTGTATATTTTCATATGAATGTATGAGCGATAATAATCTAATCACGTATTAATAAAATTTCGTATTGAGAAATTACCCTTGAGTAAACGTGATTATATGTATAGACCGAGTTACTGATATTACATTTCAGATCAGTTTTTCAAACAGAGTTTATTATTAATCCGGGTTCAAATTATTATTAGTGGCATGTCTATATATTATTAATACCAGGACTTTAATTCAAACTCGGATTAAAACGAACCCAGTTTGAAAAAACTGGTCCTTAATAAAGTCTGCTTAACAAATGCTAAGAACAAATTAATTATACATATATTCTAAAATATATATTGATGAAAATGTTTACAATTTATTGTGTATACTCATGTGCTAAGACACGAAAAGCTCCCTTAAGTTGGCGGGGGGAATTCGATTTTTGGCAAATTTTTTTTAGCAATTCGTTTGTTCGTCGATTGTTCGTCAATGTTCGCTATAAATAATTATTTGTTCGTTCTTTATTTTTTTTTAAATAAATTTTTAAAAATTTATTTGAAGTTAGCGGTGACTATACTCATTTTCTATCTTTTTTAATTTTTTTTCCATTTATCTTGATTTGTTTGTTAATACCCCACCAAAAATAGCGTTTGTTTGTTTGTTTTTATATTTATAATTAATTATTAAAATTTTAATTATGCCCGTTGATCTAATAGTAGTTGTGCGCATGCGCAAGTGTCTGCTCTAGGTTTAAAATTTTTTATTGTTTTCATTATTATTTATGTTTTAATTAAATTAGTAATCTTATCAAGTAATTATCAAATCCTGTTGATCATCTAGCACATCGTAAGAGTATCCAGGTATTTATCGGAGAGAAATGTCAATAAGCCACAATAAAATATGAAACGAAAGAGTCCTCAAAGAATCTTAGAAAACCACTTTTAATATTATTATTATTATCTTTATTTATTTAATATTTAATACACTCGACTAATTATTTTGTTTTATCAATATTAATTATGTATTAAAAATACTGAAAACATTTTAATGTTATTTTCATTTACTCTTTTATAATTTACCGCTCTGTTTTGTAACTTACGTGGTGTGTCACCTATTATCAAGTATTTTAACTTGCCGTTCAACTAGTATTTTTGTGTTACACAGTTGGTCTCATAAATAGTTGGTAAACCAATTACTAAATTACAAGTATCATCGAAGTCAATAATAAATAAATATAATATTGGAGCAGGTTTGTAAAATTAAACTAATAATTAATTATTTATTTAATATTAGAGTAGACTTATACAATTGAAGTTATTAATTATTCATTTGCGCAATTTTTATAAATTTATATTTTGCGTCTACATTGAGACTCAAAATAACTTAGCCTAAGAAATTTGATGAAAATTTTAATTAATATTTATTATTAAACATCATTTTATAATTAAAGATGTTTTTCTAATTTTTTTTTTTTTTTTTTTTTTTTTTTTTTTCCAAATATTAAAATTTTTTTTATTTTTCAGTTTTGAAAACAATATTTTTATACCACTTATCAAAATGGAGCTCAACTCTATAATGTTTCACCAATCGGATGTGATTCTTTCATCTAATCTCCAACATTATTTGTCCTTCATTTATATGTAAGTATATTACCATTAATTATTAGTACTGCTATTAATAATTTTTACATCATTTTATTTTTTAATTATAAATGTGTAAGTATTTATGATCTTGGCGATTCTTGGAGTAGTTCAAATGTTATTATAGAAGTCACAGTTTATTGAATTGTTAATTATTTCAAGCTGAAATTTATATTTATAATTTTACTAGCCGACCTGATAATAACAGATACAACAAAAAAAGAATTAGCGAAATCGGCCCAGCCGTTTACGCCCGATGCTGTAAACGAGGGAAATCAGGATTTATTTGCATATATAAAGATATGCATTAAGAATATTCAAACTTATGTTTGCGTATTGTTTGATTGCGATTTTTATGTATGGAAAGCGCCCAATTTTAAGTAATAAATAAAAATTTCTCTTTAAAATTACATCGTTTTTAATTTTATGATCGGAACGTTTTAATTCCGTTTTAGGCATCGTGGGAACTGATTAATTATTTTATTGTTATTAATTTCAGATTTTTTTATTTATTCGAACACCTTTTTAAGATGAATTTTCCCAGTGACAACAAGGAAAAGTTCAGCAAAATTATTAATTGGAGTTTATTGGTAAGTAGCTAGTTTTGCAAACAGTAAAAAAATTATCATTAATAATTTTTTTTTTTTTTTTGCACATAGTAAAATTAAATATTTAAATCAAATTCTATTAGAAATAATTAATTCCCAAGTAACATACACCCAACTTTAAGATGTCTTTAAAAGGATAAAGCAAATTTTCTTTTGTCTCAAAGTCACCTTTTTCGGTGTAAATACAACATGCAAATGTTAGTCCCGGAGCGAAAATTTGTGTTGTTTTTCCTGTCTTATGTCAATTAAAAAGTCGTTTAGATGACTTATTAGCTACTATTTGTAATTTTTCACTTTTTGTCGTCATTTGTGTCAAGTCTTTTAAGTAGATATTTTTTCGGTGACATAAATTTCTGATCGTTTTGTCAACATGTTGGTGCCTTATCGATGTAGCACAAAATTGCCTAAAAACTGATTCCTGATAGCCAGAGTTACTGACGAGAAAGTTGGTGTAAATGAGTTGCGAACAACTTGACGACGAGTTGTCGACAACTTTCAGCTTTTGTAACTGTATTGACTACAAGTTGTCGACAAGTCTCTTGGAAAGTTGCGATCAATTTATGGAAAGGCCAACTTGGCGGCAGGTCGCCACCCTGGCTATCAGGGATATCTTATAGATGTCACAAAGGCAAGTGTGACACTTGGGTTATTATCAGTCGATAAATTAGGTGATACAACCTATTATTTCTAAAATCTAATCCAAGGAAATATTTATTTATTAAAATATTTATTAGATGCATAGTAATCAGGCTGACGAAAACATTTTAATTCCTTTCTTTTATAAATAATTATTATATAATAATTATTTATAACAATTATTTTTACATAATAATTATTTATAATAAAATAAATATTATTTTCTACGTTGATCACTTAACTTAAATTGTGGTAAACGGATTATTTGCTTAAATATATTAACTTAAATTATTATTTTAAGTAAAAAATAAATTGATGCTGTATGGACGTCAATTAATTTTTTTTTTCTTTTCATTTCAGGTTTTATCAATCATTAACTCAATAATGCCGAGACCACTGCTTGTATCAGATGAGGACTCAATAGCTGTTATAAAAAGATATATGAGCTACTTCTGTTCAGATACCTTGCCAGCATACTCTGCTGAGGTATGGTCGAAAATGTCCAAGGAACCAGAATTTGTGGGTAAATGGAATACTGCAGCAGTTAGGACCAACATAAAAGACAATCGTAGGGGGATTTTGACTAGAGCAAGAAAAGAATGTGGATATTTTTCCCAAATAATTAAGAAAAAATTCACTTATAGTAATAATGATGATGATGACAATGACAGCAATGATAATAATGATAATGATGACAGTGATGATAATAGCGATAAGGATTATTTTAATAAACTATATGCTAAAGAGCGGGATGATGTTCCATGTTTTCATGTTGAAATTGCTAGAGGTGTTTGGGAATGTATGTATAAAAAAGACAATAGTTGTAAAAATCCTAGGTTACAGCCGAAAGTGTGGACTGACACTATTGCCTTTGAATTATGGCATCAGTTTGAACTACCGTGTGCCTTTGTATTTAAAAAAGGCACAATTCATGAAAATGGAAATTATTATGCGACATTTATTGGCAAGTGCAAAAGTAAAGTGTGCAATAATCCTATTTTTGGTTACATCGAAAACAATCCTGGGGACAAAGGTTCTGTTTTTATTAATTTTCGATGCCGGGATACTCGTTTTGAAGTTCATGATGAAGTTACAAGGCCACTGCAAGCCGAGCGAAGAAAAATGTTTAAAACTATGATCGATGCAAATGGAGTTAAGGGAACTATTTTGGAGCAAGCTAAAGATCTGTTAAAACCAGGTAGTACTCAATGTCCTGTTCTATTCAATTCTAATGTTTTATATCAAGTAAAGAAAGAATCTAAGGAAGAAAAGTTGAATGTCAAGCCAGAAGATCGGAGAGATTTGATTAAAGCTATTTATCGTATCAACGAGGACGATAATCCTGCTCATCAAAATTTTATAAAAGTTGTAATTGATACGCCTTTTTCAGTATTTTATGTTTCACCGCAACAAATCCATTGTTATAACGAATACAGGCGTCTTCACAGACACTATTCTTCTGTTTGTATTGATGCTACAGGAGGTCTTGCAAAAAAATTTCTAGACAGCAAAAATAAAACTACGAGTAGTATTTTTTTATACCAAATCGTAATTAATTTTAGTAATACTTCACAATCTGTTTATCAAATTTTATCGGAAATTCATGACACTAAGACCATCAAATTTGGACTAGAAAACTGGCTTAGTAAAGTTTCGCCTCCGACAGAAGTAGTCTGTGATGGATCTCGTGTCCTTTTAAATGCCTCCTGTTTAGCTTGCAATAATTTTTCTTTATTTGATTACGTTAATAGGTGTTTTCAACATGTCAAAAACGGTGCTTCACTTGACTCTGTAAAAACTTTTATCAGATTGGATACGGCTCATTTTATTCATGCTATAAGTGGCTGGAAATGTTGGAAATCGGTTATTCATCCAAGAATTAAATCATTTTACTTATACAGTGTTGCATTATTGATGGATTGTAATAATTTAAAAGATTTTGAAAGAATCCTTGTATTAATTTTGATTGTCTGTGGCACCGAATATGATGATTCTATTGTTGATTTTGATGGCGAAATGATAACTACAAAAGCAGCAAGGTCAGAGTTGGAAAAATTGATTGCCAAAAATGAATCTCAAGACTTTATTAATAATATTGAAGACAAAATTAAAACTATGGAGTTTGATCAAGAAAAAAATGAAACTTTACGCCGAGAGACCAATACTGATTTATTAGAAAAAGACACTACTATTTCAAGTTGGATAAATAATCTTGTCGCTTTTTCATTGAATGTTCATTCTGATGGTAGTAATGATATTAATAATTTAAACACTTTTTATGTACCTCTATTTAAAGATTCATTACTTAAAGAAGTGAGAGAGTTTCCGCTATGGACGAAAGTTTGTATTCATTACACGAGTTTACGAGCAACTTCTGCGTACATAGAGCAAGCGTTTAAAGAATTGAAAGAGTTATTAGGTAAAATGATTTCTCTCCCTGCACGTGTTGATTACTTAGTTAAAGCTCATCTTAAACTTATTGATGGTGGTGTCAAAATTTTTGAACGCGAATTGTTAAAATTCGTTAAGAATTACCATGCTAATAAGCAAAAAAATGATAAAATAAATAGTAATCCTGAAGACGAATTATGCAAAGAAGATTGCGAACCTAACGATAATTTACTCAATGAAAATTGGAATGGACAAGGATATGATATGAAGCACAACGACTGTGATTGGTTAGATTCAGATTGTCATTTATTCAATGAAGATATTCCCACCAATTTTAATACTGAGTCATTTAATTCTTCTGAAATTGATAATAATAACGTTTTAGATAATATTGATTGTAGCGCAAATGAAAATAACGAAAATTTATATCAGCCGAATTTAAATAATTTAGTTAATCTTGATCACAGTTATTGTTCCGATAATAATTCACCATTGAATGAAAACAGTTTCGATGCCGCTGTGGAAAAAAATTTAAGAATGATTAAAAAGGAAGGTAAATACTTCAAAAGTTTTCCCGAAATCAATTTAATAAACAATTTGGCGCCTTCAAACAAAAAAGAAGAATTTTTATTACAAAATGGTAATAAAAGCGGACCTGTCTTTTTTCAAAATGAATCCTGGTTTGCTTTCAATACGTGCCCATTCGACAGTATTGTTCAGTTGATTTTCTATGGATGTTTACAAAATGAAGAATTTAATAATTTTGTTAGCAATTCTTCAAATTCCACTTTTAATTTTGTTACCGATTTTATGTCAACAGGATTAAAAAAAGATATCTATGTTAAACGATTTTCTATTTTACATCCTATCTATCAAGACACTGAATGCACACAAAATCAAATGAATATTGCCAATCGTAAAACTAAAAACGTAAATCGTTGTATTAATTGTGTAGATAACGTGAATAGTTTGTGGATTAAATTATTTACAAGTGAACCAAGTGCATTCGAAAATAATTCATGTTCATCATTCGGCTGCCAAGATTATCAACGTAATATACCGGTTTTGACTGCAAATTATAATTTAATCATGGAAAAAGGGTTTAAATGTTTGCAAGAAGCATTACATTTTAAAAGCATAGCTTATAATAAATTTTGCACAAGCTGCCAAAAAAAACAAACAACCTGTAAAACGACACTTAATCGATATATTTACATTGAATTAGACGTAAAATCGGTAAATGAAAAAGATGGAACTTCATGTAAACTTGGTGAATTACCGAAGTGTTTGGATTTAAATGAAACACATTCATCAAAAAAATTTAGTTATCGGTTGGTACATCTTTATTACATCTGAAATACAAATGATTTGTTTCTATATGATTTTTTTTTTAATTATAGCTTGACAGGGGTTATTGGTTATAACTCTTTTCACTACATCACATATTGTAGAAACTTGACAGGAAATTGGCGATTCTACAATGACCAACTAGAAAAGTCTAAATTTATTAGTGAACGCACGAAAATTGTACCTCATGGGATTTTTTACACTTTATTCTCACTGTAAAAAAGAAAAATATATTTATATATTTCAGGTAATTTCTTCAAATTTCTATAATTTTCTTTTATTTGTTCGATCAATTATATTATAAGAGAAATTTTTATTGTAACACTAAAAATAATTTTTTGTTTCGGTTCACAATAAAAATTATAAATAACTATTAACAAAGTCAGCTCATATTGAATTTTGAAAACAATATAAAAACTAATAAGTGTATTAAATTTTATTTTTTTCTGTTTAAAGTTTCTATGACTAAAAAATATTTCATAACGACAAATTAAATTCAGCTCTTTTTTATAGTACACATTTAAATCATAATTACCACTCTAATATAAATTTTCTAATAACAAATTTATGCTTCAAACATTTCATTTTTTTAATTTCAAAAGTTAAAAATCCTCGGAATCGATATGTTCAAACTATTTGATATTGGTATTAAAATAATACGGTTAATTAAGTTTTGAAACTTGTTTTATCACAAATAAACCATAAAAAAATAAATTTTTTACTTTTGTTTATAAGGTAAGAGACCTAATACTCAATTAGGGAACTAGTACCCGATCACTCCATATATTTGTATATCTATATTTACTAAATTGTTCTAAATATAGATATACAAATACATGAGTGATCGGGTACTAGTTCCCTGATCGAGTATTAGGTCTCTTATCTTAGTTTAAGCCTTTTTTAAAATAAATCAATGTTTTTTTTTTCTATAATTTATTTGTCATAAAGTAGGTTACCAATTTTTAGATAACTGCTAACTCCAAAAAAAAACTTATATTAATTAAAGTATTTGATTCATACTTTGTTCGCTACCATTTAAATGAAATCTTTCTTTTAAAATTCTATTTCAATTAATAAACATATAGTCGAATTAAACTCGTTTATATTAATGGTTGCTACTTTTTTCTTCTTCTTTTCTTTTTTTTACTACATTCGTTTTAATCCAAGAACTACGTGACTATTCTTAGTATTAGGATAAAAATTAGTCTTAAATTATCATAATCTTTAAGTGTCAATCATGTAATTGAATTATTAAAGATTTTATTTTCTCTTTTTTTGCAGCTTTAGCAAGTATTTAAAAAAATGCAATAAGTGGATACAAGTGATATTGGAAATCTCTATACTTCGATTATTATTAATATTTTTGCTCAATTACATTTATGAAAACTTAGTGTTAAGGTTGTTGCCAAAAGTAATAAAAAGTCATTAAGTGTAAAA
Source organism: Microplitis demolitor (assembly GCF_026212275.2). Lineage (NCBI taxonomy): Eukaryota > Metazoa > Arthropoda > Insecta > Hymenoptera > Braconidae > Microplitis > Microplitis demolitor. The sequence continues at coordinate 12,156,571 of NC_068552.1, read as the reverse complement.
TCTATTTAAGTTTTACGATTATAAAATAAATAAAATTATTATTATCATTATTATATTATGACGTAATTTTAAAATGTTTTATACTACAAGATTAATATGTTAAACAGAAAAAATAAATGTTTTATAATGTTAAACAAATAAATAAATAATTTCATTTTTTTAAATAATGAGTAAGTTTTTTAAACAGTTAATAAATAGAAATACTAAATCTCTTTTTTTTTTATTCATAAATTTGATTCATTTTAGACATCAACAAAATCGTTAAATTATTATATTTACAGGAAGCCGTAGGTCTTTGTTAATCATTTTTTTTATACAATCAAAATTATTTTTTAAGTTAAATATTACTGTTTTTGTCGTTATTTAAATAATCTATATCATGATTGTTTTTTAATTTAAATAATAATTGTTGTACAGTTAATTTGTCATGCATAAACGACGAACATCGTTTGTAGATAATAGAGGTATAGAGAACGATCCAGAGGAGATAGTATTATCTGAGCCTTCGAAGTGAAAGAAAAAACTGTCTTTTATTAGGACTAAAATAATTCAATATTTTACAGAATGATTTGTGCCAACTATTCTGTAATGTTAGAAGAAATCAAAAGTAAGATAAGACTCAATTATGAGGTACTTTTATCGGATTAGTAAAAAACAACAAGAGCCAACTATGAAACTGATGTTACTTTATTACAAATTACATTTATAATACAAAAAAAGTATATTACGGTTAGTTAAGTAGCTGATGATATGAATATAATATTTGGAAATGCTGTAAAATACAATGTTAATTTCTAACGTTTATGCAAGGTAATTGATTTATTATTAAATATAAATTAATATTACAAATTTTTATTAACTAATATATTTTCATTTTATACTCCGTTATTTGGTATACTGTTGGAACTGCAAAGAATAATATAAGGAAAAAGTTCAAGAGTTTTTAGATTTTGACGTAAATTTAGATTCAGATTATGGATCAGAATTAAAATCTCAAAATTAATTAGTATAATGAAAATTTTAGACTCAAGAAAAATACAATAAAATGAATAGTTGAAAAAATGTTTACTTGCATTAGTTAAGTGTTAACATTTATGAAAAAACCATAGATGTAAATATATATCCCGATTATTTTATCATGCACAAGCTGCTAATACAACAATCAAATGATAAATATCACCTGCTATAAATTATGTTAGTAAGTGTTAATTTAAAATTATATGCATATATAAATCTTATCGATCTAATCAATAAAGAACATTAAACTGTATTAGCTTTTGCTTTTATTCGTTTTTTATGCTGATACATTTCTGTTTTATTCTGGTTTGAATCTGGGAAAATAATCATATAAAAGTAACGACCACGTGGTAACCATAACCTATGCAGCGGATAATTTGATCATAAGTAAAAAAATAATTTGTATTAAAAAAAAAAAAAAAACACATCATTTTGATCATAATAAGTAAAAGATTTTTGCATTAATTATGTCAGTTAGAAAAAAAGACCTTCATTGATATTTTAATTTATTATCTAGCTGTCAATCAACTACTAAGAATTTCATTCAGGGTTTTTAATTACTAACATTCCTTTCTGATACTAAGTTGATTTTTAATAATTTTGAATACTTCTTGTTTAAAATTATGCATTAAAGTTTACATGAATAAACTGTTTAAGTTATAGGCGTCGTTACACTCCTGTCTAACATTTAATGTATTAATTAATTTTCATTGCACAAGTGCATGACTCAATATTTGAAAATTTCAATTAAAATAATTTTTTTATAAAAGTTTCAATAACAATAGGTACAATATCTATATAAATAGCTAAATTTTGAATTGGAAAAATATTTCATTTATTACTAAGTAAACCACGTGGCTACCATAACCAATGCGATTTCGTATTTAATTATTTAAAATTAAATAATTTCAGATTGAAATACTTGATAATTAATTAGACTATTGTGAATAAAATATTTTTACATAAATTATTTTTTTTTAAAGAATTGTGCATTCTTTGATATTTTAATGTTTCCATTGTTATCTAGTGTCTTACATTATTAAAGATAAATTAATTTTATTAATAATTAAAAATCTAATTCTTTGGAGTCGCTCGTTATTCTTACCTGGAAATTTAACTATGTAGAGCACCTATGTATATGTAAAATATATATTATAGGGGGTCTTTTGAGTGGGCTTTTGTAAATAATTTAGGTTTTTTCATTGTTATTTGTACTTCATAAAACTTCAAATACATTTTTAATGAACTGATCCACTTTCTATAAATGCAGTAAAGGTAAAAAAGATATTTTTAATTGAAAAAAAAAAAAATAAATAAATGTTTAGACCTATAAAACTATGTTATTCAAGAAATTACAACTAGTCGAATCACCTCGATATTTCGAAACCATCATGTCTTTTTGAAAAGTAAGCCATTGTAAATATTAAATTCATAGTGAATAGACCAATATAAAAAAGCATAGAATCAGTACAAACATTTGTTTATTTCAAATTTTAACGAAAAAAAAAAGATGTCAAACATAAAATTTTGTTGAAATTGATGTGGCTAAGGTGGTAACGTAAAGGAGAATTAGAAAAATAATCAATGATAGTTAGAATTTAAGTAACTAAACTTAATTTTTTTGATCAATTATTGTCGTTAGCCGCATACTAATTACTATTTATATTGCTTATCATTTTTCAATAGATAATAATCAAGTAATATAGCTGAGGATCAATGACGAAGAAACTATAAAAATTGATTATACTAAAGTCTTAAAATTTAATAACTATCACCAACACAATATGATTTGATCATCAATGACATTTTTTATACCAATAGATTTAATTTTGACGTCACGCATAATATAAAATGTGGACATTTTCATCATCTAAAATATAAGTAAATATTATTATTATAACAATAGAATGTAAATTGATATAAATTTGTATCGATAATAAATTGCAAAAAACCATTATAAGAAACCATATTATATGAATATATACATATATTTTTTTTACTGATTTACTCTAAAACAATAACATATAGTTTTAATCTTGTCCAAAAAATGTCAAATAGTTTGCACCAGTTATTGGGTGTCTTTTGTGTTTTATTTAAAGCTGTGATTCTTGTCATATTAATTGATACATAACAATGAATGAATTGGGTAGTAATTAAAAAACAAGCAAATTTAAGAAAATTTTTTCCATTAACTGTTGAAAAAATTACTATTTTTCTCAGTATAAAATTAATTAACGAAATATTGCATTTATTAAGAGTAAAAATTTTCATAAACTTAATAGATTTATTTTAGATTTTCCTAAATTTTTAGAATAATTTTACATAATTACTTTTTTTTTCTCAAGACATAACTAGAAGTGACAGACATCTAATGGTTTCTAGTTACACTAATTAAGTTAAAAAAAAAGGAATAAATGAGACATTAAAGTTATAATGACAATATGTATACTTAAAAGATTTAAAAACTTATTAAGAAACTACTTCAGTCAACCGTACACTAATAGACGACTATCAAATATGAATAGAAATCTACATATCACTCTTAAATAGAAATCTAACGATTTCTATTGTCTTTGATATCATCATTCTACATATTAATCCGAAGTTTGCTCGCTTGGAGTAACTCATCGGCTTCGGAGACAGTCAAATAGTTTTTACTATCAAGGAAGTCCCAGTAAAAGCGTTGCACCTGTAAAATATAAATCATAAGCCTACTATTTAAATGATTTAATTAAATTGTGTCTGAAAATAGCCGATATCTAATAATTTTCACACACACACACACGCACACACACACACGCGCGCGCGCACTTATATATATATATATACACACACACACATATATATATATATATATATATATATATATATATATTACATACCTAGGCCAGTAAAATACAAAAAGTCTCAGATCACAAGTTTGTCAGCCTCAGCTTCGCCTCAGCCAACAATTACAATGATCTGAGACTTTTTTTATCTTACTGGTATAGACATGTAATAAACAATTTTTTTTCTTTTTGAATAAATAAATTATAATAAAGAAAAAAATTTATGAAATGGATACATGTCAAAATTGAATATTTATAAGTTGAATTAAAAAATAAATTTTTTCTTGATATAATTTACTTGCTAAAACAAATATGATTATCATTAGATTGTAAATGTCAGGTTCATAAACAATTTAAAATTTACCTTGTTGAAATGCAACTATGTTTACGTATGCCTCAAAGTCATTGGATCCCATGGATGATTAAAGTAATTTGACGAGTCCTCGTATTTTGCCATGATGGATGGAAAAACTAACTTGGTTATTGTAATTCTGAATCAAACTTAAAACAAAATTCTTTTATTAACAAAAAATATGATTCGTATTTACTACTCAGCAATAGAAACAAATAAACATAATAATTTTGTTGTTTTTTCAGAAAAAATTTATAAAAAACTTTTAATAAAAACGTATACATCTAGATATTCCAAAAAACAACTTTTTCTTTAAATAATTCATTTTCCAAAATATCCAAAAATGGTCGAGGCCTATGAATTTCAATGTCATACTACTCAGTAATAAAAACTGACAGTTATATAATGATTTTTGATCTGTTTTTACGAATTATTTATGAAAAAAATTATAAATACTTAACTGAAAATTTGGAAAACTAAAGGCATTTTTTTTTAACTATTATTTTTTTGATGAAACATCTGGAAATTATTGACGGTCCGAACTCTAATATCATATGATTATTTAATAACGTATTTTATTCATGTTTTTCATTTAATAAATTATTCATTTCACTCACCAATTATTTATGTACATTTAATGGATTTTACTGCTCTTTCAAGAAAACGAGAATGAATATAGAATACATGACGAGGCTAAGCATCATTTCCTAAAGGTCGTCTCAAAAATAAAAGTATTTAATGGTAAGCAATTACCGATTTTGACAAATCATCATAAATAATGAAGACATGTTTGCCGTTGTCACAAAAAAAAAGTTCTGCCATGGCACATGGCAAAAAAGTGTAAGAAAAGAGCAGCATCAGACACGGTATCGAATACGATGATAGAATAGTTAATAGCAGTGCCGTCACTATTTTCACGATCCAAGTTACTGTAGATCTCATTTGACCGATAGCAATGTAGATACAGAACTTTTTCTTCTCCGCACCAGCATAATCGAAACGCTCTTAATTAATAATAGTCTCAATAGCCAAAAAACTCTTTCCGATCGGTCCATCATCAACGATCAACTTATATTATCTACTGTACCAATTATCACCAGTGACTCAGTGAGTCTACATCCCGGATTCCAGTTTGCATAGCCTCTCTAGTCAACTCTGTATAGAAAAAATAATCGATATAATAATATAATCATAAAATATAACTGTTACCCTGATCAACAAAAATAATTTGGAATGATTCAAAACAATTTGAATCGACTAATATATAGATATACACTCAACATCAAGCAAATCATTTTTCTTAATCAGGGTACTGATCAAAAAATTTTCAGAGTTCAAAAACTTATTGATAATAATACTAATAATTAATGGTAATATACTTACATATAAATGAAGGACAAATAATGTTGGAGATTAGATGAAAGAATCACATCCGATTGGTGAAACATTATAGAGTTGAGCTCCATTTTGATAAGTGGTATAAAAATATTGTTTTCAAAACTGAAAAATAAAAAAAATTTTAATATTTGGAAAAAAAAAAAAAAAAAAAAAAAAAAAAAAATTAGAAAAACATCTTTAATTATAAAATGATGTTTAATAATAAATATTAATTAAAATTTTCATCAAATTTCTTAGGCTAAGTTATTTTGAGTCTCAATGTAGACGCAAAATATAAATTTATAAAAATTGCGCAAATGAATAATTAATAACTTCAATTGTATAAGTCTACTCTAATATTAAATAAATAATTAATTATTAGTTTAATTTTACAAACCTGCTCCAATATTATATTTATTTATTATTGACTTCGATGATACTTGTAATTTAGTAATTGGTTTACCAACTATTTATGAGACCAACTGTGTAACACAAAAATACTAGTTGAACGGCAAGTTAAAATACTTGATAATAGGTGACACACCACGTAAGTTACAAAACAGAGCGGTAAATTATAAAAGAGTAAATGAAAATAACATTAAAATGTTTTCAGTATTTTTAATACATAATTAATATTGATAAAACAAAATAATTAGTCGAGTGTATTAAATATTAAATAAATAAAGATAATAATAATAATATTAAAAGTGGTTTTCTAAGATTCTTTGAGGACTCTTTCGTTTCATATTTTATTGTGGCTTATTGACATTTCTCTCCGATAAATACCTGGATACTCTTACGATGTGCTAGATGATCAACAGGATTTGATAATTACTTGATAAGATTACTAATTTAATTAAAACATAAATAATAATGAAAACAATAAAAAATTTTAAACCTAGAGCAGACACTTGCGCATGCGCACAACTACTATTAGATCAACGGGCATAATTAAAATTTTAATAATTAATTATAAATATAAAAACAAACAAACAAACGCTATTTTTGGTGGGGTATTAACAAACAAATCAAGATAAATGGAAAAAAAATTAAAAAAGATAGAAAATGAGTATAGTCACCGCTAACTTCAAATAAATTTTTAAAAATTTATTTAAAAAAAAATAAAGAACGAACAAATAATTATTTATAGCGAACATTGACGAACAATCGACGAACAAACGAATTGCTAAAAAAAATTTGCCAAAAATCGAATTCCCCCCGCCAACTTAAGGGAGCTGACACGAAAATATACATACATACTAAAATATATATTGATGAAAATATACACAATTCATCAAAAATTAGAGATTTATAAATTTATTAAAATTATCAAAAACGGCGCAATCAAAAATTTAGAAATTAAAAAATGATAACTCAAATATTAAGCTCAAAGATTTCTCATGGAATTGGTAGAGAATGATGAAAGATTAATAAAGAAATAGGTAAATAACAGATATAATTTATATTTATGTATTATTAATCAATTTAAATACGAGAGAGGTTAAACAGGCATATGACACCGGTATGGAGACACGGTCGACTCGCGCCGCCACGTTCACACATATGTATATATATGTTTGAACGTGTTCTTGGCGCGAGACACGACCGTGTCTCTGGATCAGCTTATGTTCATTGTCTTTAAAGAAAATATTTTAAACGTCATTAATAAATCCATTAAAGTGACCAGTTGCTTTTAGTAAGAGATTACTTCAATGACCGCATTTATAATTTCTGCCTTACTCCAATTCTAAAGTACACGCTTGCATTGTGAACTCAAACAATCCCTATTCATTCTATTATAATAATAATAATTTATCATGAAATAATTTTTTTTTTAAATAATAAAAATAAGTTTGTTTACAAAATTTTTATTTATTGCCAGAGTACAAAAGGGTATAATCACAAATAATAATGATGAATTATTACATTTTATATAATTTAACTTATACCAAATATGAGGTCAAGTCATTTGTTGATTATTTATGGTTATTTTTATTTCTTTGTGACAAAAAGAAAAACGTTATGATTACATGGTGTATAAATGAGTATATTGTGAATGAATGAAAATGAATTAAATTATTTAATCATGTTTTTGATAATGAAAAAATTTACATTTTTTTTTGTTCATCCACATTTTCTTGTTTTTGATATATTATAATTACTATTATCTATAAATGTTGATAAATATTAATAGCTGAGATTATCGCATCGAAAATAAATACGTTTATAAAATACGTGCTGTTATGAAAATAATTATAAGCGATTCTCGTGTATCCAACGAGTTTAAAGTAGTTGTGCTAAGAGCCAAACGCAGTTCCGTATTGGATGATGCACACCGATAAACAAGGAATGCGCAAAAAAAAAAATTTTTAAATAATAATAATGAGAAATGTAAAAAGAAAACAAAAATGAATTATTACACGAGATGGTAAGAGTAAGAAAATTTAAAAAAAGAGAAAAATCACGAAGAGCACTCGGGCGTCTCATGTACAGTTAAATCTATTCAAGTGCCTAGTTATTATCCACTTTTTTTATTTTTTTAAATTATTTTATTCTTTCATATTTACCGACTTTGAAGAAGCCAACAAAAAATGATATATTTAATATATGATAGTAAGAAGGCACAGCATTGAGAAAGCACTTATTTAATAACTTTCATATGGTGCATTTAATTTATATATTTATTTAATTAAATAATTATTATAGAAATATAATAATAATCATAAGATTAAATGTACAATTATTAATTACGCCCGAGAATATATATTAAATCCTTTAATGTTTATTAATTTTGAAATTATTTTATTACAAAATTCATTTTTTTCTATTTTATTTATAGTTTTTATTTAACACCAATTAATTTACGACAATAATTGTACAAGTACAAATAATTTTTTCTTCAAAACAGAAAGATTTAATTATAATTTAATTTAAAAAAAAAATTATAAGCCGAAGAGCGATAAAAAAATAAATAGGAATGACAACGGCTGAAGCATTTGAAAATTAATCTTTAGATAATATTGACAAATTGATTAATTCGAAATTTGTTTTTTTCTTTCTTTTGTATTTTTTTTTTGAGTCATCTCATGTGAGATAAAAAATACTCAAAGATAAAAAGGAAGTCCTTTTTACCAAAGACCAGAAGAGAATCCACCGGGTGGTACACGGCCACGACCAGGTTGTTTATTTGTGCTTGATGGAGATGAATCAGTTGTTGATTTTGAATCGCCATTAATGCTGGCATTGCTGCTGCCATTGTGCGATGTCACGTTGTTCTGCTGATCAGGTGTGTATCCAGCGCCTGTCACCGGGTTACGATCTAAAGGAACAAAAAATATTATTTAATAAATATGTATATTATAATAAAAAGGTCAAGGTAATAAAGTAAATTTCAGTTATAGAAGACTCAGGGAAGACTTTTTAGCTCGTCGTTACGTATCTTGGAAGCCTTTAAAAATATAGTTCATCGACAGACACTTAAGAATAATGAATACAAATTTTATTATTAAAACTCAAGTGGTAACAAACGGGTGTCACTAGTCTACAAAATAATAATTTAAAAAAAAAACTTAAATTAAGAAGTATAAAATAAATTTAAAAAACATAAATAAATATCTGTTGAATATAAAAACAATTCACCTTAAGCCTGGTAGAACAAAAAAAAATAGAATTAAAAAACATTTATAAACGTGCATTATAGAATAATAATTAAGTTGACAATTATTTATTTTTTTAATTATGTAATTGACAAATGACTTTAAAAGGGTTAAAAGTAATACAATAATGTTTAATAAACAGTAGTAAAAGTTTTTAGATAATTATAGTCTTTGAGTCATGGACACTGACGCAGCAGCCGCTATAATCAAATGTATTTATTTATTTAACATAAAAATAATATCGCTACTTTGTTGTAACGACATTGTAGTATGAAAGTAATCAAAGGTCAGTTCTCATCATTAAGAACTATAACAACTTTTTTATGTATAGACAAACGTCAATAACACTCTACTTTCGCAGCATATGTTATATATTGTATTTTGAAATGCTAGAACAACTCAACAATTTGTTTAAATAAATAATAAAATTATAAAAGTAAAATCAATAATTGCGTATTCAAATAAACATTAAGGATGATTAGATAACTCTAATGGTGATAATTTTTTTCTGTTTTTTGGTGGTAATTTTTAAAACGTTTAACGTTACCTCGACACCTTCGTGTGCTGCGCCGCACTGGCGTAATGTCAATTCCATCTCCAGTCACGGGATTCCGCGGTATAAAGGACGATCCTCCTGCGGGGCCATCACCAGTCGGGACCAAAGGGATAGAGTAACACACACCCCGGCATCAAAGCACGTACATATTCACCCCATGCACCGAGACAAAATGTATCGCAAACACGCGATTTGACAACCCGTTTTTGTGTTAGTGTTTTTTTTTATTTTATTAAATTGTTTTTATGCGTCTTTAGAATGAATTATTTATTAACCGATTTATTACTATTTCAGCATGAAAATATATAGTTCATAAATACATTTTTTTGTTATTAACAGAACTTAATAAAAAATTCTAAATAAATAAATTATTAATTCAATTTTCTAAAATAATTTTTCAATTGAAAAAAAAAAAAAAAAAAGGAAATTAATTATTCATAAGAAACTTAAGATAAATTTATTTATAAATTTACTTATGTTTTAGAGTTTTTATAAGTTGATAATTATTACACGTATATTTTATTTTTTTAAATAAAGTGTAAATATATTTATGCTAAAAGTTATAAAAATATTATTCAATCTTAAGACGCATTTATTGTTAGGTAGTAATGAATGATCTACGTGTTCATGAACTAATATCATTGTATATATGTTAAATTATTTAAAATACTGAATTGATAATTATGACTTGATGAATGTTATTTGTAAGGAAATGTTTAACGCGTAGTTTTAGTGAAAGCATAATAATTTATGGGAATGAAAAAATAAAATAATAATTGATATAAAAAAAAATTTTATGATAGAAAGTGAGAGGTGAGTGTGAGCATAAATACAAATAATAATATCATGCAAAAATTTATTATTTGTTGCAAAAGTAAAAGCAGTGAATATAAGCATTGGAAAAAAAAATCACGCATTAAAAATAATGATAGATGACTAACTCAAAATATGTGTCTGATAATGGTAACAGGCCCTGGAATGTTACTTTTTATTTAAAAAATAAAAGTAATTATTATTAACTAGGGTAAAAAGCAAGATAGCATTACCTAAGTAATAATTTAACTAAATTGATAATTTTTTTTTGTCTACGTTTAATATTTTATGGCTGAGGTATAAAATAAATGCAATATTAATATGATGAATATAGTACATATAAGGGATAAGTATAAATTGAATAGTGTTTCTGATAATAGTGTAATGTCATCTACTTTTTGATTGTCTCATTTTAAACTTACGAAATCGCTTGATTCTCCTAAAAGCTGCTTGTAAACATTAACCACGTAAATTTTTTTAAAATTTATACAAACTAATATATTATTAATCTATACATATGTCTGTTGAATAAACGCGTGAATAATGATAACTGAGTAAATATTTTGTTTAAAAAAAATAATAATTTTATAATTATGAAAGTATAATGCGACATTTTTTTTTATTATTAAATAAAAAAAAAAATATGAGATGTTATAATTATTTTAAAAAATAAATAAGAAAAACAAAAAGATGTATATAAGGGCCTGATAAAACACATATTTTAAGATAGCTGTGTTAGAATTTTTGTTAAGCTGTTAAATTAGTGTTTACCTGTGATATCATTAGTATTAGCGTTGCCGTTGACAAAAGCGGTGCCATTGATGTGAGTCCCATTAGACTCATTGTTCTTATTTGTGCGACAATTTGACGAATTAATATTGTCAATAATATCATTTCCGCTGAGGGAGATGTTGCTGCGCATGTGATTTTTTGTGTTTTTGGGAGCGGGTTCGGGAGGACCAAACAGACGTTTGTGTGAATCATTACCGGGCTTATTGGCACGTGGTGTCTCGGGGCTGCTGCTGCCTGTACTTGCACCACTGTCACCGTATAATGCTGAACCAAGCTGAGATGCATTGTGATTCTTAACACGCCGTGGGCTTGTTTCGTCTGCTCCGCCAAATATGTCACTGCTACCGCCACCAGGTGGTTTCAAAACCCTGTAAAAAAAAAATAACAATTTTAATTAAAATTATTTACGTCATTTCCGTTTATTTTATATCATATTCAACATGACATTAAAATAATTGTATGTCTAATTAGTATGAGTCTATTAAAGAAGATATTTTAAAGAAATTCTTCATGCATCATATATCTGACATGAACCATCTACGGTATATTTATATTGTACCGTTTAACGTAAATTGATTCTGTATATTATAATTATAATAATTAAGATAAAATGTAATGAAAAAAAAAAAAAAAAAAAAAAAAAAAATTGTCAGAATAAAATGTAAATGAGTAAAAATTAAATGTTTCAACGAAGCTATAAAAGATCTCAGAATTATGTAAATGGCTTGCGTGGCACATACATACAGGATTCACGGATTGGTGATCACCCCCGCGTAAGCTTGAGCTCACAATTACGGTATCGAGGACCGTTTTTCTATTCTCTTAGATATAGATATACAGACGTATTGTATGAAAGCTTGTATCGTTATACCGACAACTGAAACGTGCCCTCTATATTCGTATTGTATCGTACATAGACATTCCGTTCAGTTACATCTCACCCGTCTATTTTTTGTATTTCTTCTTTTTTTTTGACCGTCTCGTCTATGACTGACGGGCTTCGTGAATGCCAGTTATGTTAGGATGGTCAGACGGCACGCGTTAGTTAACCAAAGGCACGTGAACAATTGTTGTAATATGCCTGCTGCGAATTCTGTGACCTTACTTAACACACCCACCCCTTTTTTGTTTCACACTGCCGGGAATCTGAGTAATTAGACAACCAAAGTAGTTTTTTTTTTAACGACAGGATAAATAAGCCACGTGTCAATTCAATAATTATCATTCATTAAAATACAATTATTGTTATTATCATTTTTGAATCGTATCAATCGATAAATTTTATTTGTAAAAATAAAAATTTTTTATAAAAATGAATTATTACAAATGTTATGTATAATTTATTTATTTGTAAAAAAAAAAAAAAAAAAAAGAAAATTTAAAAATAAAAGAAATGTCCGATGTTACATGGAATATAATCGCGGATGCAAATATAACGAGGATAATCAATTGATCGTGGGATGTGAAAGAAAATTGAGGATAGAACAGGATGGGTGTGCCCGTCGTGCGATCGGAAATGATAAGCACTGGTGGAAGTATTTATATACATATATATGTATATATGTATTTAACATGTAACATTATTATACGCGTGGTTGATTGTACAGAGAAAATTCAAACTCTGTTTTATACTTATATATATTTCAATGAATTCGTAATTTTATTATATGTATTACATATATCTACAATTTGTAGTTGTATGTAGTAAAGATAGTAACTATATAATATAAATGTATAGAATGAAGTATGAAGTATAAAATAACACCTCTGCATATGTTTATACATTGCCTAAGATAGTATGTAATGTAATACATGTCATGTCAATAATCATTATGTACGCTAATCAGACTAATAAGTAACACTGATAGATGTTGAGATTGTTATTCATTGATGATCCTGTCGTTTAGGATAGATTAAATAACACACGCCTACTAATCTATTATTATAATTATTATTTTATAATGAATCAAACTAATAAGATATTATACCGCACCTTGCCCATATATAATATTATTATATAACAATGAGAATTTTTTTATGTCTAAAATTAATTTTAAAAAATTATAATTAAATTAACTGTTTATTTAATTATTTATTTATTTAAAATAAAATATAGGTAATATCAAAGGTTACATAAAGTCTTACAGAGACCAGGTCGTACCGTCACGGAGTTGGGAACGTCGAAATGAAATATAGATCGTAAGAGTAAATATGATATGTATTTATGAAGAGTAAAGATTTTACGATGCAAACACGAAAATAGTAATAATAATGATAGTAGTGAAATAAAAATTTGTAATGATCACGAAAAAAAATTTAGGAAAGAAATAAAGTGTATAAGAATGAAGGTACCAGTCTCACGGATGTCTCCATCAGCTTTTCGATAAATCTTCTATACATACATATGACTATACTATTGAACGACTTTAACTTTATGAGAGCTCAATATTTCCATAGTGATGGCTCCAGATACTTTTTTTTCTTTTTATAACTTCTAAAGATTATATTTTTTAGTTTTAAACTCGTCACGCGATTGTGATGTAAATTATGTTTGACATATTTTATATGTTAATTTAATGGAAAAATGTGTGATAGATAAAATTTATATATGAATATAGATATGATTTATGATAATACAAAATTATCTAGCAAAATTTAATACTTTATTTTTCTTTTAAATTAAATAGTCAAATTTATTAAATATTTATTGTTAGTATGCAAAATGCGGGACTTTTTTTGCTTGCACAATATTTTTTTAATAAAAGAAATACACAATGGGAACAGAAAATAATAACGCTGGATGATCATGTTGTTGGTTTAGTGATAATAAAAATAACTAAACTCTTCACATATAAAATGTACACAATTGTCATGAGAATGTGATAGTTACATTCATGAAAGTTGTATCTAATTATAGCTAACTGATTGTCCTTCATCAATAGGCACGTGAGAATAATTGACATCGTACTTTTAAAATTTTTTTTAATTGTTAATTTAAAAATGAGGCTTCTTTTTTTCCTAATTCATCAGATCAATTTACTTGATATCATTAATTGTTGCAATCAACATAATGACCTTTTAATTTAATGACTTAAATTTATTATTTATAATTCGATTGAATTTGACTAATGATTCAATAAGTTAAAATACGTATAAATTGAATACACTGGTAATTATTTAATTGACATAATTACATATTAAATTTCAATTATTTAAAAAAAAAAAAAATATATATATATATATATATATATATATATATATTTTTTTTTTAATTTGTTTATTACACTAGCTATCAATATAAATATAATATCAATCAATTAAAAAAAAAAGTTAATTAATACAAATTTAAAAAATGATACAATCAAATACTAAAGAAATTTAATTTTCTTCATGCGATTCGAATTGACTTCATGAAATGTATAATATATATGAGTTAACTTTTTATTCGTGATGTTAATAAGGTATAGAAATTTATGAGAAACCGATTAACCAATTATCGTAAAATAGATTGCCTTGTTTTGTATATACAGTCTTAACCAATTTATTACTGTTGTCACGATCTTAAGTAATTCATTGGCAATTTAGATCAACGATTTAAAATTTAATTTGCATAAAACGCTGGATTATTATTATTTATGCATATAGATTTTTACACTTTATTCAGTTAAATAATTTTATTATAAAATAATAAAAATAATGAAATAAGTATATAAATATAATAATTTTATAAGAATTAAAATAAAGTTCTCATACAAGTTAATGATAATAAAATTACACGGATAAGTGAAGATTGACTACAGGTATCTTTCTCATTTACTATACACATCCGGACAAGATTTTTACATAGAAGCAAAATAGAGTCCTTGTATCATCGGAATCTACGAGTTTACGATAGTTTCGACCGGACCTCTAACGAGGTTAAAGAACATGCTGAGCAGCATACACCGTTACAACAATTTATCGCCATTTCCCTGAGTTTAATTTACAATATTTTATTGATTATCTTTTATTTTATTTATTTTACGATTTCTGTAGATATATTCATGTGTCATTTCCCACAATTATGCGTTCATTATTTTATTTTAATGATAACGCATAATATAGAATCACCGTTTACATCCACATTAAAACCGTTTTTTATTTATTTTAAACAGTTACAAACATATTTAAAATGAAAACTATTTTTACTTTAAAAATAAAATATATATATGATTGCCATAGAATATATTTTACAATAGTTTTGGCTTCAAGAACAAAAAGAAACGGATTCTATACGTGAAGAAGAGGCTTCTTGATTTCCTCTTTGCAACAGAGTAAAGGGAGAATAGAAGCCTCAGTCTTGCTATGAGTCACGAATAGAGTTAACTCACCCTTTACAGGGTTTAATATACGTCGCGTGCCAATAGTTGACTTTATATGCATCCACTTTATATCCCTTGAGTCGACTAATTCGTGTCGATGAGACAGAAGCCCCCTCGAATCGGTATGGATTAACAAAAAAAAAAAAAAAAAAAAAAAGGTGCAAACAAATGATAAGGTAAAAAAATTGAAGTGTAAATGAGAAGGAAGAGACTACATGCTAAAGTTTCGCGTTACGTCAAGTACAGCGAGCGAGTGCGTAACGTGATATTCAGAACGGATGGAAATATGAAGCGTCCTGCTTCACGCGTGCGAGTAGTTATTTCGATGATATATATATATATATATATGTATATATATATATATATATATATATATATGTATGTACTCACCCTAAACCTATATTTTCATAGTTACTCATTACTTGCTCACTCTGTATTTCCCTTACACTAAGCTTGAATTTATATTTTCTTAATTGAAGCCTCAACAGTTTCGTATCAATTACTTTTATATATATATATATATATATATTTTTTTTTTTTCATAATATACACTTTAGTAATTATATTAAAAGAAATAAATTATTCAACTATACTATTATCTTTTACTATGAGAAAAAAATGATAATATATTAAATATTCATTTAATAATGATCAAGATAAATATTATATATTAAAAATAATTGTATTTAAAGAAAAATTATTATTTATTTTAAATAAATATAAAACAAACTAAATAATTAATTTTATGTTAATTTTTAATTGTATTGTTTACTATTGTAACTAAAGTAGCTATTATTATAAAATTTATGCACATAAAAATTTTATTGACCGATTAATTTTTTTTCTTGATCAGTACGAATTAAATAACGTTTTTTTTTTCTAAGATCAAGGCCTTTCTCAATAATCTAATTACTTTTTTTTACTATGATCATCGCTAATTGACTAATTGATAAACGATAATTAATTTTGCACACTTGTGTCTAAAAATAGCAAAGATTAAACATTTTTCCCTTCACTTTTTACGATAGCAATCATTCAATTAAAAACTATAGCGTAATAGTTAAAATAAAAAAGCTATAATTTAATAAGTCAATTTTGAAATGTGACACAAATGAGTCTATAACTATAATTATTAATGTAATAAAGAAACTACTGTTTGGGTTAAAAACAGAGTCTGTTTCATATTGAAATAATAGCGAGCAACACTCGAGGTGAATATGATTGGCTAAAAACAGAATCGAGGTCGATAGTGATCAATGGTCAGTAATCAATAATTAATATAAAAAATAATAAGATAAATTATCATGTAAATTGTAGCAATCCATAATAGTAATAACATTAAAAAGACCAATATTTTTAAAAATATTTAAAATATATAATAGTTATGGTTGAATAGATTACCGTTATAAAATTTATATTTTATGTTCTCTTTTTCATTATACAGTAAGTATACACTATATCTTATTTCTTTTTAATTAACCTTTAAATCTTGTATAGCATAATACAAGTACTACGAGTCGATAACAAAGTTACAGAAGATAATAATGGTAGGCTGACCGTTACTAGAATAGGCAAAGTAACCGATAACTCATAGACTCAAGTGTACACGAGGTAAAGTCACGCTTTCTAAGCCCACACAGGATTCTTCTCGGATTGAGTAGAGTTGTTATGAGCTCCTTCTTATTCTACTTCAACTTGGATGGGATCTATATCGTCTTTTCTCAGATTTCATCCTGTTAATCTAACTTACTTCCTTGTTTCAAAGAAGCCGCCGAAAATCTTACAACATACTTATCAGTGTATTAGATATACTATATATATCCTTAACACTTTCTTCCTTCTACTGTATTTATACCATTATTTTCATTTAATTAAATGTCTATTAACTTTTTTTTCCCTTTAATGATATTCAACCATTGTAAAATGAAAATTCAATTGTTGAAAGAAAAAAAAAGCTTAGTAAAAAACAAATAATTGAATATCGTTACAAATATATTTTTGAACATTTTTAGTACAAAAATATTTTTTTTTTTTATAATAAAGATAGAGGATGATATATAATAATTTAAAAAAAAAAAATAAATAAATAATGAAATTTAAATTTGACTAGATTCAGACAATGATTAATTGAGTAATTAACGAGTTATTTATGGAAAATATTTATTTTATTTTAATAATTTAAAAATTACTCGATTGAAAATCAAATATCTAAATATTTTTCAGAATTTTAATATTTCAAGTAGGAAATAAACTTTATTAAAACTATTAAGGCCGAGAAAGTCATTAAAAATATATATAGAGACATTTTTTTTTTTTCAAATAAAAATAATTACGTTTATTTGAAGGGACCACTAATCAAGCATTTGGAGTCATGAGTCATCAAAAGAAATGAATAAAAAACTTTTATGTAATTGGAATAACGTGTGACCCTTGACTAGAATAAAATGTGGTACGCCTAATTATAAACGCATGGACTTTTGATTTTTATCCGATTAGACAAAATGTGTGTTGTCAAGCGTGTATGCTTGACATTACTATTGTGAGAAAATAAAAGGTCATTGACGTTTTTGATCAATAGTTTTTTTTTATTTATATTCTTTGACGACTTTTTATTAAAATGAAAAAATTTATGGCTAAATTTATTAAGTGGTACATAAGATAATTGCCCGAGACATTACCTTTTCTTTCCATAACCGACATTGTCGAGTTCAATGTGTCTGTATGCAGCGTAAGTGGCCATGTCCGACCGTACACGTATTTTATCCCTGGTACACCCCCTTAAATTTAATAAATATTTTTTCTGCTCCTTTCTTGCCTTTATGCGTTGACACTCGATTTTAAATTTTATCTCTCACCCTTTGATCCACTCTACTAAAATCCAACTATTAATTTTTGTATCCAATAAAATTGTTGATTAAAAAGAATGTAATTAAAGAAAAAAAAAACTTTTTTTTTATCAAAAATGAAAAAAATCTTACATTAAAATGGATGTTTAAACACACTAATACACTATATTGGAGTTAAATAATTAAGCAAGAATTAAAAGAGAGAGCTTTATTGTGACGAGCTGTAACGCGATCGAGAGACTGGCGATCGGTTTGAAACACCAGCCGGTATATAACGCTAGTGCTCGTCGTCGCCTTCCTTCCTTCTCCTCTTCAGCAACATCGCAGCTGGCGCCCTCTGCTACTCCAAACCACCCCCGCAAAGCTAAATGTTGGATCTGTCGTACATTCACCTCAATCAATACATTACTCGTAAAGCTATTCCCTTTTTTTTATCACACATAATCTTATTTTTCTCTCAATTGTTTTTCGTTATTACTCCCCTCAGTGAAGATATTTTAATTAAATTATCTTTATTAATTGAATCAATTAAATATCTGAGTACGTACTTGAGACTAGACTATTCATTTTTTGTTATGATGAAAAATTCATTTTGTTAAAAAAATAAACAAGATTGAGTGGTATTTGAAAAGTAAATTATGACTCTTATTAAGAAAAGATAAAATAATGAAAATAAGTCGAATGAAGAATAATTCCTCATGAACTTGAAAGATCGATCGATGTGACGCAAATTGAACTGCTGGAGGCGCAAGTTGACACAGGTCAAGGACTAGCAGGGACCAAAAGTACCAGATATCCAGGCTGGGTGGTCCACCACATTTATATTTAATATATATTTTCTATATTTTAAAAAAATTTTTTTACACCTAAAATCTATTTTTTTTTTTAATTTATTAATAAAGCTCAAAACAAAGTTTAATGAATTGAATTAGCTGGAGTGTAAAGAGAGTGAAAAGAAAAGTGGCAGGTTTGTCGGTCGTGACTACTGAATAGAATGCCTTGATTATCTCTTTTACACTTGACATTTGTGGTTTAAATAAATTCTGTTACAAATAACAAACCTAGAACTTGATATTATATACACATGATATTTTCAATTAATTTAATGCGGTTTCAATTATAAACAAAAACTTTTATCAAAAATAAGAATATTTTGAATTAGTGAAACGTGTCGAAAGAACATAGAGCCTCAAATTATTCGAGCGTTAATTTTCATTGGCTGATCGAGCGAATAAAAAAGTATGTTTTTTTCTAATTTTAATCTAAAAATCTATCTACTCATCCTAAATAATTAATTTCGTTTAATATTTTTAAAAGAGTGATAGTAATCAATTTTTAATTAAAAAAAAAAGTTGATAAAACAAATTTATAAGTGTAAATATTGATAACTTTTTTGTTTTTTTCGCGAATCTGTCAATTAAAGTCGAATGAATGTTAGTGAATTTACAAGAGTTGTGATTCTATTTGGAATAAGATTACCAAAGAGACAAGAAATGTTTAACGAGACAGTTGAGAGAAGAACGAAAACAAAAATGAAATCTATATATATATATATATATGAGGAAGTTCAATAAGTACAAAGTTGATAGGTATATTTATCTAGAAGTTTCCAAAGCGGCAAAAGAATATCCCGGAAGGGAGCTGTGGTTACTAAGCTGATAGACAGACGTCAAAATTTTTTTATAAACAAATTTCTTTTTATATAAATTTATTTTATTTTTCATTTCTACTCTAGAATTCTCAATTCGCGTTTTTTTTTTTTTTTTTTTTTTCATAAACTTTTATTTTATTCTATAAACTTCCTCTTACGTCTCCTAAAACGGGAACAGCGAGAAACGCCTCAGAACATATAGACATCATGGAGGCAGTGGTCTGTTGAACGGATAAATGACAAAAGAAAAAATAACCAGTAGTACTGAAATACCACCGACTCTAACATTAGAAATAGACCAGAGTTCTCGAGACACTGGCTTTTATTTTTATGGTAGGCAATTTGCTACGTCTTATTTTTAAACAAATTTTCTTGTTTTTTAAAAAAAAACTTTATAAATGCCGATGAACAGGAAAAAAAAAATAAACAGTTGATAAAATTGATTAAAACTGAATTGTATATAGATCTTATAATTTCTGTATGACGAATAGAAGTGAAAGCTACTGTAACTATCATTTTTTTAAAAACTTTTTTTTATAGAAACATCCACTGCACGTAGAGAGCAACCTAGAGATCTGTCTAGCTACGCTTGACCGGAACGACTTGGCGCTCGAATGAGCAAAGTCATCTCTACTGCGACCTGTGGGATATATACAACATATTTTTATACCAAGCACAACCTTTAAATCAGTGTCTGCGAGTGAATATCACTGATAAAAGATCATAGATAATACTTAGGTAGGGTAAAAAAAGATTATACACATGAAGGTTTGGCGAAAGTTTCTAATTAATTTACGAGCTAAAAGATTAATCGTTGAGGTTAATTTTTTTTTACTTTATAATTAAAAAAAAAAAAGTTTAATTAAATTGTTTTAATAAATATAAATTTCATTTTAATTAATAAATGGAAATATAATTCAAACTAGTTGTTTAACAAATTATTATTGATTTTTTGTGTATAAAACTGGAGATAAATATCACTAATAAATTATTAAGTTAATAAAAATATATTTATTATATGTAATTTTAAACATTAAAAAAAAAGTTATATAAGCAAAGTTATCAATAATATATAGTTAATTTTTTTTTTTAAATTTGATTGATAGTTATATATTTTTGTTGCCTTTAAAACTGTGTTAACAAAAAAAAGAAGATTGAAATCATGAAAAAAAAAAAAAAAAAAAAAAAAAGGAAAAGGAAAAGGAAACTCAGATATTACGCAACGTAACTACAAAATCATAATCCAGTGAAGCATGAGGCGATGAACGTCGTATTAATGATGATCATCATAACTCGTAAGTTGTCGAGATGGCGGAAACTTTTTGCTTGAGATGAGACAGTTGCCTCGGGTATACATTCAACTGATTCTTGTGGTAAGAAACCACAAGTGTGGCTTTGAACATAATGATTAAAGTACGATCGACTTGAACATTATTTATATCTTTTATCTTATATATATATATATATATATATATATATATATATATATATATATATATATATATATATATATATATATATATATAGATCGGGTGAAGAATAATCCTTTGAGAAATTGTCTTGGGCAAACATGCTTTTGCTTTAACTCTTTTTTATACATATTTTTCCTTTACTGCAAAATATAACTCAAGTCTTACAGACTTTATGCAGCAGATTGTTTAAAGAATGTTTATCAAACATACCACCATGTGGTCCGTTGAAATTAACTTTCTTTAGCAACCATTAACATCACTAACTGTTTGAGTTTTGAAATTTATTTTTATAATCTATACTCTTTGGTATAGAGTAAAGTATATATAAAGCTGATGGATGTATAGTGCCATTGTATCTTAAATTTTGTGTATATATATATATATATATATATATATAAGTTAAAGCAGAGAAAAAAAAAATTGATTGACATGATGTTCATTTGTTGACGTTTATTTTCACTTATTTAACGTATGGTGACAACAAAGAAATTCGATTCTTGACGAGTCAAGGAATTACGCTTGGTGACACCAACCAGTCGAACAACAACTCAACAGTATCGTCACCGTCGCCGCAATACCGCTTTTGCACTGACACAGGAAGAAATGGATCGCTGAATAACCTTGAAGAATCAAGGAATAATAATAATAATAATAATAATAATAAGGGACAATAGAAGTCAATGCAATTGACATCCGGTTAAATATTTTTTGTCACACGATAAAGAACTGTCAAAATTAAATATCTAATTTTGTTGTTCTGATATAAAAAATAAAATAATACATATAATTTAATGTTATCCAATGTATGATTATTATTAAGACAAACGAAATTGAGGCCAAGCCTTTGATTTTCATTAACCTTCAAACCGAAAGATTATGTCGCAGATTCTTATACACGTGAACGTGGGTGTAGATTAATCATATAGTTAAAAAATAAACATATTTGAAATTATTGATGCAGAATTCATTTATCAATATTATCATATATTTCAATTTATTTGCAACTAATTTTATCATAGATTTTGTGGAGATATGTAGATTTATTATAATGGAGTAACTAAAAAAATAAGTTTAATATACGTGACGTCAGAAAGTGTTCTAGATTTTTTTAAAGAGCGGTCTTGTATAGAGCTACGGATTCTGCACATTTTCCGGTACTTTAGATGAGAGTGAGTCCGCCCAGAAGCAGCTATACCCAGCTTAAAATCGATAGAAACGACATTGCAGGGACTGCAGTACGCGGCGAGGAAGAGCAAGAGGTGATGAAGTTTCTTTATCCATTGTATGTAGGTGAAATATTTAAGGTTATAAATATAATAAAATTTATTTAAAAATAAATTATTCATTTATATTTTATATTACGTCTTCAAGTATCTTTTGAAGGTGTTGCAGAAAACATTTAAGACAAATGAAGCTTCGATGTTATATATTGATAAATATAAATAGTAAGAAATTCAATAGATATCTATAATTTTTTTTTATTGTCGCATGAGAAAGCTTCATGAGAGTTGATCAAGCGACGTTTCCGACGAAGATCGATCGTCAGGTCGTTCTGATCTACTTGTGGTCAGGTGGAATTTCATCTGCCCTCGACTCATCTGTCAAGACTTCTCTTCTTTGTACGTAGCACATTTTAAGATCAAGGATATCTACCAATGCTAGGTAGTAACTACAATTTCAATACTGCAACTAATGATGACGTTAACAAACAAAACCAGTGTGAGTACAATTTAACTCCCGTTGAGATTTTATTAGATTGAGCAGCAAGTTATTTTCAATCAGAAATTTAAACTGTGTACGAAAAATAAAAAGACACTTTTACATCTAACGGATATAATAAATGAAAGAAAGAATACGATTCAAAAGCCTGCCTATTGTGATTGGAGAATAGAAAGTTATCTGTGAAACGGTGAAAAGGTGAAAATAAAACAGATTAGATTGTAACAACTGATCTAGCTCTTTAGCTGATTGGATTGAACAATGAATAGAAATAATAATAAGAATAAAAAAGAAAAAAAAACTAACTAAAAATTTAAATTATGTTGATCAGCAAACGTGTTAAGTCAGGCGTGAATACAAACTATTCAATCAATCGATGATTAGTCTGTTTCCTTTGTTTTCCTTTCTCTTATATTATTATATATGTATACAATTTAATTTATATATTATTCAATTGATACGACATGAAATTTTTCGCTATTTTCTATTACATCTGTAATATCCGATATCTTTAATTTCATATTTTTTCAACTTCCCGCTAAGAAAATCGACGATTTCCGAAAAATTCGGGGTTATTGTTTTCACCCCGATTTGCGAAAATCGAAATTTCATCAGAAGTCGACGTTTTGAGGTCCTAGGAAGCTATTCTAACTATTTTTAGAATAATGTCCGTGTCCGCGCGCGCATGTGTGTGTAAGCTCCATATAACTTTTTAATTAAGTATTAGATTTGAATAGTTTTGGTGGCAATCGACAGAGCTTGCTAACCATCAATTTTCCTGTAAATTTTACATTAATTGGTTGAATAGACTTGATGGTATATAAAATAAACTGTTACGTCCCTGTAATATTTTATTGATTAAATTAAATTAATTATTTTTAATAAACTAATTTTATGCAATGTAACAGAAATCGGTTACGGTAAGAGAGCCGCCGTAGCTCGCGGGAAGTCTAAGCAAATGACTGCATGAGACCCGGGCCGGGACGACGATTCTCTCACAGGGAACCTGAGATGCAGCGTCAACATTTTGTCAACTCTGTTGGCTTTATTATATTTTTATAATGTCAAAATAGTCAGTTTTGGGAGAGCTCATGGAGCTCGAACCTGCATTCTCCATAATTAATAATCACCACAATTTAACGACGCCAAACCTGGATTGAATTTAATAATTAAAAATTATTTTTTTATTTTTAATTAATTTGAGGTAATTTCCTAAAACGTAACAAAACAAAAAAAAATTTTTTTTTAATTTTTTCAAAATTTCTAAAAAAACGATTCGATCGATCAACTCCAAAGTCTAATCATCTCTAAAACTTGATGAAACGCGTCGAATGCCGCAAGAGCCGTCTCAATCGGATAATTCGTTTGAGAGATATCACGGGCGATAGAAATGGTAAAAAACCGATTTTTGCGAATATCTTTAAAACAACTCAACCAAACAATTCTAAAATCTGATCAGCTTTAGAATTCAACAAAATGCGTCAACTGCCTCCTCAACCATCAAAATCGCTAATTCATTCGCGAGATATTGTTGAAGAAATAAATGGTATAAAACGTTTTTTTCCGAAAACGGCATACAAAAGTATTTTTGAGCTCGAAGAGCTCGAAAATGTATTCACAACGATGTTTTCGAGCTTAAGGAGCTCGCAAACAGTGGAAAGTTTTGGGGCTGGCCCGCAGGGTCAACCAATAGACCGATTTTTTAAAATTCGTATAATATTTAACTATGTATTGAACAAAAAAAAACTAGATATATATATATATATGTGTGTGTGTGTGTGTTTTTGAATATAATTTAATCTCAATAATTTAAATTATCAATCAAGGGCGGTCGATTTTTAAAATATGAATAAAAAAATAATTTAATAATAAACATAAAGTTGAGTGTTTAAGTTATGTAATAAAATATGACTCATATTATTTTAAATGTTTTGTAAATATACGTTAAATTATTGCGTGACGTTTATCGTTGAATGTGAGCTCAAAGAAACTTCTTTGAGTGTAATTCTCACGAGCAGTAAAACCTTAAGTCTATTTTTCAGTATAGCTCTGTTCTGACCATTTATAAATGTTCAAGTACGCAGAGGATTTATAGAATGCATCTGACTGAGATAGTTCTTTTTTTTTTTTTTTTTTTTTTTTTTTTTTTTAAACAGTTTGTGTGGTTCACTGACTTGATATTCAATAAGTACAACACAACAACAATAAAAATAATATCGGTATCAACAATAACAATAGCTACTACTAAACTACAATCACAGTAACAAATAATATAAAGTTAAAATTGGTTTTGATAAAGTTGATAATTCCGAAACTAAGCAATATTTTCAATGACGTGAGAGAAGCTTTCACATCAAACGACTATTTGCGTGATGTACTTTGGCATTATTGCATTAATCACCTTGTAACACGCATCACATTGGACGGAAGAAAATAACAGATAATGAAAGATGAAGAAAGAGAGATGAATAAAAAGATATCAGTTGAATGGTGTAAAGATTGGTCCGTTTATTATATTTCCGTGCTCAGTTTAATCCAGGAAATGCCACCCAATTATTTTATTTTACTTTTTTTATTTAGTGACCCTCTTTTGTACTTTTCTCATATCACAACAATCATTTGCCCAATTAAATACCGTTGTAAAATTATAAATTAATTTTTTTTTCATTATATGTATTATATTTTTTAGAAATTCTAGCTCTAAAAACATGTACAAATCATTATTATGTGAAAATTTACTTACTCGGAAATGAATATGTATTATTATTATTATTTTTTTTTTTTACGAACCATAATTAAAGGTGAAAAAATGATTTAATTATATATAATAATATTAAAATCATCATAATTAAATAATTCTTATTGATTTTAATCTCTAGTTAAATATAATATGGTTTATTAAAAGTAAAAAAAAAAGTTTTTAGAGCATAAAAAATATCTTTTATGTCATTATTTTGACGATAAAAAAAATAATTAATGATGAAAATTATTTTAATTATTTGACATTAATTTTTAGTGAAAAAATAATTTTTATAATGACGAAAAAAAAATTTTTTAAATATTCATTATATTTTCAAGCTCTATATTTTTTTATGAAATTTGATTGTAAAGTTTGAATAAGATCAATTAAAAATAAAAAATAAAAATGAAAATAAGTAGAGCATAAAAAAATAGCTGGACGTTACTAATGAGGCTTATATATTATCAAAATTAAGAAGCCATGTAGTTTCTATTGTATATTTTTTTTTTCTGTCAAACACGGTAGTCTTTAATACATAAAGTGTATTTTGAAATAAATCAAAAAAATAACTTTAAAAAAGGATAATATATTAAATATTTATACGTATAATGATTTTCTCCTGGATCAAATTTTTTTTTTGTACGTTAAATATAAGCTTATATACTATGATGACTAACAAAATACGTATCCATACAATCATTAAATGATTTTTTTTTTCTGCTTTCGCTACGAAGTTAGAGCAACGAAACAACATGTCCATCCATCTGGTGTTGTAGTAGTTATATTATACATTAACAAGACTTACTGCATGCATGCTGATGCATTAGATTAATAAAATGAATAGTCAAGTAGACACAATATTAATTATCACACGGATCGATTCTAATCCCATTGACAACGACAAAATCGTGCGTTTATTCATTCTTTGTTTATATTCAACAGTGAAGAATTGCAGAAATTAAATAAACAGTAGAATGCGATAATTGAGGATAATTTTATTCTGAACACATGAAGTGCTAAACGTTTGAAAAAAAAAATTTTTTCAACTAATTATATAGAAAAGATTAATTGAAAATGTATATGTGTATGTATATAGATAGTAACTTTATTGCTAATCTCAGCAGACACTCATACGATTTCTACCGTCAATGACCAAGCAGAAAATCACTAGACCAAGAAAATATTTTTTAACTAAAAAAGAAACCATCGAGAATGATTTTTACTCTTGATTAATTGTCATGGATAGTTCAATGACACGAGCTAAATTTCAACGTTTAAATCTAATATTTTTTTATAATCTACTTAATTGATTTAACATGGTTGAATTATAATTATACCGTTACAATGTAAGTAAAAATATATTTTAGGTATTATAATGAGTAAAAACTTAGTAATAGCATGAAGAAAATAATGAGTCTTCTTGATTTTTAAATTAAATTTTTTACAGCTAAATTAGAATCTACGATTTGTTTTTTTATGACATTTACTAAATTAAAGTTAAAAAATAAATGAAAAATATCTTAAATTAAAGTAATTTTCGTATATAATCTTTTATGAAACGATGAAAAGTTTTAAGTGGCACGGTGCCAGGCTACATCACAAACGTGCAGACGTAAATCCGGAAATAGGTGGTTCTATCTCCCGTCTGCTCTCTCGCGTCTCTGGTTATGTGTAATTACGGGAACCCTCGGGTACATCCTTTTATTCCTTCTCTTTTCTTATTCGTTGTCGTGCATTAACCGTGTAAGGAACGTGCGCGTTCTAGTCGTTGCGTCCGCGCGTTACGTGGTTTTCTTTTAGATTTGATGAGATGAAGGCAAAGAATGCTTGGTGATGTTCATGATGATAATAATAATAATGATAATGATGATGATGACTATGATGAAATTGATCATCGACTCGATATTTTGATACTAGTAGGATCGCAATATTTTAATAGTCTTGTTGGAAAATATGCAGTAATTAATAGTGACCAGTGTAATAATGTAAAAGCTAGAGTATACGGACTGCTACTAAGATTATTATTACTTGTTGTTGAGTATCGTTACACACAGGATGCAAGAAAAAAATGATGCAACGATAATAATCTTATTAGAAACGAGTCCCGCTCCATTAAGTCACTGAGGAAGTTGAGTTTGTACAAGCCTGCCACTTGGAAATTGCAATGCGTTTCCGCGAATTTTCGATGACATCCGTCTTTGATTTTATTAACTATCTTTTTTTTTTTTTCTATAATATCCCGATCATATTTAACAATGTTGAGTTTAATACTAAATAAATTTTTTTTTTTTTCAAGATAAGAAATTTCGATGATAATGTATACGACATAGTTTACATTGTATAAATATTTTCATGAAAAAAATGTCAATATATATATTTTATCAAGTCGCAGACTCATATATCATAGAAACATGAATTAGTTCGATGAATCACATCACAACAGTCAGTGAGACACGACTAAGGTCTCGAGCGAATCTTCTCATCGTATTAAAAGTGTGTAATCGATGTTTGCACCTTTGAGGTCAACGAACCGATATATTAAACTTGCAAGTTAACTTGCTGCTGTTTCTATCATATATATACGTATACATATGTACAAATGCCAAGGAATTATTTATCGGCCAACAGTTGGCATCAAGCTGAAGTTAAGAAACTCAAGCAAGCGTTAGCTCTCTCACAGATAATAATCAATAAAAAAGATGCTACGTTCCTTACTTTACCTTCTTTAACGTAAACTCTTAAATATTTTGATAATAAATATCAATAATTACTCACAAGAAGTAAAGTTCTAGATACTTACATTAATATTGCTAACAAATACATAAACCAATCATTTTTATCATTATCTGCATCTGCCGCTACTGACACACATTGATATATATATATATATATATATATATATATATATATATATATATATAAATGTATCATATCATTACTGAGATGCATTTATTAGATACTGATGAATCGAGATGTACTTACCTAAAACAAACAAAAAAATTAATTATTAGTATATATTATAAGTAAAAAAATTTATAAATTTATATATAATCGTTTTAAGTGAAAGTTATTTAATACATAAAAAAACAAGAAAGCATTTTTTTTACAACCATAAAAATTAAACAAAAGTCCGTTTGTATGATTTTTAAACTGTCAAGACAGCCTTTTTATTTTTATGCTTAAAAAAAAAAAAAACGACAGGGAAACACGTTAATTCTCACCTAGCAAGAAATCATGAATGCGTGAAAGAAATAAGAGAAGTTTTAACACAACGACGCAGTAATATATGAATATATGTGTATCTATCCTTTGCATTGTTTTTTTATCCCACCCTCTCTCTTTTGTGAATAAACTGAAGAGATTCATTGAGGACATAAATGTAAGAATGAAAGAAATAACATTTTTAAAAAAATGATAAATGAAGAAAAACTTGACACGATGGTCGCACACATTAACGAGTTTGCGCTATATTCAATCTCACACGGGTACAAATTATGTCCAGTTATGTAGTTCATGTGTGCTGTAATGTCTCGCGTTATAATAACCTGATATGGAAATATCTTTCGTAATAATTTTTATTTATACATTCACATGGTATAGTAAGTGATAATGATATATAACTAATGCTATTTAAAATAAAAAATAATTTATTTAAATTATAGGTTTCATAATTTTTTAGGAAAAAATATTACTCATTTAATAGGTTAATGTTCCTTTATAAAGACATAATTTTAGATCACATATTTAATCGGACAATTGTATAGTGCCAGAAATTTAAGATTTCTCATTTTATTGTACTAAACTCTCGATGCGTTACGAACTGAGTTTAATTAGGAAGAGCATCTTCAGGTCAGGTTCTCCATAAAGACTTGTTAAGATTTAATATTATATTGTTTTAGATAAATGGAGACAGTTAATTTTTATGAGAGTCATTAATCATCTTGCTACTTAATGTAATTAAAGAAAAAATTGAGAGTTCATATTATGTACGTATATTAAGAAAAAGTATTCATTAAACGTTTACATAATTAATCATTTTTGAATCATTCACTTAGTCTGTTTTATTTTATTATTATAAATAAATAATAAAATTGAAAGTATAAATTTTTCGTATTATTTAAAAAATCTTTTTTTGTTTTTTTATTTCTTTCTTTTATTAAATAGATATAATAGAATAAATTTTATGAACATATTTTATTCAATACAAATAATAAAATTTATAATTTAAGTTTAAATATATTAAAGTATATAGGTGTAATAGTAATTTAGATGATTGCTGATAATTAAGTTTTTTTTAATCTTATGGAAATTAAATATCCCCAGTGGTGAAAACATTTACCGTTTTTGCAAAAAAAGGACAGAAATAAAATACTTAAAATTAACGTTAAGGAATAATGTAAGTATGAGACAAGAAGAGGGAACATTAAAAATGAGAAGACGGCGAAAAATCGTATGCACACCGAAGCATGATTCCGGCTACTGGTACTTATATATATAAACCCAACGAGGTATCTTTCGCGCTCCTTTCCACGCGCATTAATTCTCGGGCCCGTTCAGCGAGAATTTTATCACGTATACAACTATGTGTGAGCACGTGAGATCCATCATAGACACGTCAGGAAGCTTACAGAAAAGCACGCAGTCGCAGGGTCCCGTGAAGGGTATGACAACATGTAGAAATTTTTTTAAATTGAGCCATATGAGGAGTGTATATAAAAAAGTTGATAATTATTCACTTAAGACAAGATATATAACTTGTTCAATCCACTATACTAATTCAATTAATTTAAAACTATAAATAAAGTCCTTTTAACCTTTACCGTCACCTCAATTTATTAACTATGTATTTATTTACTACAATTTAACATATGTGTGACGTCAAGTAAATTACGATATGAATTATTTAAAAAAAAGAGGAAAATATTTAATTTTATAGGAAAAATGTTTCAACATGTTTCTGCTTAGGATGAGCATCTGGAAGAGATCATTATAGTTGAAGAAAAATAAACAAGTTAATGATTTAAATGAAGTACAAAGCTTTAAGAAAGAGCTTTTTATAAGAGGGAAGTCGTCGGTTGCAATTGGACATCAGACAGTATATTTAATGATTGCAGATTCGAATTAAATTTAATATACTTCATTTATTGTTATAAATTACAATTTATACTGATAATGAAAATAAAAATGAACAATATAAATAGTTGAGTAAATTCTCAGACTATGAAAACAGACGATTTAATTTGAGTCACTTTTCACTGGGTACTTAATAAGATCAATGATAAAATACCAAGAGAAATACCTTTAATTTATCAAGCAAAGACCAAATTATTTCCGGGTTGTGAATAATCACTCAACGTCCTCGTTTACTTACATGATAATCATATCTTTTAAAAGATTAAATCAAATTTATTAATGAAAAGGACATAATATAAACACGATTTTATGTTAATTAATTAATTAATTTAAAAAGTTATTTATTTTCACTAATTGAAAGATAAAAAAAATTAGGGTGACATTAATACTTTAATTAAAATTCAAATAAATAAATAATGAATGAAACAAACTTGTTTATGAATATAATTAACCCCCATTAGCCTCCATGAATATGTCAAATGTCAGAAATTAAATTTTTCATTTAAAAAAATTAATTGTAATTATGATTGAATGATAAATTTATCAAAATTGTGTATGATTAATTTTGATCAATAAATCAACTGTCTTATATTTGACAAAATTATGTTAATGATACAGGATTATGAATTATAACAAAAAATGTTGAGATAATCACAAACACCAAAACTTCATGGTACTCTAGATGTAAATTTGTGTGGGTAGAACTTGTTCACATTATCAAAAAGAAAGTACACGTTTGTTGAGTCATTGGGTGCAGCATATGTATATATATATATATATGCACTTACATCAAATTATATAGAGAAGATATTGTTAAAACTTATTGTTATCTACTTATTAATATTTTGAAATGAAATAAATTTATAAAATAATTATCATCAGCGATCCTTGAAACTAAAAATTGTCTACAGGTTACTAGAGAAGCTCTCAATTGAAGTATACGAACAATTTTAGTGATAAAGACAATATGTTTAACGAAATTGCTCACAGTTATCATGAATATAGTGTATGACTTTTAACGTCTGCACTTATGCGGCAAATCAAACAGTACTAACCACGTATTTCCTCATTACGTGCACAGTTAACCGGGTGTGGCGTATGATAGTAAAATTCTCATGGCTCAGAATGTATAAATGTCTTCTTGTATATAGTTTTACAAAGAACAAAGAAAAAGAATTCATTAAAAAATAAAAAATTTTAAGTGATTTAATGAAATGTTTGTTCTTCTTGGAAATAAGTTTAACGAGAAACGAGTTTCAAAAAAAAATAAAATAAAAAATTGTAAAGAAATGTAAAAGAGGCATTATCATTAAATAATTACCCAGAAAAACCGCTTTTGGGTATATCTTCGTAAAAGTAAGCCTCAAGACATGTGACTTATATTATCATAAAATAGCGGACATACAAGTACAGTCATCCGTGAAAATACTAACAAAACAGTAATAAAAATGATAATAATTTTAAAAAAAAATTTATTACAGTAGTGAATGTATCATATAGATCGGTATAAGTAAACGTCGTAGTTCAAAAAATTAGAGTAATAATAAAGTATCCGAGACGAATGCAAATTTGATTTAATGTATGTTATTTTACATGCGACTGGCATATTATTGATATACACATACACACATGTATATATATATATATATATATATAAGAAACCACCATAAACAAATCTAAGTAGCAATCAATCGCTGATTAACGGACTGTGCCAATTACATTTTATTTAACTCTTTCGTGCATGGACAGCTTAAATTGTCTTGTCATATTTTTAAATTGTTATGTACCTAAATAAGTAAATAAATATACATTATGTATTTAAGTATATAAATATATTTTTTTTATTAAAAAATGTATACCCAAGAAAAATGATTTATTTTATAATTTATAAATTGAGTCTATTGATAAATGAAACATATTATTTAAATTGTGAGCAAATGTAAAAAAGTGAGATTAAATAATTTATTTAAAACGAGTTTAAACATCAGCATTGCCATTTTTGTGTATACGTCTTTTACTCTTATTTAAACTTGGCATTAGCCTTGAAATCATATCTCGAGTATAAATATATCTATTACTTCTTGGATTCCTTTTGCCTTCTTAGACATTTTATTTTATATATGTATGTATAGCACTTAACTTTAGTGTTTGGTATATTTCAAGACTACTGAGTTATCACGAATATAAAGTAAAAAAAAAATTTGAATAAATTAAATCTTGAACTACTTTAAGTGAGTAATTTATACTCGATAATTGTAAATAGTTAAAAGTCTTCAATAACGATATAACCAGAGTTGTGATAATTCGAGGAAATGATATAAAATCATAATATATTATTATTAATTGTTGTTGTAATTACTCATAATTTTAATTAATTCATAGTGCCGCTCATTAATTTTATTAAAAACTTATTATTAGAAGGAAACTGTTAATTGCTGATAAAAAAAACTACAGTTAAGTTTTTTTAATTCTTAATTTTTTTTTTATGAAAGATAAAAAAAAACAATTAGAAAGAAGATTGTTTTTTTTTTTTCTTTTTAAATTAATTTTTCTCTAAATCAATTGACAAAAATAAATTATAATAATTGACAGACTGTATAAAAATATTAATTGTTTGTTTTTGCGGTCTGGGCATTAAAGAATGCATGAGAAATATATACTTGCACATTCACAGACAGAAATGAATGGTTGTAGAATTGGTGAGACAAGAATCGACATTTAGCTAACTGAACAATGAGATCTAACACGCGACTTTATACACAAGCTTTATAATTCATTTCATCTATAATATATATATATATATATATATATATATATATATATATATATATATATATATGTATGTATGTATATATGTATATATAGCATAATATACTTAATTTACAACGTGCAAATGACTTATCGATTGGTACAAACTCGCGTGTTTACACTTGTCTTTCTCCACCATTAAGCTTAACTTTGTGATGAGGTCATTCCACTATTCTCTCTATTACAAATCAACTATTTTAAATTTACATTAAATCTTAACCAATAAAATTATGTCTCATTCTTAATTTTATAATTAATTTTTATCATTTTTACGAATATATTTATTTTGTCACGAAGTTATAAAATTTGACAATTACAATCGTTGAATAATTATATTAAAGATCACTAAGGCGAGAGAAAAGTTGGAAGAATTTAATGAAATTATAAATATAATTGAAAATTTTCATTCGAATTTTTATTATAAAAAAATAGAATAGAAAAGAAAAGAAAAACACAGAATGGTTTAGTGAAACACTAGACAATGATTTGAATAAAAGAAAAAAAAATTTTTTAAGATGAAAATTTTCTATTCCCAAGGATGAATTTAATGCATGAACGAGTATATCGACAGCCAGCAGCTAATGTAAGAGACGAGATAACTCGTTTAACCCTTTTAACCTGTAGAATTAACAAGCCGGTGCTTCCGGCACGCGAGATCCTGTCACGAATTCTTCTTGGAGTGTGCCACTGATTTCTCGATTCTAATGCATCCATCTCTTTACTCACCGTGTCATTAATTATGATTAACAAATATAATTCACAATAAATCAGCTAACTGTATTAAATGATTCATTTGATACGACATTTAACTTCATATTTACTAAATTAAATTTTGAATAATTAACAAAAATTCGCGGCAATTATATGAAACAAAGAGATTTCGACGAACCTGGTTTTAAACCTCTGCGTGTCATCTTGTCCAGCCCACATTCTCACTCGGAAGCTCAAGAATAAGATTATTACTCAAGAGGAAGAATCAGAACAAAAGTACTAGCTTAGTTCTCTTTCACCCTTATTCTTAATTTAGTTGTCTTATTCTTATACTTTTGCTTCTGCTTCTCCTTCTAATTGTACTTCTTTATTCTCTCCTTTAAAAGTTCACGAACTCTACCGGCACTTTTTCACTTCAGATGCAGCACGCGATCAGGTCAAAAGGTTTTCTTCTTCACTTACAACTTTTTTTGTTTTAAAATAAAAATAATATTTATTTATAAATAATAACTTCAATCTACTCAGAGCAAAATTGTCAGTTGTAAGAACTTCTTATACCAGAGTTTGAAAGATACTGACCGGTTGAAAGAGACACCCGTGCGTGGTACAACTAGTGTGGTGTAGTCACCAAAGGGGCACCAGAGATCTTTCTTGTATCTTGTACTCTGGTGTGTGTATTATATCGCGTGGTCGTGCGTCGCGAGAGTTGAGTTAAGTTAATGTGTATAAGTGTCGAGTCCTCCATGCATATATTTTTCTCTTGCTCTTTCATTCTATTTTATTTCATTTCTTCTCGCCTCTCACAACATCCAATCGTTTCATGCTGCAAGCTATCATATGACGGATTACAGACTTGTTTTACTCTTCATCTCTGTTAGTCATTATTGTAAGCGGGAAGTTCAAAACTCAAATATTTTTTTAACTTTCCAATAATAAAATTTTAAATTAAAAAAAAAAAAAGAAGTTATTTACAATTATTTTTATATCCCTAATTATGATTGTTTACGATTAAATAATTTAGATTTATTAATTTCAACAGATTTATTTAGTTACTTTAGTATTATTCTGCGAAAAGATAGTTTAGTTGTGATGTATTGAAGGTAAAATTTAATTAAAAAAAAAAAAAAAAAAAAAAAAAAGAAAAGTTTTATTGGGATTCGAATCGTATTGCTGCGTAGGCATGAATCGTAGGTGTGCCTCCAGACGGGAAGTGGCAACCAATGGGTTATTTTCCAGAAGCTTTGTCATGGAACCAGACCTTTACTCGAGGCCCTCGAGGCAATAGCCTTAGCTTCATATAAAATCAAATATGGTATAGGTAATGTGTTCTTATATATTACATGCCGATGAATAAAAAGATAATCACGTCGATAAATTTCATGACTTGAATTTATAAATGACAATCGATATTCAATTTTATCACATGTCAATCAGTCTTGTGTCATATTATTTTTTATTTTTACTTCTGTTTGTTTTATTATTTATATTTTGTTTCATAAACATAAAACAATCAATACATTAATATATTTAAACAATTGAACACAATGTGACTGATGTTTAGACAATAGGATAATTTAATTTTTTTAAATAACTTTTATTAGATTAAAATTACTACTATTATTATTATTTTGCGAAGGTCATTTTTTCTTTTTCATATTGTTTTTGTATTATTACAAAAAGTGTTATTGAATGAAGTGCAACTTAATCGCATGGTATAAGTTTCTTCTACTTGAAAAACTTTAAAAAATCTTCTGAAGTGAAAAAATAAAATATAAAAACATATTATTGAAGTATCTTCGTAGAATCGTATTATCTGCAGGCTGAAGTTAAGAAAATTTTATGTATAAAACAATATAGGGTTATGAACAACTAAAAAATTCACGCTTTAATATTATAATGATGATAATAAAAACAAGCTCGTAAACATACCATTTTATCTTTTATCCTTTATACTTTTATTTTACTTTTCATTTTTCTTTTTTTTTTTTTTTTAATTTTTATGCACTTCAAATCTAAGCTGAGTTATTTAAAGTAAAAAAGTAGTAGAATTATGAAAAAAATTATCATTAAAAGAAATCAATTGACATTAAGTAAATGGAGTATTTTTTGTTGTTATCAAGTTTAGATATACCAAATTGTCATCCCGGAAGTAGAGGTTTTCAACTTAATATGGAATAATCCACCGTTATATTTGTTATTAAAAAAATCTTTGCAATAAACAACTCAGTTGATTTATTACTAATAAAACTTTCAAATAAATTGAGATTATAAATATAGATCAAATTAAAAATAGGTAAAATATTGCTTCGGAATTTCACACTACATGTAAGCATATAATTTATTTTCTACAAGTTAATTATGAAATTACTCTGTAAATGGTGTTAAAAATAATAACTTTGATGTTGGAAATCAGGTTTACTCAATCAAATATATATTTTTATAGTAAAAAATTGACAAGGCTGTTCATTGCATAGAAAATATCAATTTTTAGTTTAGTTTGTCGACTGAATTGTGCAGATACAGTAGTCAGAGGAATATAATCTCATACACATAACTGAACTAAAAATCGTTCAACCAAATCGATATAGATTATTTGCGTCTTACTTATATCTAACATATATACCTACATTAAATTATATGAAATATTTTATCTATAATTGAAACACTCGTATCTTAATCTCAAGTGAATGTAAATAAATATTTGACATTTATTAATATCAATAAAGTGAACGTATAAAACCAAAAAAATAATTTGATGGTAAAAAAGAAAAAAGCTAATAAAATAATCTTGACTCCATTAATTTTTTTTATTTCTGCTTATTATAAATTATTAGAGCATAATAAAAAAAAAAAAAAAATTAATACAGTCTATGAATTTTTGAAATTTTCAAAAAAAAATTATAATGAAAATAATAAAAATATATGAAGCTAATTTAAAAAAGTGTTGATATTTTATTTAAAACGCCTCGCGCGATCTATCGGTTTTCTCGTGAATCACAATGCGATTCAAACAAACTTTTAGAGTAAAAGCAAATCAACATAACATGATAATATAGTTTTCAATGTATATTACAAACCTAGAGTAATATAAGGTATGAAATGACTAGCTTGTCGGCACTTATTTGTAAAACACGACAGTCTGTCGCGACCACGGT
The DNA here is from genome assembly GCF_026212275.2 of Microplitis demolitor. NCBI lineage: Eukaryota > Metazoa > Arthropoda > Insecta > Hymenoptera > Braconidae > Microplitis > Microplitis demolitor. The sequence goes on along the minus strand of NC_068552.1, from coordinate 12,118,584 downwards.
CGCGACAACTCTATTGATTTGTAGCTTTGCTACCGTAAAAACACGTAAAAACATCAGGGAATATAATAGGGATGACTGTCACCCTTCAAAGCTAACTTATCCCTTCGTCCAACTGAAACGTTTTTGTTTCCCTTGCATGGCTTGACCATCTATTACTTATATTTTCCCTTATATATTATTATAAGTATATATATTAAACTATAGTATACCTATATAACTTATTATTATTCACCGTGAAGGTTAAATTTTGAATGGCTGAAGGCCAAGTGCACTGCCTAAAATAGTTATCACTATGCAGGTTCATTCACCTTATCATTAAATTGTTTTAATGAAAGGATAAAAAAGGAATTATAAAATTGATTAGCGTCATATATAGATAGATATTTACTAATTGGAAAGGAAAAGTCGTTTGAAGATTTAAAAATACGCATAGAAGATCAACAGATGGTATTTTAGTTTTTATCGTGGATGTTTTTATACTATAACGAGTTGTTAATAGTTTCTACTTTTTTTAAATTTATATTATAAAGTTTTAATTAATAATTACTAGATTTATACGAATAAAAGAACAACAGGAGATTACTAAGAATTGAGTTAAAACCGAATATTACAGAGCAATCAGAACAGCTGCAACGGGCGTGGACAAAGTCTCCGGTGACTCATTGGCATACAGAAAAAAAAATTCGCAGTTTTTTATTCTTTTCCTTTTTTTTTTTGTTCAAATGCACCTGTTCAATCAACTCATGTAACTTCAACGCAAATTTATGACGATTTTTTTTTTTTTTATTATTGCTAAATGCGAAATTGAAAAGATAACAAAGAAATTATTTGACTATGTTATGATTTAAAACACTAATGACTACTATCAATTAGTATCAATGAATATGCGAGTGTACTTAGTGAATCATTCTGAGCCAAGTTCATTCATTATTTTATTTCCGTACAAATTATTCATTTAATCGCGAAATCATCATAGAATACTACTTTTATTCTTTATTTTTTTTTTTTTTCTATACTAAAACGGAAATTTCTTTTTAGAAAAAAATCATTCATAACAAACCGGAATGTCATTGTACACAACACAATGAAATTTATTGAGTGTGAAAAAATAACAAAATAATAATAAAACGTCGAAAGTATGAAAACAGAGCAAAAAAATTATTTACGGAGGGTTATCCACCCCGAGACTTTGGGGACAACGCCCTCTCAATTCCTAGAATTAAATATAACCTAGACAATTAGCAAAAATATAAATTTATACTCATATACAGTATAATTAATTATTTGTGAATAAGCAACAAAAAACCACGATAACTTATGACCAATTGACTTTATCATAAATTATTGTGAATGTGTTAAAAGAAATGATAAAAATTTATCAACGAGTTTCAATAAATAAAAATTTTTAAAAAAATTAAAAATTAAATACAACTGTGAGAAGACCATAAAAGTGCAAAATCCTGATAGGTATAAGAAGGCGTACAAGATATACCTGGTTATATCCGGTTTGAACTGTTTGTACATGAAAAATAAGCAGTTAGAGAAGCGGAACCTCTTATCTATATTAAGGATTCGCGTTGTCTTAAACAAAGGATCATAAAAAAAGTTCGCAAAGTTATTTAACCGTTACTTAAATTATTATCAATGACAGCCTATATAAATTTTATATTAAATCTGTAAATGTAAATCTTGTAACTTTTCCAGGTTATTTTGGAGTATTAATTTTTGTTGGCAAATTACTTGAAAATCCTTATTATTTTTTTTTCTTTATATTTTTGATTATCAAAATTAATATTAGATCTTATAAATATTAAAAATAAAAACAAATGACTGATTAATTTCCATAAAAATATAAAAGCATGGTCTAGTTGTAATGGCTTTTTCATGTCGAATTATAAAATATAATATAATATAATAAATAAAAATAACTTACTTGCTGGATTTTCGGCCGTCTGCCAATCCTTGGAAAGTTCCTGTTGATGTCATTGTCACGATAAATTACAAAGATGTAATAAATTTATTGATAAATAAAATGAATAAATAGCCGGTTGAGAGAGAAAAACCGTTGTTAGTTGTTCACGAGGACAGACCAAACACGACTCTTTCGCGAGCGAAATCAAATACCGTTGGCAAACACGATTGGTAGGACGCTATTTCATTTTATGACGTCATTTTCCTAGTCAATACAACTGTTTAATTACATTGTTTCTTGTATACAACATAAATATAAATAAAATTATCAAATCAAAATTTTTCTATATATCAATCAATAAATTATTTTATTAATTAAATATATGAAATTGAATTTTCAATATTCCTTAAAATAATAAATAAATTTTTTTTTTATTTCTTTAAATTATGCGTTACTATTTTCAAACTTTTACCTAACGCCATCTTCACCAAATTGCATAAATAAGACATAACCAATAAACGATGACAAATGACAGCTGAGTTATTAATTCTTACTAAGTGTATGTACTTATATATTTATTAAATAATAGTCATTATTTATTAAAAATAAATGAAAAAGAAACATTAATTAAATATTATAATAATGGCCAATTCAATTGATAGCTCACAGTTGTGTAAAAATTATGAATTTAATTATGACGAAGTAGGTTTCATAAATACAATTAAATTTTTTAATTTTCTGTCTACTCTTGAATGAAAATAAATTTTTCTATACTTATAAATAAAAATATTTTATATTAAAAAAGTGTATAGTTTATTAATTAATTCTTTTTTTTTTAGGTTACGATGTTGAGAAAAAAATTACAATTAAAATCTGAGGCACTTATGCTATTAAGTCAAGAGTTAGATCAATGTAGGATACAACGTGATCAATTTAAATTGATGGCTGAGCAGATCCAAGAACGTTTCTGGCATTTTAGAAAACAAGCTAGTGTTACCAGGGATCTTCAGTAAATTTATTAATACATTTATAATGAAAAAATATTATGTTTAGTGTAACGATAATTAATTATAATTAATTATTTAGAAAATATGACATGGACGAGGATTTTCGTACGATGGATCTTTTGGCAGAAATACGGGAACAAAATAAATGTTTAAGATTACAAGTAGAAACTTTACGACAAAAATTAAGAGACGCTCAAGGAGATATTAAAGTTTTAAGGACAAGTAGTAATCATTCACATTCAGAGCCAAGTAGTTCACAATTAGCTCCTGCTGTTCATGAAAAAGAAGAGATGATTGAGCAGCTTGAAAAATTAAATGTTAAAGTATTTATATTACTAGAAAATAATATCTTTATACTTACAAAAAAATATACATATCTTATAATAATTTTTTAATTTTTTTGTCGTAGTGTACACAATTGAAAAATGATTTTAAAAATTTGCTTGACGAAAAACATGAATTGGAGACAGAACGAGATGCATTTAAATGTAAATCACATAGATTGAATTATGAATTGTCTAAAGCTTTAAAAGCTTCACAGCCTTTAGACGTAGATAGTTTAATTAATGAAAATAGATATTTACAAGAAAGATTGCAACAATTGTTAGCAGAAAAAGACCTTACCCGTCAATCTCTTTTAAAGTACAAGGTAATTTTTAAAACACTTATAAAAAAAAACATGCTTTAAATATTAACTGACAGTTAAAATTATATTATAAATTAAATTTTTAGGGAATGCTTGATAATAAAAGAGTAAAAGGTGCTTTAAAATTAGGTGGTAATGGGACTATCGGTACAATTATGACCCATAAACAAGGTTCTTATATTAATTATTCATCTATCAATATTATTTTTTTATAAATTAATTAATATGCAAACTATCATTTAATATTTGTAACATACAGTTGAACAATTATTGCAACAAGGTATTAATATACCACCGCAAAAATCCGCTGCTGCCTTATCAGATTTACGTAGCTTGTGTTCAGCACTATTGGAAGCTTTGAATGATAAAACACTGGCACTCGTTCATCAAAAAAAAGCTAACAAGTAAATTTTACATTACTAATCAATGATTCACTTATATATTATTGATAGAAATAAGTCACTTTATTATTTTTTTTTTTAGAATTTTAGCAGCAAGAATATGTGAACTAGATAGTGCTTATCCATCACCTACATCAAAACTATTAGAAGGATATGTAAGTGCAAATGTTGATAATCTTGAAGAGATAGAAGAGATTTCAGATTATAATGATAAAGATTTATTAAATAATATTGATAAAGAAGATAATAGTTGGCAAATAAATAGTGATGTATCTTGTGATGAATCATCATCATCTCATGCAGGTGATACTACCTCAACACCAACGTTGCCTCTTGATTTACCAAAAAATTTAGGAGCGTTGGTACAAAAAGCATTACTCGATTTAAGAGAAAATCCTAACGATAAATCATGAAGTTTATAAAACATATAGTTGTTGTTACTATTTGAATGTTTGTTCAAGAACAAAAGTTATATATACTCGAAAATCATTGCCAATACCAAAGCTATTCTAATCAAGTTATTTTTAAAAATTGATCAATGTATAAAATTTAAATATATTGTAAATAATACGTTAATTTTAACGGTCGTGTTTTTTTTTCTTAATTATCAAATTAAAATTATTCTTTATAATAATTCATTTAATTTACATTTAAATAACTTAAACTTAGTTAATAAACAAAATATATGATATTAATCATATTGCAAAGTTGAAAAAAAACATTATATATGTACAAAAAAGTAACACAATAAGACTTGAAAGTCACAGTTAACAATATTAAAAATATTTTGAAATCCCTGAAATTGCATCAACGAAAATTGGTTGAATGTTCCACTTAGATAATCCGTGAGTAGTAAATTAAAGAAATTTCTTTAAATGTAATAATAATAACTAGATTATCCAAGCAAGGACTCATTTCTATATGTAACCATTTTAGTTATAATCTATTTTTTGTTTAGATTTTCAATTAGAATTACTTTTAATCCAGTCAATATACTCTGTGACTCGAGTATAAACACCAGGATAACCGGGTTCTCCACATTTATTACCAAATGAAACAATACCGATTTGCATCCATTTACCCTCAGCGCGTAGCATCAGTGGTCCACCAGAATCACCTTGACAGGCATCTTTGCCACCTTGACTGTATCCAGCACAAAGGAAGTTTCCAGTTATTGGTTGAAAGTAAGCAGCATTACAGTCCTCGTTCCTCCAAACTGGCAAAACTGCTTGACGTTGAACTGTGCTCTCCTTTCCTCCTGCGGAAAATAACCAAATGGTTTTTGGTCAATGTGTCTCTTTACTTTTGTTATTTTATTGCTTCTCATTCAAAAGTCCATAACATTTTTAACATGGCAATAAGAGAAAGAAAGCTCATCATAAAGAGAAAGGACGTGATAACCAAACAAACAACTTTATTGCATTAAATAAAATATGTTACTTTCTGAGGTACTGAGTACTATAATAATGATAATAATAATAATAATAAACTAAAAAAAAAAAAAAAATTTTAACCAATTGAAGAAAAAAGAAAGAAGTGAAAGAAGAATGTATGAAAAAATAAAAATAATACCATAATATGTGGTGCCCCAACCAACAACTGTTGGTCTTGCGCCCTGAAATGCTTCAGTCTGGTAGCGACCCTGAGGCAGACAAATTGGTATTACATAAGGTGATTTTCTCACAGGCCTGGTGAGCTCAAGAATAGCAATATCATTGTAAAATCCAACTCGTGAGAACTTGTTGTGTGCATGTACGGCCTTGACTGTATAAGTCTCGGGTGAGGACGGCTCGTCGTCTCGTTCAAGGTCAATGTCACCAAGACGTACTGTAAATTGCCGTGCTGCAAAACTGGAATACAATAATTGACAATTTAATAACAATGATGATTGTAATAATAATACACGATGAGTTGTTATTATTTTTGCTGTCATTAATAATTAAGTATAACATGATAATGTATAATATATGTATGTAAACGTTTATATGCCCATTACTCACGGTCGTTGTCGTTGATCTCGGGTGCAATGAGCTGCTGTAAGAATATGTTTTGGTCCGATGAGAGAACCACCACACCAGAATTCAGTACGTCGAGAACCATGAAGAAAAATTGCGGCCATCCAGGGCCAACGACCTGGTAAAGCCTCTTCACCACCAACAACACGATACTTTCCCGAATTCCTTACTCCACATTCTTTTTATAAAATCATTTTAAAACTAATTATCGTAGCATGTATAATTATGTTTTAAAGTATTTTTAAATATTTACCTTCATCATCTTGAATAAAATTATTATCAATGGTATCAATTGTTTCAATATTATTTGAACTGTTGTTTAATAAATCTGGTAATGGTTTTAAAATTGTGCTAGGACTAGAAGTTGAGGATGGTAGTGGAGGTGCTGGTGATATTGGAAACAGAGGAATAGGCCTAGGCGTCACTGGCTTTGATGGCCGATAAGGAGGTCTTGGTGGTCGTCCACTTTCACTAGTCGGTGAACTCGTCGCGGGACTACAAATCAACATTTTATTTTTTATTTTTATTATTATTGTTTTTTCCTTTATCTTATATTTATTGCATTAGAAAGTAATCAAATGTAGAAGTGAATAAACATTCCTTCCCGATGTATATTTAATATTTGAATTGATACCTTAAAATAGTTGGCGTTATATCCAGTCTGTCGAATGGGCAACAAACACCAGGTACAAAAAGACTTTTGAAACACAATGACTGGCGTAACTTGGTGAGGTTTAGAAGCAGATGAGGACAATTACTGAGATCTTGACATTTACCTGGACCACCCTCGGCAGTTGTACACGATGATGATGATGCTGATTCTTTGTCTCTAATTACAACATTTCCATTGCTTTCAATATCATCACCAGGGCTTTCTGTTGATGATGATGATGAAGATGAACTAGAAGGACGAAGAGGTAAAGTAACCCCACGTACCAAAGGTGCAATACTGTCGGTTACATTTCGACCTAAAATATTTTTAGAAATCGTGTAAATAGCAGACGGCAATTCTTTTGATGGATTGTCTGAATTATCAACACCGCGAGTCATGTTGACGATAAAATTCCCAACTGTATTAAGAGCTCCTAAAGTTTCGCTAATTGTCACAAGAGGATCTGATTTTGGTTCTTGTTCTCGTACTAATTTTGTGTATTGCAGACGTGCTGGCATTTCTTGAGTGTCTCGACGGTACAAAGGACTACGGCGTGGTCCATCACCCCAAGTTTCAGTCCATCGTCTAATAGCTGGCATTGCTGGGGATTGTTGAGCTCTGTATCCATCATATCCTGTTAATTCAAGATTATTTAATTGATTGTATAAAATAATCTTATTTTATTTTTTTATTTTACAGTTGAATAAATTACTCACGTAAATTATAAACTGGATATTCAAAAGATTTTACCGACATCAAATTATTGATAAAAATTACAAACAATCCTATAATATAAAATATTTTAGTTAAATAATAATAATAATATTACATGTTTTTAAATAATTATTACACATGTATCATTTGAAATTAAAAAGATGACGTGTTTGGATTTTTTAGATACTGGAAATCCCTTATTGCACAAGAGAGTCCATGACATAATAAGCCTATACAAAGATCCGGGCTTTCCAATTTTCAAATATAACATATGCAGTCTTATCTACCGTCTTTCATCATCAAAACATAGTCATCATAAAACTGGGACAACTAAAACTTCAATCACTGATATAAATTGAACGTCAGTATTGTTAATATTTACTTTTTTTTTTTCTTTTTTTTTTTTTATTATTTGTAAATAAAATTATTAAAAGAATTCATCGTGACAATGTCTTTTGAATAATGAATAGTCTTCATTAGAAAAAGATGTTCAACTAATGAAGAATTAAATAAATGTCTTTGTTGTAAAATATATACTAATAAGCATAAATGTTATCATGAAATCTTATAGTTAAAAAAAAAAATAAACAAATGAACAAGTGATATGTTTTGTTGTTAGTACATCCGAGACAAGATTTTTCAATTCTCTTATTAGCAGAGCTACGCGCGGCTTCATCGACGGTGAAAGTTGTTGGACGAGAAAGTATGCCTTTCTTCCATCATATTAACGTGATTCATCGTCTAGCCGAATCATTTGTAATATATGTTGTATACCAAATGACCATTGATCACCCAAAGAGAAAAAAGCCCAGAAGCTATAGTAATCTCATATACTTGAAATTTTAAGATGAAGATAAAAAAAAACAATCACTAGTTAATAAAAATATTTTCCTTGTCAAGTTCATTGTCAGATTAATATAAATAAACAAGAGCACGTGGATCAAATGACTTTGAAGTGGGTTAAAAGAAATATACATATTTTCTTTATTATCACATATAAAAAAATAATTGTCACTAAATATGAAGATAGAAAAAGAATACAAAAATACAAATGAACGTAAGAGAAAGTACGTGCTAAATTGGACAGCTTTTTTTGCTGTTATTGTTGTTTTATTAATTCTTCTTCTTCATCATCATCATCATCATCATTATCACCATCATTATACCCGTGTGATCTATATAAACCCAAGCTCTTAAAGATTTTTTATATAAAAGATAATGCGATGAAAAAAAGAATCAACCAGTTTAAACTATGATTTAAAAAGGATTTTTTAAGAATGGTATTTCGTTATATTATGACCTGAATATAAGTTCCATGAAGGCGTTCCAGTCAATTAAAGGAAGAGATATAATTTAGTATCGTTTTTGTAGCGCGTGCGAAAACATTATAGGTAAACTATTGAATTGGTTGATGCGTTCAAGAGAAAAGAAACAAGGAGATACTCGATGACCGGAACGAAACGCGGATTTCTTATTTCTTCTTCAGCTTCTCGTTAAATAAAAAAAAAATTATAAGAAAAAAAGAAAAAAGAAATATTCAAGTTGTTACTGAACCGCGTAACCTAGATATGTTATAACGAATTACTAAAACTTGAGATAAAATTCTAATAAGAGAAAAAATAAATAACTATAGTAATCAAATAATCAAGAGTACACTCCAAATACTGCGTTAAGTGTTTGGAAATATTTAACAGCAAAGAGATGTTAATAAAGAAGAAAAGCTATTGTAACATAAAAAAATTACATCAATGAAATAGGCATTTGAATAATTATTAAATTATATAGATAAAAAAAATTTAATTATGATAATCATAATTATTACAGGTAACTCAGTTTGTAAGCGAATTTACACACTCTGATGAACACGCACGAGATTCACAGAAAAAAACACTAGTCTGTGGCAGAAAATTAAATGTAATGCGTGGGAACAAAAACATAAGAAAGAAGACATACACTTTTGCACGTGGTCAAGTAAACTAATCCGCATATGAGAGACATATATCACTTTACTGTCACCATGAATAATAACATCATCATCATCATCGCATAACGCGTTTGTTCCGGTACTTACCTAATATCCATGAAGACATTGTCACATTTAATTGCATGATTTAATCACAAGCATTCCAAGTACAACTTTATATGCAATACTGTACTTGAAATAAAAAAAAAAAAATTTAGTAAGCTAAATGTTACAGACACGATAAAAATAATAATAAGCCGTGGTGCAAAAAAATCGTGAATATGTAGATCCCGATCGACTGCTCGCACTTATAGTTGCAAGACAGTCTCGACTACAACACGACTGTCCGTGAAAAGACCTCGACATACTTCTCATCCACAAGTTACTCTCTCCTTTCCTTCGCGAAGGCGCCATCCCTAACACCCGTCTCACCTCCAAGGGAAAGTGGTTTCTTTCCCCACTCTCTTTTGATCCAATACGTCCGGGTTCCGCCCGATTATTTCGTTAGAAGATCAAGGAAAGTGACAAAATCATTTGTCACTGATGTTCTGTCTTACTTTTTTTTCGTTACTATAATTTGATACTTGTTATAATAAGATATCATCGTTCGTACTCTGGCTAATAACGTAAGTGAATTTTAAATAAATAAACAAATGATATTCATTCACATTTTTTTTTATTGATTGTTTTATATTCTAAGATATAGCATAAACGGTTTATAGATATAAACATCATTATAATCTACTATACTTACTTAATTTACTTTTTTTATTTTATCTTCTACCACAATTGAATGTTTCATGTAATAATAATCTTAATTCATATTATAACAATTCACACATATTGTATAAATGGAGGTTGCGATAATCGCGAGTTTTATTTTGAATTTAATTAAGGAAAAAAAAAAGTGTAGATTTTACTAAAAATTGAAGGTAACTGGTGTTGGATTGTAATTTTTTAATTGATAACACTAGGTTTTAGTTTTACAAAAAGTTAACGTACATTAATGGATAATTGTGATTTCACTAAAAATAAGCTCTATTAATAAATGAATGTAAAAATTTAGTGTTTCAATGAACACAATTCATCAAGTGCTTATGACCTCTATTATTAACAAATATACATAAATTACTTTTTACAGTTAGAAATACACCAGGACTGTACATATTTACGTAGCGACTATTTGCTATACGTAAATTTCGTCAAGACTTGGTTGTTATTATTAATATGATCAATATTGTTAATAATTAAATCATGAAGTAATTATAACAACTTTCTAAATAAATGTTTTTTTTTTATTTTATTTTTATCAATATTTTTAGCTAAAATTTAATGTTTGTTTTCATACCATTTTAATTTATGAATTATCTTATGATTAATATTTTCTCAAATTAGCAAGAGTTGATTTGTAAGGATCAAATCGCTCATACGAAGGTGTAGTGCCTGGTGCTGACAATCCAAGTGATTGAAGCTGACTTGATTGATAACCCATCGGTGGTCCAGGATGTCGGAGAGCATTTGCCATACTACTTGAATTACTCCATCTGCTTACATTATCGGATGTGCGGTTGCTCCAACTCGCTGATTGATCACGAGGATCTCCGCCTCTTTGGCCACTACTTGGTAATGAATTAAATGATTTAGTTGTAGGTGGTCCTGAATGCCATCCGCTGGGTGTGCGTCCGCTTTCAGCATAACGGCTTTCACCTATGTACAAAAAATAAATAAAACTGTTTATATTAATCGAAATTGGCTGAAAAAATTGTACATTATTAAACAATAACGAACGATCGGAAAATAAAATCTTTTATAAAATATACTAACGTCCAGGTGCACTAGATCCAGGAGGCTTGGTACTGTCACTGTATCGTCCAGCATGTGTGTCACGAGAGCTTCGATGTGGTTCAGGATCCGAACGTCGAACATCACGTTCACTACGTCCGTAAGAGGCTGGCCGCTCATACCTACTGCTAATAAATTAATGATAATAATAAGTTAAAGTATAATATTGTTTATCCAAGTACAAAAAAAATAATTAATTGTTATTTATAATTAAACAACAAACCTCTCTTTAACTTGTCTCGGATCAATGGCAGATGACTGGGTAGGTAATGATTCACGACGGACAATGACCTCTCTACCTCTGGTTACATCAGTGAATGTTTCCGGGCGGCTGCTGCGTGAAGTAAATTCACTGGAACGTTTAAAATCTTTCTTCATAGCCATATCCTGAGTTGCTCTAATAATCAGTGTGTCAAATACCGTTAATAATAAAAAAAAAAATAAAAAAATAAAACAAAATAAATAAAGCAATATAAGTTGAATGATTGGAAACAAAAACAAAATTTTTTTTTTTTAAATTACCTGCTTGATTCATATCTACTAGGAGGTGATGTGTCTATTCGTCTTTCAGAAACACGATCCAATATTTCCGCTCTTCTATCTGGGACTCTATCAGGACTATGTCTACGAGAATGTTCAGTAGCAATACGTTTTCTCTCAGGTTCGACGTACATGTCACGGATATCCCGACGATCGGTAGAACTACGTTTAATAGACGGTGGTGGTGGTACACGTCTACTTTCTTCTAGACGCATCTGTTGTCTCTTTAATTCCAAACGTTCACGTTCAAGTTTTTCCCTCTCGAGCTTTTGTCGCTCACGTTCAAGACGTAATAGTTCAGCCTTTTCTTGTTCAATTCTCTCACGTTCACGTCGAAGCTTTTCACGCTCACGTTCCAATCGTGCAGCTTCTTCTCTTTGACGACGTTCGATTTCACGTTGACGTTCCATTTCCTCTCTACGTCTACGTTCTTCCTCTCTAACAAGACGCTCTCGTTCGCGTAATCTTTGTCGCTCTCGTTCCTCCTATATAAATTTACGCAATTAAATGAATAAAAAAAAATATATATATATATATAAAATGAAATAAATAATAAAAAAGATTCCCTAATTATTGAATTAACATGAAGATTATAATTAATCATACATAAATAAATATTCAATATATCTAACCCTTATTTTCGCGAATGTCAATACTTCATCGCGTCTTCTACGTTCTCGACTACGAGATCGTGAATGCGAGCGATGATGGTCATAAGGACGTCCACTACGTTTATCATCACGTTTTCCTCGTTCGCTTTCTGGTTTCTTGCTAGTAGATTTAGTTGAACGTGCATCAGCATCTTTGTCTTCTTTTTTCTCAGATGATTCAGATTTTTTATCATCTACACTTGGTACTTTATCGTCTGATTTTTTTGCTGTGAAATTTATAAGAATAAATGATGATGGCAAGATTTACTTCCTTTGATGATAAAATTTTATGATCACATAATCACATAATCGCAATATATTAAACTCACCATCACTACTTTTATCATCTTCTTTTTTGTTATCCTTTTCTTTCTTCTCTGCTGAAGGTTCATTGCTAACATCCTTACCCTTATTATCTTTATCATCTTTTTTATCAATCTTGCCATTATTGGATTCTCGTTTACGCATATGACTCTGTTGCGTATCACCTTTAGCCTAATGAATAATAATATAAATTATAAAGAATATATCCGGTGATAATATACATATAAGTATCAATGGTACTTGATTTTTCATCATTGCAGTGATCAAAATACCTTTTCTACAGATATAACACGACCATGTAGTTCAGTACGATGAAGATGTTGAATGCATTTAGCCGCATCTTCACTTGTTGACATGGTTACATAACCATAACATCTTGTACCAGGTGTTCTTGCGTTTGTAACAACTTTCGCACCAATTACCTTTCCATATTTGGAAAATATCTGTTTAAGATCCGTAGCACGTGTTGTCGATGATAATCCTGAGACCCAGAGATTACGGCTACTTGCGTTAGCTGTATTTCCTTGTGTTATTTTCTTGTCTACAAGACCAAAAAAATCATTTGTTGCATATTACGAACGCTCTTCGTTTATTGTTTTTTTTTTTTAAGTCATCCATTTAACGCTTTCAGTTGATATGTACACTTACCCTTGTCATCTCTTTTTTGTCCTTTGTTACTAGATTCACCACTGTAAACAATTCTATGTTATTTTATTGTAGCTGTAGTATAGGGTAATTTATATTTTTCATAACTAATGTAATTTTGAACAACAAAAAAAATTGAGTGGTATAAAATCTACATAGGCTTAATATATATCTCTGTAAACTATGTTAAGATGACAAATTTTACTAGCAATGCTCTCGAATACTTTATTTTTTAAAAATATTATTATTATATTGTGTATTCTTAGTGTGTGGCACAATGTTGTTGTCACTGGGTCATCGATCAACTACCTCTTGACATTTATGTCGATTTCACCATGAATTTCTTGATATGTAGATTAAAAAAAATAATAAATAAATAAGAAAAAAAATTAATAAATAATTTTTTGTGCTGCGTGCACAAACACAAAGTGAAAAACGTTCTTCAGTGGAGTCCTCTGGTCACAGGTGATGATAGATGTTCAACGTGGACGTTAAGTGTGCCATGTTAATATTTTAAAAGAATTGAACACACGAAGCTCGTTAACTCTGTCAGTGATTCATCAACTGATACAAAGTGATACAAAAGTTTGCTAGGTAATTTGAACTATATCTTAACATACTTGCCAGAGTTAAAATTACAGCCTTGTTTTTTTTTTTTTTTTAATTGTCCATGATTAAGGAGCACAATATCCATAAGATATTGTCAATAGCAAAAGAATAAGGATAAGGTAAAACAAAGTGACATATATCTTGCTTGATAAACTGTTGAATAATTCTTGGGGAAAGTAGGAAAGCGTCATCGTTGACTGTATTACACATCCAGGTGAGATGATATATCCAACTTAAGCGCATCGCAATATAAATATACATAACTATATATACATATTTTTTTATTAAATTAATGTTCAGTTTAGACGGATAACGTGACGATTTTATCGCGTCACCGTGTACCAACATGAACCGTTGATTTTTAATTTTATATATATATATATATATTTTTTTTTTTTTTTGATTTTGTTTTTAGCAATGTGAGACCAACCTCTTGCCTCCATCACCACCACCATCCTGCTTGTTCTTGATCCCTGAATTAGCGCTTGATGATGAGATGCCATCCTTGTTCCCGGTGCCACCTTCCGCTCTGCTGCTCCCTTTGGATTCTCCTTTTTTGTTGTTTTCTTCAATTCTCTTCTTCGCTCCACCATCTGCAGGAACAATCAAGCCAGAGTACAGTGGTCCATCCGACTCAGGAACAGGCAGAAGTTATGATACACTTCTCCTCCTCCAATGTCACGATTTTTGTTTATTATATTTGATTTATTTATTGAATTCCCTAAAAAATTATTTTAATCTCCCGTTGGAGATAACGTAATCTCGAGCGACTGAAAAGCCTGTGTTAGGGAATTAAATTGCTTCTCGGTTTTTTTTTTTTTTTTTTTTTTAAATATAATTATATTAATTTATATTTTATTATTTGTGAGCGAAAGAAGAGAAACTGTTAAGGGAAATGCAGCGCAGAGAGCGGACAAAAGTTGGTTGATATACATATATACATATATATATATATATATATGTATATATATATATATATATACGTAATATATATTATATATGTACTCGAACGGCCAAAAAATTACATGCGTAAACACTGCGGTGTTTGCAATGAAATTACATAAATACGGATCAAATGACGTGACGTAAGTAGTAGGTGTCAAAAAGCCCAGCCGGTGTTGATCGCGATGAGGATGATTATCTTCGTTTTAAATGACAATAATGACTCGAGCTTAGCCCAAATGGTCCAACGTTGCTCTATGGCGGCAGGTATTTTTAATTAATTTAATATAT
The DNA here is from genome assembly GCF_026212275.2 of Microplitis demolitor. Classification (NCBI taxonomy): domain Eukaryota; kingdom Metazoa; phylum Arthropoda; class Insecta; order Hymenoptera; family Braconidae; genus Microplitis; species Microplitis demolitor. The sequence continues at coordinate 12,103,431 of NC_068552.1, read as the reverse complement.
GGTCATGTCAAATTTTTTTTCTAGTTTAAACTATAACTTAACAGATATAATCTCCTAAGTATTGTCAAGAGATAAGAAGAAACGCGATGTAATAAGACGAGGACTGGGTTGAATATATTTGTATCCTCTCTAGTCGGGGAAAAAGTGACACGATTAGCCCATCTTCGAATTGGATAGCGATGATACCGGATGTATGGACTGCAAACCTCCACTGACCCCTGTTTCATGATGTCATCGAGTACTCAAGATCGGCAAATAAAGATGAGACGATTCAAGTTCCCAGTCCGGGATAGGTTGACGACACACGATGGGTTTACAAATTATCGTTTTCGCCTCCGCTGATGAGACGGATTCTTTACGCGTCTGACGATACTTATTTTATTAAACCATTTTCAATTTCCTTAAATTCTTGATGAAATCATTACGCCTGTATTACTCACGCAACACGATTATAATTATAATTATTATTGTAATATAAAACAAGCATTACTTTAATACATTACTCTCTTAATATTTAGGGAACTTCTTAACTATTTAATAATTACCAATGTTTTATAATAAAAACTTACCTTTCTGCTTAACGTGAGTCTCCGTCTGAAACATAATACAATTAAAATATTTTAAAATTAAAATTAATTATTTATTAATAACATTAGTTAGTAAATGATTTTATTTATTACAGAATATACCTCCTCGGCAAGGAGATTTTCTTCATCTTCGCCGATGGTCAAATTAATCGAATCTTCAGTATCGATACCGTTAGCTTCAACTGCAGCTGCTGAATTTTCTTCATGAACAGGTACAGGTTCAGGTTCAGGTGCAGATGCAGGAGTCGGTGTTGGTGTAGGTGAAACTTGAGCTGGAGTTGGTTCAGGAATATTTTTGTTCTTTTCCATATCTGTAGTACTTTCTTCATCATTAATTGGTTCACTTTCCATCTCTTCCGTTTGCTCTTCTTCTTCGATATTTTCCATTTTTATAGATATTTTATCATTACTCTCAATTTCCTATTATGATTAAAAAAGAAAAAAAAAACAATTAGATATTAGCAAATAAACTTTTCTACTCATCTCAACTATATAATAATTAGAAAAAATAATTTACATCACTCATAGATTTACTTTCTTCTTCATTTTCCGATTGTGGTTCTTCTTTTAATTTAATATCCATATCTTTATTAACAGATATTTCTTCTTTATGATTTTCTTGGGGTTCTTCTTGAGCCACATTACCTGTAACTTCTGAATTATTATTATTACATATCAAAAAAAATTTTATCTAATCACTAAATTCTTAATTCATAATATAAACAATTAATTATAAAATTAATTACCACTATTTTTTCTTGGACTAATTTTATTTGATCCGCCAGAAGGAATAATAAGAAACTCGTCTGGGTCTTCACCTTCATCAAGTATTGCCTGCAACACAATTATCGTCAATAAATAAATTTCATCGGTATGAAAAGTACATATAATAAATTTAAAGTTGTCTCTACTCATCACTACTATTATCTTTATTATTGTCATGACATCAACATTACTGCTAATGTTCAAATGACAAATTAAAGTGTCACATTGACATTAATAGAGTTCATTCATACAAATACTAAATAAAATTAATAACTATTTATTAATTTAAACCTTGTCTTCATACATTTTTTTATAAAATAATAAGCAATACTTCATTATAACGATCGATACAGTAAAAAAATGGCGACAAGCACGCGACGCCCGGGACAATTCATCTCACTCACAAAAAAAAAGAAAAAAGAATGAGAAAAAAAAAAAAAAATAATAATAAATATTAAAAATAGTATAAAAATAATTAGTAGTACTTTTGATAAGCGATCTAAAAGTGCAGCTTTATTGCCAGTTTTATCAAGACCACGTCGTTCCAATTCTGTTTTAAGATCTATGACCCTCAATTCGGTCAATTTTTTTCCATCAGCATCGGCCATTATCACTACAGTCGATAGTAATACGTTTCTTAGTAAAGTCTTTATTGATAAAACAATTTACAATACAAATGTAAATTAAAATAATTATTTTCACTATCAAACTCGATCACTAAATTATTTAAACCGATAATTATTTGATAACAACAAAAATTAATAATATAAAACTGTTATTGCAGTTAAATTCACATTAAATTTCCGTAAAATATGGGCACATTCGTGGGTACGGGACACGACGATACACGGGGCAAGGTAACAAGCTTTATCTGCGTAGAAAGCAGGAAATTCGTTGAACGCACGCAGCAGAGTAGCAAACATATAGAAAATTAATAATAAACCGGATCAAGAGTTACCAATGTCAAGAAATAAAAATTTGTTGAGCGTCAACAACTACGGTGTCTAGATTTTCAATCAAGAAAAAAAAATATAATTTATACTTTTACCCACAAATGTTCACGTGTTTTTTATGAATTTATCACTTATTGTGACACGTAAGATGATGACATAGATTATTAAAATTAAGAACTGATAATAATTTAGAATTTACGATAAAATTATTTTTATCTAATCTTAATTCTTTTAAAATGAAAGCTGCTATGACGATTTTTGTCACCGTTGGAACTACAAAATTTGATAAATTAATAGAAACTGTTATGAAAGATGATATTTTAATGGTAAAAATGATCAATTTTCAATTGCTTAACATTATTAATTAATGATGGTAATAATTATTATAGGAACTAAATAAAAGAGGATATAGCTATTTAATTTTACAAATTGGTAATACGAATTTAATGCCAGATTGTACTCCAAGATGTGGTTTTAATAATATTGAAATGTTTAATTTGAAACCGTCAATCAACGAATACATGAAATCCGCAGATTTAATAATTAGTCATGCTGGTGCTGGCAGCTGTTTAGAAGCTTTAGAGGCAAATAAACCACTTATTGTTGTGACAAATGATTTATTAATGGATAATCATCAATCAGAACTTGCTGAACAATTACACAAAGACAAACATTTGTTCCAATGCACATGTGATACACTTTTACAAGTCTGTAAAACAATGCATTTATCACAATTGGAAAAATTTGTAGATGATAAAAGCCCAAAGATTGCCAAGATAATTGACGACATAATGGGTTTCTCATAACATTCACTTACTCTCTTAAAAATTAATAATTCTTTAAAGTATTTAAGTTTTATTTTTTTTATTTTTCAACATTACTTACAACAAGCGCATTGTGATTTGATAACATTTTATAGAAACATGCTCTTTTTAATAAATGAATCGCGATAATATCAAATTAAATATGTTAAATTATATTAGTTATTAATTTTTTTTTTCAATGGCTTAAATAAAGTTCCACTTTTTTTATTTTTGTTTTTAATAAGAAGCGTGAAACTACATTATTGAATTACTTTCAACATATTATAATCCAATAAGGATTTAAACACTGTACAATTTTTATTATTAATAATTAATATATTATTATTATTATTATTATTATTATAATTAATATTATTAATAATTATGTTGTTTTAATTATATTATATGGATTGAGTTTGTTGACACATTAATTTAATATATACTTTCAAAATATTTTAACGTATTGAATCTATTTATTTTAAACTTGAAAATTGCGTCAACATTCGTCCTTATATCAATAATTTTTTTTTTTTCGTTTGTTATTTTTTCAAACGATAAAGATAATTAGTTACTAATTTAAGAGATATTAGGACAAATAGGACTACAATATTTTACAGGTAAGTCTTGATTTATTAGTTTGAGTGAAGACCAAGACGTGTCATTTCTTTTAACAATTCACGGCCCATTTGAGCGGGACTTCTCGTTACTATAACACCAGCCTGAAAAGGACAATGAATATTATATTAAATTATGATTATAGAAAAGTTATTTAAATATTTAATTATTTTATTAAACAGTAACCCGTATAATTTACCTTCTCGAGTGCGTTAATTTTATCTTGAGCCCCTCCTTTGCCCCCAGAAATGATAGCTCCAGCGTGGCCCATTCTACGTCCAGGTGGTGCGGTAATTCCAGCAATGAATGATACTACAGGTTTAGCATTTGGGCCCTAAAAAAAAAATCTTTATCTATCAAGTATTAAACAAAAGAAGATAATGATATTTTTAGAAATCAACTAACACTATTATGCTGAACAAGATATTCAGCAGCTGATTCCTCGGCACTGCCTCCAATTTCTCCAATCATGATAATTCCAGCGGTAGCCGGATCATTAATGAATACTTCCAAGCAATCAATAAAATCAGTACCGTTGAATGGATCACCTCCAATACCAACACAAAGTGATTGCCCAAGGCCTGTAAGTGTTGTTTGATTCACAGCCTCATAGGTTAAAGTTCCGGACCTCGAAACAATACCGATTTTTCCCTTCTGATGAATATGCCCTGGCATAATTCCAATTTTACACTACAAATAAATATTTAATAATAATCACCAATTATTAATTAATGATTTATAATAATAATAATTTATGCCAAAATAAATTTGAATAAGATTATATAATTTTAATTACTCACTTGTTCAGGTGCTATGATACCAGGACAATTCGGTCCAATCAAACGTGATTTATTTTGTTCTAATAAACGTCGCTTGACTTTAACCATGTCGTGTTGAGGAATACCTTCAGTAATACATACAATCAAGGGCATCTCGGCGTCAAGTGCTTCCATGATTGCAGCAGCAGCCGCTGGAGGTGGAACATAAATTACAGAAGCATCGGCTCCAGTAGCTTCTTTTGCCTAATAATAAAATTTATAAATTAGTTAATTATAATTTAAATACATTAACTTGTCCATAATTACTTGATAGTTGCATAAAAAAAAAGATTACCTCTTTAACTGTCTTGAATACTGGTTTACCAAGATGTTCGGTACCAGCTTTTTTTGGGCTAACACCACCAACAATTTTGGTTCCATAGTCTATAGCTTGTTGACAATGAAACGTTCCTTGCTTACCAGTAAATCCTTGACATATTACTTTAGTATTTGAATTAATTTTCAAGTTTTTTCTCGTTTCCGTATAATTAAATCTTACTTGAGTAGCTAACAAACCGCTTGGTCTTCTTACTATAACGTAAATAAATATTTTAATTGACCATTTGAATTAAATTTTTCATACAACAATTGATAAAGAAAAAAAATGATTGTTTTTTTAATTTAATTATATAAATAGAGTAATGGATTAAGGTTAAAATGTTTATTGTTTTTTCAAGGTGAGGACCGTGGAAATGATGTACTTGGGTATTTAGTGAACGAGGTCATGAACATCTCAAATAGGATCCCGAATAGGAGCACAAAGCAAATAGATTGATGACATAGATGACGGATGAAATAGAAGAAGAGAAAAAAACAACAAATAGTAAATAAAAGTTACATCATCAACTACTGCAATACAAATTGTCTAAAAACTATAAATGAAAATTTATAAATTAATCATTTATTTAATTAATAAATTAAACAGTACTAATTAATAAATTATTACGACAATATTTTTTTAAACTTAGTGTCCTTTCTTATATAATAATTAAATTTTCGTATAGGTACAGAAATCTTTATTGTTCTATATATAGCGTAAATGATAACTGCCAATTAAAACAAATTAATCATAAAAAATAAATAATTTAAAAAAAATGTATATCAATTGGCAGACAAGCAAACTTGAAGGACTTGCACAAGATCACTGGGGCAAAGTATCAATCGTTAAAGTTTGATTATTTTTATTTATTTAATTTAAAATAAAAAAAATAACTATCAATAAATATATAAAACTTACCTGTCAATTTTGAAAGTGCCCTAGCAGCAACAGCCATTTTATAATAAGGATTTATTATGTTGACTAATTTATTAAATATATTAAATGATAATAATTAATAAGAGTCTAACCATCAAGAATTACTATCTACTTTGGGCCAAGAGGGCAAGACCAAAGACCAAATCAGAAAGAAAAGTATACAGAACCACCACACCAATACAGCCGAACCCAACTTTCGTAACAAGCAGCTGCTGCTATATCGATTCAATCATTGATCCTGAGAAATTTTAATAGAACCACCTACGACACGTTTGTTATAACGAAAAAGACAAAAAAAAACAAGAAAAATAATTATTTATTTCACTTAACAAAAGATGGCGTTTATTTAAAATAGCAGCAACCAACCAGCAGCGACATGGAACAATCAACAATACCACATAAAATCGATTTACACGCCATCTTGAATTTCAATATTTCATTATTTTTTATTTCGTCATCAATTGTCATTATAAAATAAAAGTTTCTTAACTTGGTAACATTGTTTATTTAAGGGTTTGTACTACAATCCATCTTATAGTATCAGATCAGTATGTATATATCCATTTTGCACTTAACTATTACATCTTTTTTTTTTTTTCACTTTATAATTGCTGTGTTTTTCCATCATATTATTAGCTATTTAACATTGCTTATTTATTTTTTTTTATAAGGACTTATGAATTAACTAAATATACAACCGCTTGTAAAGAAGGAGACGATAAAAAAGCAGAAATAAACATTCAGGAAACTTCTCTAATAATTTGACCAGTCTAAGGCTACCTGTCGTTGGTTTATTGGCCTTGGAGGATTCAACGCATACAATTACGAAAAATAAAATAATCATTTTTTAATGAAATTTCTGCAATCCTGGACAGATTTTCATTTCAATAATTCAATCTTTTTATATCGGGCGTCAAGACCAAAAAAAGGTGAGATATTTATTGCAATATTTGTCTTTATAATAATAATAAAATTTTCTTAAATTTCCAATAAATTCCATGTAAATTCACATTAATCCTTGAATAATTTAAACCATTGAATATTAAATTTATGGTTGTTATTTTATATAACATCGAAAGAATTGTTAGAATTATGATTCAATTTCTAGCTGATAACATATATCAGGAGGAGTTAAGTTACAATCGTCCACTTGATAATAAGTATTAGAGTTACACATACCTTGCACGTTTGTCATTTGTTTTCTTAAGTATGATCTCCACTTAATAAATCAATTTTATTAGAAACATAAATAGTCAATTCAATGTAAACTTAATCAATATAATTTTCAAATTTGTTTATTTATATTTATTCTTTAAACAAAAAAAAAATTACTATCGTAAATTTGAATTAATTATAAAAAAAAAAATAAATAAAAGAAAAAAGAGTATATGTTAAGAATAAATTTTTTTTTTTTAAACAAAAAAAAAAAAGTTACAATCATTTAGAATTAGCTATTATTTCAACCTGTCTCTTTACCAGTATGTCCAAACCAAATTTTTTCAGGTAAAAAAAAAGTTTACTTGCTCTAGTGCAGTACCCAAAAAGTTTAAAAGTTAAAAAAAAAAGTTTTTTTTTTCTTTGTGTTGTGTTCGAAATTGTAATAAAGTTATAAGTAAAGTAAACAGAAAAATAAAGTAACAAAAAAATATATATATATGCACACATAAACTCAGTTTCACAAAAAAAAGTACGTAATGTAACGTAAAGTAACGACAAAAGTTTGTTTTACGCGAAAGTTTACAAATATAAAATAAATAAGTAATAATAAAAGAACATAATGTTCTTGCCGTCGTTATGTGTCAAAAAATATAATGTCAACACGTCGAGTTTTAAAGTACAATATAAAATAGTTAAAGTATCTTAAATAACTAAGTAATGCAATGGATTAAAAAGTATCGGAAAAAAAAAAAAAAAAAAAAAAAAAAAAAAAAAAAAATCAAAGTCCGGGTTTTTGATGTGTCGTAAAATATTTAAAGTGTTGGGAATAGCGCGTGTTGCGTCCTCAAGAACAAGTACTGCACGAGCATTATTCGACACAGGTAAGTTTTATTCGTCGGTTACGACGTATAGACACGTTGGTGCGATCCTTTCGTAGGTTTGATCGCATAAAAATAATGATAAATTTTATTGCCATAAAAAATAATTCTTTTTTTTTTTTTCATTTTTTTTTCTTCCAATTTTAATTATATTATTGTAATAATTTATATTTTCATTATTTCGTATAATAATATCAGAGCACACTAACTTGTTCGGTTTTAGTATACCGAGGCTTTCTTCAGCCAACGTAAATTTAATAAATCTATTTTTTAAAATGGCTTTATCTATTTTACAGGCTAAAGTAAAGTTCCAGCATGTCAGATTCTGGTTCTGAGAATTCTTCAGATGGCTATGAAGGTCATCGTGGACGAAAAACTCCACCTGGCGGTGATGATGTATCACCACGTTATGGTCATAAATCAAGTCCAAAATCACCAATGAGTTCAGCTCCGTCTTCACCTCGTGTCAAGAGTCCATGCTCTCCACCGGCATCTCCATTGTCACCCAGAGAAAGATCTCCAAAGTCACCTAGTGAGCCTGCATCACCGCAATCATCTCAATCTCATCAATCGCCAAGATCTCCACGATCGCCACGATCTCCAAAATCTTCTCGTTCGAGACGTAGTTCTATTAAGTCCGGTAGTTTATCTCCAAAATCTTATCATTCCGGTAATTACATTGATTCACCGAGATCTGATCGTAGTTCACCACCTGCGTCTCCAATTAAAAATTCCGACTCTTATAGACCTCTTATCGGTCCAAGTTCCCCAAAATCACCGCAAAATGATAGAGATACTCCTAAATCATTTGAGTCTGATCCACCTTCACCACGATCACCGCAATCACCACAATCACCAAAATCTCCCAGAAATTCAGAATCAAGAGACAGTTCACCTAAATCATTATTATCAGGACGCAGTTCGCCTAAATCACCAGCTTCTGGACAAAGCTCACCCAAGTCTTCTAAGTCTGGTCGAGAATCTACAACAAATGAGCGTATACATCGAAAACGATCTCCAAATGATAAATCTGAACGAAAAAGTGATTCTTATAATGATTTAGATGGAGAACAAATATCAGATGGTGATATTGATGATGAGCCAGAGCTAAAGTCAAAACCAGCACCAATGACACACGGAGAAGATTTGTCAGATGTTTCAGATCTTGATAGTATGGATGGTGTTGAAGAGGCTGAACAGAGTCGTGATAAAAGTAATGATCAAGAATCAAATCATTTACGCACAGAAGAGCAAAAAGAAGATAAAGAAGAAAAAGTATCAGTTAATATTGCTGAAGAAAGTGAACAGCTTGATTTTGAAGCTGAGGAACAGTGGAAAGATGATCGTGAAGATGCTGAATCTGAGGTACCCTCTAAAGAATTTAAAGATACAAAAGATAAAGATAAAGACTCTAAAGACAAAGATCCTAAAGATAAAGACATATCAATAGAAGCTGGTGAAATAAATGATGAGAATGGTAAAGAAGACACTGAAGATGGTGAAAAAGTTGAATCTGAACTTGAAGAAGGTGAATTAAGTGATGGTGATGATGCACGTCCAGAAGAAACAGAACCACGGCCAGTTTGTCGTTTTTACAATCGTGGACAATGTACATGGGGTGTGAGTTGTCGTTTTCTTCATCCTGGTGTTACTGATAAAGGTAATTATACGATGTTTGATATGGTAAGACCAATGACTTATCCACCACATCCCAGTGGTCCTCACGATTTTCGGCCTCACGTTGAACGACCAAATATACGACCAATGCCAGGTTATCCACCTGTTCATCATCCACCAAAAGGTGGTGAAGAATTTCCATCTGAATCAGCTTGGGAACGTGGTCTTCGTCATGCTAAAGAAATGATGCGTAAAGCAAATAAGCGCAAAGAATCTGATATGGATTTTGAAGAAAAAAAAATGAATCTCAGTCTTGGTCAAGAAGATGTGGATCGTGAAGCAGGATATTACGTAAGACCAATGAGTCCAGCCGAGCCACCAGTTGAAAGATGGCCTCCACGAGAAGCTCCACCTCGAAGAGTTCCACATCCACGTATGACACCAGAAGTTTATGATGAGCCAGAAGGTTATTCCTATCCACCCTCAGGCCCTCCTGAGTATTACCGGAGAGTTCAGTACAAAGTTGACCCACGTCCTGCTGGACCAGAGTACAGAGAACGCGTTGAACATCATGTTATACCACGTGGTGCTCCTCACTCTTTGTCTCCACCACCAATGCGTGAACGTGAACGAGAACGTGATAGAGAGCGTGAATATTATGAAAAGTATGAAAAGAAACATAAGAAACCATCTAGGGAAGTGATTGTTGAAAGAATCCCAGTTGCTAAACCTTGGCGAGAGGAAGAACCACCACCAGTAGAACGTGGACGTGGAGATGAATGGGCTGATCCATGGATGAGACGTAAATCACCCAGTACCGTACGTCGTAATCCATCTTCTCGACGACCTAGAAGACAATCTTATTCATCCGGGTCATCATATTCAAGCACAAGGTAAAATATTTAATATAAAGGGTTAAATTTATAATAAAAGTTAAAAAATTTTAATTTTATCATGAAAGAAAAATCAAACATAACTGGCTAATATTTTTAGCTCCAGTCGTAGTTCAAGTCGCAGTAGCTATTCCTCTTATGACTCTTTGTCCAGGTCCCGTTCCCCATCTCCCTCAGCCCGAACCAGAACCCATGCCAAAGGAAAATATCCTCCACCTTCACCTCCTGCTGTTAATCCTTTACCAACGACGCAATCACGGGGTGCGATGTTGATGAATCCACCGGCACCATCTCCACGTGGTGGTCCTAAAGGTTCCATTTCACCAACTGGTACCCTTCATCGACGAGCTGGACTAAATCCACCAGCGCCCAGTCCTTTGATTGTAGCACGTCATCATGAAAAGAGCCGAGATAAAGCTGCACTTGCCGCCGCTGCAGTTGCTAAAGTTATAAAAAGTCGTTCGCGATCTAGGTTAATATTTATATTATTTAATTATAATTATTTTAAAAACAATTTAACTATTTTTATGTATTTATTATAGATCTTCACACAGTAGCTCTGGTTCAGAGAGTAGTGGAAGTAGTAGTGATTCAAGTGAATCGAGTTATTCATCATCATCGTCAATTGAAGTTAGACGAAGAAAAAATATTTCACCTTCAACGCGTAAAGAATCATCTAAAAATAACGAAGCTGCAAAAATAATAAATTTGAAACCCCAATTAGTTAAACTTAATCTTAAACCACAAAATAATATACCACCACCTAAAAAAATTGATCGCAGTGCAACAATAGCCGGTAAAAAACGACCTTTAGAGTCATCACCAATCTCGGACACTAAAGCAAGTGTTGCTGCAGCAGCAGCTAAAGCTGCTAAAAAAGCTAGTTCACGGCGTGAAGAATTACTCAAACAACTTAAGGCTGTTGAAGATGCCATTGCACGTAAACGATCTAAAGTTTGATTTTTTTTTCTCTCCGGGAAATGGAGTATAATAAAATTTTTTAGGTCGATATTATAAAAGTGATACTGACGACATTGCAACTATTATTGTTGTATTATTTCGTAACTATGCTCATATAAAAATGACAAAAAAAAATTTAATCACATTTAAATAATTATACTGATCATTCAATTTACAATAATAATAGTAAGATAAAAAATAATAATAAAAAAATAATTATTTGTACACTTGAAGCGATTTCCTTTTTTTTCTTTGCTTTTACAAGCTCTGTATTATTACAATTATTATTCACATTAATATTTTATATATAAAAATAATAGATTAGAAAATTAAATAATTGCAAACTGGAATGAATTAATTATTGAAAAATTGTATAAATTTTTTTTTCTCACTGCTTTAAAATTATCTTCAAATATTCCATGTAAGAGTTTGCTCATACAATAATATTTTTGTTCTATTAATTTGCCCGATAATTTAGATTATTAATTAATTAAACGAATAAGTTAGTAAACATCATTAATACTGTCTATGTGGATAAACTAAAAGTTTATGTTAACGTTAAAATATTTTTTTTTCGTTGCTGTGGTTTTTTTTTCTTTTGTTTATAAAATTAAATTGAAATCGCAGTAGCACGTACTGCAGCACTTAAAAGCGGATTCGGATCAGGTTCTTCAGTCAATATTGTAACTTTAGTCCATTCACGTCGTTTATTACTTTGTCTCAATGCATCAATAACGGCTTGAATATACAGACCATCTTCAAATGTAGCAGCTTGTGATACTGGTTCTTTAATCCATCCTCTTTTGTCTTCTACCGGTTGAAATGCTTCACGCAGTGCTTCAATCATTTTCTTTAATCCTTTAATGTACGGTCGTGGTATTGAATCTGATACATTTGGATAAGAATTTTTTAAACACTCAATATCACGATAAAGTATTTCTTCTTGTTCATTACGACATCCATATAAATCACCACCTCTTACAAGTAAATGACCATTAACTCCACAAATTAAAACTTCTTGTGTTAATTGACCTTGAAGATGATTACTTAATGTCGCTGTTACTAGTGTACCTCCTGTTAATTCTATTTGAAAGCAACAAAAATCTGGCGAAGTAACACGGCGTATACCATTTATATTATTTGTTGTTTGTGTAAAAGTCCTAACAACAGCATGAACTCTTGATGCTTTTTGATTTAATAAATGAAATAATAAGTCTATGACATGACTTCCAACAAGTGCTAGGATACCACCACCCATTGTATCATCGCAAAGCCAATCATATGCTGTAATTAACGTACAATAAAATTATTTTTTGATTCAATAATAAATGAATATAATTGTTTTTACTTTTATTTAATTAATTACCATTGCGTAATAGACTACCCATTTGAACTCTAATGTCAATAACTGTAACAGGACCACCTAGATAACCATCATCTAAAGCATTTTTCATTTTTACAAATGCTGGAAGAAACCTCAGACTATGATTCACAATGCTTATTAATGAAGGATAATACTGAGCAGCACGAACCATTTTCAAGGCCTCACTCTGGCTCAATCCAGCAGGTTTATCACACACAACATGTTTACCAATTCCCAATGCTTTTACTGCTATCTGTGCATGCAAATTTGGTGAACACATAATAAATATAAGATCGACATCTTTACGAAGTAATACATCATCAATACGACTAGTGTGGAATGCTATGTCAAGATCTTTAGCAACTTGTTCAGCTTCAGCAATCGTACGACCCCATAAAGCTTCAATTTTAAAACCTTTTTCTCGTAAAAATGGTACTATCATACGAACTATACTTCCTGTACCAAACAAACCAATTCCTGGCAACATTTTTTTTATTATTTTAATAGTTTTTATAATTTTATTATTTTGATCATTTGTCACTCAATTGAATTAAATTTTAAAAAATAATTAAATGGTTAAATTATTATAATAAAAATGTTATTGATAAATTAAAATTATCGAATAAAAATATTTCGCAATACTTGTTTAGTAAAAACATTTTTAACTTGTAGCTATTAAAAATTATTACTTAATAACATTTCTCATAAACAATTTTTTTTTTCTGATATCATCAATTACTTTTGACAAATAGAAAAAACATAAATGTCAAATCTGTATAGTCTGTTTTATCGATTAACCTTATTTCTTTTATGGGAAATTAGTTTGAGATGATGCAAAAGTTGGCGTTGTATGTAAAAGGACAGAAGAGTCATCGGATTACCGACTGGATCATCGGAACAGAAATTACATAGTTTTGGGTCAATGCTTGAAAACATTCCTTTTACACGATTGCGCTAACGCCGCACGTTTGTTGTAGCAAATTTTTTAGTAAAAATCTACTTGCAATTCGTGCATCTTACAATATTTATTAAAAGTAAGACTTTTTTTTATGTTTTTCATTAGTTATATTATTATGTGACAATTTATTTTTGAGTTGTAAATGAATTTGTTATTATATTGATTGTAAAAAATTGTGTACTTTGGCAGATAACCTACAAATTTTCCTTCATTATTTAAAAAAAAATATCATCGTAGATTTTATTTCTTACTTATCATGTTATTAAAATTAAATATGAGTTTTCGTTTTTAATTTATTCTGGTGATTTAAATTTTAATTGTTAAAGTAAATCTTTGATAAGCCAACCTCACGAACAAATTGATGTCACTATCATGTTAAATTAAAATTAATAAGTGAATTCCTTACATGTGTTTACAAAAATATTTATTGTCTAATGGTTTTAAATTTATATTTTTAATAATAATGGTATTTAATAATATGTATTGATGTATTAATCTGTATATTTCAATTTTTAGATGTTGATGCCCAAGAAGAATCGTGTAGCAATCTATGAATACCTTTTCAAAGAAGGTGTAATGGTTGCAAAAAAAGATTACCATGCACCAAAACACCCGGAATTGGAAACTATTCCAAACCTTGAGGTCATCAAGGCCATGCAAGTAAACAAATTACTTATAAATATGTACTACATATTTTCTTTCTAACTATCCAACTTTTTTTATCTTTTAATTCTAGACTTGATTTGATACTTTTAGTCAAGATTTAAATTTGAATGAGTGTGAATGTAGCAGATATGAGACAAACTTTGAATTACAAATAACTAAAGGAAACAATTAAAAATATGAAAATAAAAAAATACACGTACTGATTCTTAAATTCTACAAATGCGCATTTTTTAAATTTTATTTAACTCGACTGTCAGCTACACTCACGCTCATAATTTATTATAAACTTTCATCTAGACAATAAATATCTATTGTTATAAATTTTAAACTGTAATTCGAAATACTCAATTCTACATGAAATAGATATTGTCATAGTATTATTTATTCTGATTAGCTTCTCAAAGTAAACATCGTTATTACTATTCAATGTTCAGTTTATACCTGCAGATTAAGATGTTACGAACTGATAATAAAATAATTATTTTGTTTAATTAGTCATTGAAATCCAGAGGATATGTCAAGGAACAGTTCGCATGGCGACACTTCTACTGGTATCTTACCAATGAGGGTATTGAATTTCTCCGTGGATACCTTCATTTACCACCAGAAATTGTTCCATCAACATTGAAGAGGCAGCCTCGCCCAGAAACATCCCGACCACGGCCTGCAGCATCCAAAAGCGAATCATCAAGACCTGCAGAAGACCGGGCTGGATACAGGCGTGGACCAGGTGGCCCTCCAGCTCCTGGTGATAAGAAAGCTGATATTGGTCCTGGTACCGCAGATCTTGAATTCCGTGGTGGATTTGGTCGTGGCAAAGCTCCACAATAAATTTTTAAATTGTATTAATACGAAAAAAAAATAAAAATTAAAAGATTAAATTTTTTTGTACGAGTGATTATTTATATTTGTATTGAGTTTTCATTTAATCATAAGCATTTAAATAGTTTTATATGTCAATAATATATTAAATTACACTTTTTGGAGTATACATATAAATATTTAACTAGTTTTTGTTGGTAAGTTAAATTTCTATTTTATTTTTATCAGTTGGCAATCAGCTGGCATCAAGACAGAATGTCGTTGATTTAAATTTAAAGACTAAACAATTTATTTTATTTATTTATATAACCTTATAATTTATTTATAATTAAGTAATATTTAATAATTAAAAAATTAAAACAACTAAATTAGAAATATGATTGTCCAAAATATTAATAAATTTAAGTAAAAATGTATATAAAAAAACTCCAAAAGTTTTCTAACCAACGAATCGTAAGTTTTTTAATTTTACCAAGTAAACATTGGATATAAATATATAAAATAATGCATATATTTTATATCACACCAACGGCCATTTTTTTAATGCAAAAAATTTATTAATTTATTTTGATTTTAGATTGGAGCTGAAACAAATAATAAATTTATAATAAGTATTTTTGGAGTAACATAAGTGATAAGAGCTGACTAATAAATTACCTTGATGATAAATAATAGAATATATATATATATATATAAAATAGTACACGTTTATTTTTATAAAAATGCAATCGATAGGTGATAAAACTCTTGGAGCATTTTTAAATGCAGACTTATCGAGTTTTAATAGTACACAACCGAGAAAGCGATTTAAAAAATCTTTTAGTGATATGACAAATAATTCTACTCATTTAAAAAATAATTTAGCTTGTAAAGAGGATACTGACCTAGCGCAATATTTTAAAGACAGTATTATATCATTTTCAAAAAATCCAGTGAGCCCAAGAAAATCTGGCACTCCAAAAAAATTTAATAGTCCAAGGAAACCTAGGAGTCCAAAAAAAATTAGCACACAAAAACCAGCTCTTGATATAGTTATTGAAACTGTAAAACCAAATCGCGTAAAAGAAAGAAATAATTCAGATATATTAAAATCAACAGAAGATTTAAATCATATTAAAAAAATACAAACTCCAAATGATCTAGGTGATAAAATTGAATCACATTGTCCTATTGTTAAAGAAGTGTTAGATGAGCCAGAACGATTAAAAGAACTTGATGATTCAGGTACCGATGATATGTTTAATATGAGCTTGGAGCTCACAAGGTCAAGATCAAATCGTAATTTAAAAAGCCAAAAATTATTTCGCAAAGCTAATCAATTAATATTGAATAGTGATGAGAAACCAAAGAATGACAATCCAGAATCATTGTCTTTAATGACAAATTCTAAAGAAAATTCTGTACTGGTACAACGTTTAAGTAATCAATCGAGTCAAGATCATATAGATATAAGAATAAGTCCAACAAGTAGTCAATTATCAATCAAAAGTAATGAAAGTAGTGATATAAGAACTCTTATAAAGTCACCATCAATTATTTCGAGTCAAGATCGTCTGAAATTAGTTTACTGGGGTTTACCATCAACAATTCTACGACAATATGAATCCCGTGGTCTTAATAGTATGTTTCCTTGGCAACTTGAATGTTTAAGTAACCCTGATACTATGGAAAGGTACAAGAATCTCGTTTATTCCGCACCAACATCAGCTGGAAAGACTTTAGTATCAGAAATATTAATAATTAAAAATATATTTGAACGTCGTAAAAAGGTAATATTTGTTTTACCTTTTGTTTCAGTAGTACGAGAAAAAATGTATTACTTTCAAGATCTTTTATCAGAAACTGGTGTCAAAGTTCAAGGTTTCATGGGAGGCGTTCATCCACCTGGAGGTTTTGCTGCAACAGACTTAGCAATAGCAACTATTGAAAAAGCAAATTCTTTAATAAATCAACTTATGGAAGAAAAAGGATTAGAAACTCTTGGTGCTGTTGTTATTGATGAATTACATCTTCTTGGTGATTCTCACAGGGGTTATTTATTAGAATTACTATTGACTAAATTGAAATATATGACTTTAAAAGAAGAACATGTTCACATACAGTTGATTGGAATGTCTGCAACACTTCCAAATCTCAGTTTATTGGCAAACTGGTTGGATGCTGAACTTTATAAAACGGATTTTCGTCCAGTGCCGTTGAAAGAACTTTGTAAAATTGGTACTACACTTTATGATAATCAGTTGAATAGTTTAAGAGAATTATATCCTCATTCAGAACTTTCAACTGATCCAGATAATATTATACAATTATGTTTAGAAACTGTGTTAGATAGTCACAGTGTATTGATTTTTTGTCCATCAAAACAATGGTGTGAATCTTTAGCACAACAAGTTGCTGGTGCGTTTTACAAAATAGGAAATCAAGATACTGAATTAGGTTGTAATTTACGTAATCAATTAAGTAAAGATGCTATTATGGAGACACTTGAACAATTAAAACGTACTCCCATTGGTTTGGATAAAGTATTGAGAAATACAGTATCATTTGGAGTAGCTTTTCATCATGCAGGTCTAACAATGGATGAACGTGATGTAATTGAAGGTGCTTTTCGTACTGGAGCATTAAGAGTACTTACTGCAACATCAACATTAAGTAGTGGAGTTAATTTACCAGCAAGAAGGGTCATCATACGTACACCAATGTTTCACGGACAAGTTATTGATACTCTGACATATAAACAAATGATCGGCAGAGCTGGACGAATGGGTAAAGATACTGCTGGTGAAAGTATTTTAGTTTGTAAGCCAATTGAAAAAAATACAGTATCAAATCTTTTAAAATCTGATTTAAAACCTATTGAATCATGTTTAGAAGGTTCTAGACTATTGGTTCGTGCTCTACTTGAAGCAGTTGCCAGTGAAGTTGCCTATACAATTAATGATATTGAAACTTATATGAGATGTACACTTTTAAAATTTACAAGTAACACAAGTCTAGTTGAAGAAATGACTAAAGAAGCAATTGAATTTTTGGTAAAAAATGAATTATTACTTATGCAAAAATCTGTTGATGGAATATGTCGATGGGTTGCTACTCAATTGGGAAAAGCTTGTTTAGCTGCTTCAGTACCACCGACCGATGGATTATTTTTATTTGAAGAACTTCAAAAAGCGCGAAGATGTTTTGTACTGGATACAGAACTTCATGTTATTTATTTAGTAACTCCATTTAATTCATCAAATCAAATCGGTCAAATTGATTGGTATACATTTTTAGAAATATGGAAAAATATATCAGAGAGTGAACGACGTGTTGGACAACTAGTTGGAGTTAGTGAGGCTTATTTATTGTCTGCTGTAAGATGTCCACCAAAGCCAAGTAAAACTTTGGATATTCATAAACGTTTTTTTTCAGCTTTGGCACTTCATGATCTTGTTAGAGAAGTATCTTTAAATGTTGTTTGCAGAAAATATGATTGTGTAAGAGGTGTTATTCAAAGTCTCCAGCAAACAGCTTCAACGTTTGCAGGAATGGTCACACAATTTTGTAAAAAACTTGGATGGAATTGTATTGAATTGTTGGTTTCACAGTTTCAAGCACGTTTACAATTTGGAGTTTGTAGAGAATTATTGGACCTTTTACGTTTACCGATGCTCAATGGATTAAGAGCAAGAAGTCTTTTTAAAGAAGGTATTACTACAGTAGCAGAGCTTGCTATTGCTGATGCAATGGATGTTGAACGTGCATTGTATAAAGCATTACCGTTTGAAAGTGAAAAAGAACAGTTTGGTGAGCATGAGAGTGAAGCAGCAAGAAGAAATGAAATGAGAACTGTTTTTGTAACTGGTAAAGATGGACTTACGCCAAGTGAAGCAGCTATTATGTTGGTCAATGAAGCTAGAGCTTTGGTACAGTGTGAATTGGGATTAGAACAAGTACAGTGGGATAAAAAGGATCAGTCTAGAAGAGCAACTGGATTAGAAGTATCAAAATCATTATCAGGTGTAAATCAAATAAGTCAATTGACAGAAGCTGTTGCTTTGTCTCGAGCTAATTCAGCACTCAGTAGTGGCAGTAATGTTTTGGAAAATGCTTTGATACCTTGTGCTCAACAAGAAATTCAATCTCAAGTTATGAATTCAAATAGAACTCAAGCTGAAAATCAAGAAGATGATACTGAAGATGATTTTGTTTTACTACTCAATACGCCAGATGTTATTGAAGATATAACTGATGATGAAGAAATGAATAATGATAAAAAAATTAATCAAGATAAATTTAAAAATGAAAAAATAGTCCAACAAATTCCAAAAGAAATTCCAGAAACAGTTACAACTCCCAGTTCCTTGATAACTTCAACTTCAAATAGAAGACGGTCATATTCACAGAGTCCAAGTTTATTTGGCGATAGTTTAGTTCTGGATACACAAGAGTGCAATCTTTTAGATCAAAATATCATAGACTTAGACGGTGTAGTATTTGATGATATACATTTTTCTGCTGAACAAGCAGCTAAAGCACAAAAACCAGAAACGAGTATGACCAAAGATAAATATAATAAACCTGAAGAGTTACGTAATCCAGAGACATCATCACAGTCAAGTTTTAAATCATTAGTTTGGAATGAAGATACTTGGAATAGTACAAGAGTTGGCCAGGATGACAATAAGCGTTTGCAAAATCAATTAGATTCATTTAAAAATTTAACAGAAACAACGGTAGAAATTTTAAGACAAGAAAATTTGAAAGATTGTAATCAGTATGGTACTCCAAAGAGAAAACGTTCTACTGACTCAAATTCAGAAAAAACTCCATTAGATAAATTACAAAGAGCTTCAAAAAGAAAGTACAGCTCACCTACTGCTGAAAAATCTCCAATAGCTAGTCTTATTACTTATGACACTAATCGAAGATCATCGACAGGTTCAAATAAGTCTGAAGATGACATTGTAAGTCCTTCTCAAACTCTCGAACCTTTTGGAACAGTTCAAAAAAATCGCACGAGAATTAAAATGATATCTATGAGAAGTCGTACTCAGAAAGCTTTACGACTAGGAGAAACTTCCGTTGTTAAATTGCAATCTAAAAATAACGTTGAATTAAATTCGATACCAACAACATCTAAAGCTAATCAAATTCAAGTAGAAGTACAAGTCCATAATGCTGCTCATTCTGATGATGATGATATGTTTTTATGTGATGATTGTAGTACAGCGAATGTTGCTCCAATTTTAGATAAAAAAATTCCAAAGACTACTTATGTACTTACTGAAAAACCAGTTGCATTAAAAAATAAACATAATAAGATTGATGATAAAAAATTGTTGTTGAAAGAATTATCAATTGTAAATATATCGGATAGGATTAAATTTAATGAATTTAAATTTGAAATTGGTGGCAAAGAAGAAATTGCATTGGCATTAGCATGTGAAATATTTTCATATGATACTGTAGGTATTGGAACTAAAATTATAAACAATGAAGCTTATCAAGATTTTAAAAGACGACTAAAAAATACCGATGGTATTTATGATGATAAAAAACTTTGTGGAGTTTCAATAACATGGGGTGAAAATATTTATTATCTTCCATTTGAAAATGTTCGTGAAAATAATCGTGTACCTGTTAAAGAACGTATGTCATTTCTAACAGAATTATTATCAACTAAAACATTAACTGTCAAATGTTTTCAACTTAAAGAAATTTATAAAACACTTTATAAATGTTGCGGTTTAACACCTTCATGTAAATTTATCGATCCAACTATCGCAAATTGGCTATTAAATTCAGATGTAACTTATAACAATTTTGAAGAATTGGTTAAAGAAAATTTACCAGAAAGTAAAATCCATCTAAATAATATAAAACGTACTCCGAATGATATTGGACCAGGTATGAATGTCAGAAGTGAAGTACCAAGTAAAATAAGAGCTTGCACTGAAGCTTTATTGACTTGGTTTCTTTTAGACGACCTTAAAAAAAAGTTGGAAGCTCAAGATCCTGTTTTATTGGATACTTTTAAACATGTGGAAATGGGAGTAATACCATTGTTGGCTCGTATGGAATTAACAGGATTAGGAATAAATCTTGAGCCACTTGAAGAATTATCTAAAGCAATTCTTGATGAAATGTCACAGCTTGAAAAGCAAGCTTATAGTTTAGCTGGAAAAAAATTTAATTTTTTATCACCTCGAGGCGTTTTAGAAGTTCTTGGTTTAAACAAAGGTAAAAAAGTATGTGCCAATAAAGCAGTACTTGAACAATGCGATCATCCAATAGCTAAAATGATAATATACTGGAGAAAATTAAATACTATTCATATAAAAAATATTTGTCCTTTACTAAACAATGCCAAAGGATCCAGTAGAATACATGGAAATTGTTGCACTACAACAGTGACAGGACGAATTGTTATGAATGAACCAAATCTTCAAAATGTTCCTCGAGATTTCAATGCACCAGACAACAGTAAACTCATCAGTATTCGTACTGCATTCGTATCTGCATTAGACAATGTTTTATTGTCTGCTGATTACTGTCAACTAGAACTACGAATACTAGCCTATTTATCCAAAGAACCAAAACTATGTAGTGTATTAAAAAAACCTGGAGATGTTTTTAAAAATATTGCAGCACGTTGGTACAATACAACTGAGTCAAGGGTTGATGATACCATGAGACAAAGAGCTAAACAATTGTGTTACGGTATGATTTATGGAATGGGAATTAAAACACTGGCTGAGACACTTCAAGTAGATGAGGCTGAAGCTCGTGAATTTCTGGAGACTTTTATGGGCGCTTATCCTGGTATTCAAAAATGGTTAATTGAAGCTGTTGAAGAAGCTAGAAAACAAGGATACGTTACAACACTAATGAAACGTCGAAGATTGTTGCCAGATCTCAATAACGAATCATCTGGATTGAAAAGGCAGGCTGAGAGGCAAGCTGTCAATACTAAAATTCAAGGATCTGCTGCAGATATTGCAAAAAAAGCAATGATACTTATTGATGAGAGGCTGAGGAAGGAATTTCCTGATATGATGATGGTCTTTTCTGGAGCAACTGCTAAGCGAAAACTTCGACGCAGTAGAGACACTTCACCTAAAGGTGCTTATTTAGTTCTTCATCTTCACGATGAATTAATTTATGAAGTTAATGTGACAAATGTTGATAAAGTTGCGAAAATTGTTAAAGAGTCTATGGAACATGCTTATTCGTTGTCTGTTCCTCTACCTGTTAAGGTCAAAATTGGATCTACTTGGGGTGAATTAAAAGAATACAAGTTTGATACTTAATAATTAAATGATAATAATAATTAATAGTCTTCAGTTCAGTTGATTTGTAAATATTTTATTTTTTCTATTACTGTCTTTTTTTTTTTATTGTAAATATTTTATTTTATTATTCAAAATCAATTTGATATACATAATTTTTTTAATAATTTATTCGCTATTAAAAATCAAATCATGGAAAAAATATATATTTGTATAAAAATTATTATTTTATTGTAAGATTTGTATACAGTGTAAGATAAATCAAGTTGTTTTAATATTATTGTGTAAAAAAAAATATTGTCATATAAATTGTTTTTATTTATTTCATATTTAAATCCTAATGTATTACTTATATAATAATTATAAGTATTATTGTTATTATTATTATTATTATTATTATTATTATTATTATTATTATTATTATTATTATTAGATTCAAAATAAAATCTAGAAATTAAATCGCAAAAATTAATTGAAAATTTTAAACCAAATAATAATCAATAATGATGGATACTTACAAACAAAAAGGTAATTTTATTTTAAATACAAAATTATTGATACATGAACAATAACTCTAGTCGCATGATATAAAAATAAATAAAAATGAACTAAATTATATTGAATCACAAGGTGGTGCAAGAGATTGATAAAGTTTTGATACAGCAGTCTGTACTATTTGTTGAAAAGTTTCATCCTCAATACAAGAAACATCAAGACTGACAAGATCAATATGAGCTTTTTTGTTGTTAACAGTGACATATAATTTTTCACCTCGGAATATCTTTGGTACAGAGTCTTCACCAAACATCTCTTGGAGCATTTCAATAAGACACTCTTTGAAATGCATACGATCCATTTTTGTTGGTGCAGATAGTGTTTTAGGAGGTGCTGTATCCATCATTTCAGCTTGAAGAAGTGCTGTAAGAACAGCATCAGCATACATATCATTAACAGGACTAGCAACCCATTCCATTATTATTATTTTACCCTCCACAATAAGATCAACACATTTAAAAACACGCATTTTTTTATCATCAATAATATCAATATTTCCAGCGATCTGAGTAAGAAGATGCTTAAGAACTGGCAATGAAGCATTGAAATGAATACCTTGACGTTCAACAACCTGACTCATACTCATATCCGTGTACTTTGAAAGGTCTGATGGTGCCAATAGATGATAATTAAAATTTCTCTTAACTAAAATACCAGATAAAATTTCTTTTGGCTTTGGTGTATTCATAGCAAGTGTTCCCATAACTTTAGCTGTCTTTTCACCACGGAAATTAAGTTCAACAGCAACTGTATTACGTGGATTGTGTATCTCCATTGTAGTATTAGGATCATCTTCATACTCACGTTGTAATGCAGCTTTAAGACGACTCATTTCATTTTGTTCAC
The DNA here is from genome assembly GCF_026212275.2 of Microplitis demolitor. Classification (NCBI taxonomy): domain Eukaryota; kingdom Metazoa; phylum Arthropoda; class Insecta; order Hymenoptera; family Braconidae; genus Microplitis; species Microplitis demolitor. Next base: position 12,079,645 of record NC_068552.1, on the reverse strand, counting down.
CGTGCACTAATATTACATGAGGTGGTTTTAAAGTTCTAATAAATTCAGATGTTTGTTGATAATCAGTGTGAGCAGAAAATGAAATATAATCAACAGACATTTTAAGTGGTAGCTTCTGGCCACTCATTGTTGTAATTTCTTCAGGTTCTGATAATATTGTTTTAGCTAATGTTCCCTCAACACAATATCCAGCAATAATAACACCATTTTTTGAATCTGTACACCAGGACTCAAATAATTCCCGTGATAATCCACTTTGCATCATACCCGGCGATGCCATTACTACACAAGGACCAATGTCATCGAAATGATCAATTCCTTTTAGATTTGATATATGTTTAAATACAAATGGATTATTAATAGCTATCTGTCTACGAATTTTGTCATTCATAGCATTAACATAAGTTTGATAAACTGCCATACATTTTTTAGCAAGTGATGATGCATAATAAATAGGTATTTCATGAAGCTCTGGATGTTGGCTCCAATACTCATCTAAAATTAATAGCAATTCTTGAGCTCGACCAAGAGCAAAAACAGGAATCAGACATCTACCACCTCGATTAACTATTTCGTGAACTAAATTAGTAAATCTATTTTCACGATCTTCTCTTTTTTCGTGAATATGTGTACCGTAAGTTGATTCAGTTATCAAAACATCTGGATGAACATTTGGAATTTCAGCAGCCATTAAATGACGATCTTCTTGTCTACTAAAATCTCCAGTATAAAGAGTTTTAACACCAGCTATTTCAATCATAAACATTGCCGCACCTAATACATGTCCTGCATTGTAAGCCCAAAATTTAATTCCAAAAACATCTTTTTCTTCATGAAAATTAATTGTTTCTATTTTGTCCATACTTGATTCTAAATCTGATTCAGTATATAACATCTGTTCAGTAGCTATGTTGCTTACTTTAATGTAATCTGATAGTAACCAACGATAAATAGCTTTTGTCGCGTGTGTCATAAAACAACGGCCTTTAAAACTTGTTTTTTGTAGAAACCATGGTAAAGCACCACAGTGGTCCAAATGAAAATGTGATATTAATAATAAATCTATTTCATCTGCTTCAACTAAATCTACGAATGGTAGAGCATCCATTCCTGATAATCCTGGATGAATACCACAGTCAAGCATTATTTTTTTACCTTTAAATTCAAGCATTATACAAGATCTTCCTACTTCTTGACCAGCACCCAATGGTTTTATTGATAATAAATCACTTTCTTCAGCTGGAACTTGAGTGTCTACTGTTTTACGTTTTGTTCCCATTATTGAAAAATATTAATGATATTCTGTAAATAAGACACATTCATTATTACATCAAGATTAAAATTTTTCCATCATAAATATAATTAGTCAGGCAGTAATTCAATACATTGAATTTTATGTTTAAAATTTGTGTGAATATAACAGACATGAGACAATTTATACATTTTAAATAAATAATTAAATAAATTAAAATGATAAAATTGAAAAAAATCCGTGTATTGATTATTCATTGATCTAAATACGCATTTTTTAATTTTTATTCTACTTACATTTTATTTATTTATTCCAACATATAAAAAAATGCCACTTGTCAATTATATTCACATTCATTTAAAATTTTTATATTTTATAAAAAATTTTTTATCAAAATTTAAATATTTAAAACTTAAAATCAATTAAAAGTAAATCAATATGTATATTTATGTTATTACATACTTTTGATTGATTCAAAAAATTTCAGGTTAAAATAAAAATATTTTATGTTTATTATGGAGGGTAGAGCTGAGCAAAGTCAGCCCCTTCTAATTTTTTTTTGACACTTTTTTGGATTTTGATTGTAATAAATCGTTTGTTCGTCGTTTGTCCTTGAATGTTCGTCATTAATAATTATTTGTCCTAATTTTGTTTATTTATAAAAAATTAAATAATAACTGATTGTTTAGTTAGCCCCCCCCCCCCTATGCAAATTATAATTTTATTCTATCATATTTGGTCTATAATTATCTATAAACGTTTGTCCGATCATTAATTGTGTTTGTCCTATTGTTAAATTGTCTGTTTTTATGTTAATTTGTAGTTTTTAATTAGTTATATATTCATATGTGTGGAACACTTGTCTTGCGCATGCGCGCATTTAATGATGAAGGCGGGTAATTTAAAAAAAAAATAAGCAATGACAAAAAAAGTTAATCCGTCTCAGGCTCAGAAGGATTTAAGGTCTTTTGAAGTATTGTTCACGCGTAATTATTACCCTATTTAATTAATTACATCCTGGTCCAGCACCAACTCGATTTAATACAGTCTCATATGGTAAGCGTGATAATATTAATTTCGTTTTACACCGAACTATGTTATGAAGATTAAGTATATTATGGAAACATCGCTAGAACCGATACCGCAATTATAACTAAATATTAGTCTCATTATCCTTTCAATTGCTTATTGAACTTATTAAAATCGATAAGATTAATATTACTCTACAAATCTGATAAAGCAAGAAATTCCAGGGACAGCCTGCGGTGTCAATCGGGTTACAGACTTTTTTTATAAATGATACATCAATTAAAATTTTTCTCCAAGTATTTTTTCGGATTTCGCAGTTTCTCCGTAATTATAATTTATAGATCTCATGAAAGTCACAGATGCATGAATTGTCGTTGTAGAAATGAAACAATTTCATCTAAGTACGCCTTAATGTTTATAATTTTATGGTTTTTTTTCATTATATCTAATAAGTCATATTCATATATTTTTTATCAATTATTGTCTATAATTACAGTATAAAGTAGTTTTTCAAGTGATGCCGTATAATCTTGAAACATCATTTCAATAATAACAACGTTCCATATTCATAAATATAATTTAAATATACTTATATAAAATTTACAAAAATATAACCCCACTTATGTATTAGAAAGTCAAAAATAACCTACTACTTATTGTTTTATTTATTTTCAAATGAAATTAGCATTCGCCATTTGTTAACAATAACTATTAACATAGAAATATGGTAATCAGTTTTTTAATGAGTAATTCAAAATATTTGTAAGAATAATTGGTACTTTCTTATTTCGATTTTTTCCCAACAAAAAGTTCATGTTGTCATTGATGATCAACATATCGAAAAAGAATCTAATAGTTTATTGCCATAGATTTGGCCGACAAAGTTATGCTTTTTTTTTTTTTTTTTAATGAATTGAAAATTTTTTTTTTTTAGATTATTGCATTTTCATAAGAAAATTTTCTCATCTTGAAACTGTGTGGCATGTTTTTCTCATTTAAGTATTATTTACTTGAAATATTTTCGAGTGACAATTAATTGTTATTATTATTATAAAATGGAGTCGACTGGAAATAAAATATGATTGAAAAACTGTTTATAGTGTTTTGCTTAAATGAAAAATTAACAATTCTTCATGGATCGGAAAATGTTTTAGGGATGGAGTAAAATTTTTGATCTGATATGGGATTTGAATCATTAGTTGAAAAACAATTTTCTAAACTTATTTCTGATGAAATAATCAAATCTGGTAATGTACCCATTACAGCGCAAAACAAAAGCAAGGTTTAAAGGGTGGTGCTAAAAGTATTAAAATAAAAAAAAAAGATTTATTTAAGAAGAAATGTTGTGTCTATTATACTTTTTCTCTTCACTGTGAATTACAAGTAAATAAAAAATTTCGTTGTTCTCAATCAAATCTATTACGATTAATCAAGTTAAGATTATTTCTTTCATTCTTGTAATAAGTTTTGTTAGCACACATATTAATGTTATCAGCAATGAAAATAAAATTGAAATTAATATTTTTTTTTTTAAATTCAAGTGACATTTGTCTAATTATATGGTTAATATGTTAAAATAATATACGTAGTCGAGAGAACTCTATTGTCATAATTTCATAGCTACTGCGGTTAGTTAAGAAATAGTTTCACTAGAATCAAGAATCGTTTAATTTAAAAAAAAAAAAAAAATATATATATATATATATATATACAAATCTACTTTATTTAAAATAGATATAGGGTCCATATATAAAAAGATGTATTAATGTCTATTCATCTATTAATGAGGTATCATGTTCATGACTGTAAAAATAAAAATAATTTTTGTGAAATTTAAAAATGAATTTATTTCTGTTGACTTGATAATTTCGCATTTTTTAGCTATTGTTGATATATATTTTAATTGTGAATTTTTTATTTTTAAACAATACAGAAGAGAGCAAGCCTTCGGAAACTTTTTTATATAAATTAAAATAATTAAAAATTAAATTTATGAAATAAAAATTTGAAAAAGTAAGTAAATTTTTTTTTTTAATTTCGTGTGCATTTTTTGATGTAATTATTTTTTACAATATTCAGATTGTTTCTACATAAAAATTTTTAATCGTCAGATGTCAGCTATTTTCGGTGTCACGAAATACAAATCTGTAAAAATAAGTGATTAAAAAAGAAATGAGTTACTTAGAGGTTGCTATATAAAATTTAATTAATAATTAATCATAATAAATATGTTAAACTAAGTGCTTGTTTTGATGACGTTGCATCTTTCTTGAGTGAAATCTTGAATAATATTATAATAGTAAAAATTACAGGTTATGAATGAAAATTAAAAATTTTCATTAATTATATGTTGTTGTAAACTTCTATAAATTCTTATTTACTAGATTCCATTCTACCTTCAAAAACCTCTACTTCGTTGATTATCGAGTGTATGATTAAATAGGAACAGGAATTATAAATATTGTTATTAGCACTATCATTGATAAATAAATATTTATCTTCAAAAAAAAATTATTTTTCACTTTATTGAATTATTATTTTGTGTCTGATTGAAAAAACGTATTGCTATATAAATATCTTCAATATAGGGAATATGAATATTTATTTTACATACATTTGATTTTTGGAACATTGTTATTATTTATTGAGATGATTAAATTTATTATTTTTAATGTACATGAATGATTTTCACACATAATTCTATTCAGGATTCTGCAAATTATCTAAAATACAAAATTGATTGTTTTAATCTTTAATTATTAACAATAGTAAAAATAAAAAAAATTATTTCAGTATATAATTTACACATGTGGACAATTTTATTTTTATAACTTAATCTTAATCTATATATATATATAGTTATTAAAATTATCTCATGATTGATGGCATTTTTTTTCTTAATTTTTTATCAACAAATTAATGACACTGAAATTAGCCAGCGTCTAATAATTTTTGGATTTTTTTAAAATTCTATAGTTTTTAAAATTTTCTACATGTGCATATGTTTAATTTGGTTTTTCTTCAAATATAATTGTTGGAAAAAAAAAAAAAAAATCGAAAATTGTTAATTGTCTCCAAACTTCAGGATCATGTAAATAAATATTGAATTGGCATCATATTTGTAGTCAATGCAATAAATAATTCTTGAGCGTTCGTCAATAGTATAAAAATGAATAATTATTAATTAAAAAGAGTAAAACATTAATAGAATATTTATCGTAGCATTGTACATATCTCAGTAAATAGTCTTTATAAATATTTTAATTGAAATAAAAAATTTACATTATTTCCAGCTTTATGTACATGTTATAGCTACATGTCCGTGAAATGAATTTTCATTCGAAGTTTGCTTATACTATAAATAATTTATTTATTTATTATTGATATAAAATGATATGAAATAACATTTATTATTCTGTATTCAATATTATATTTTTGATTTCTTCATATATAATTATTTATAAGAAATGTAACATTAAAATAAAATTAACATAATAATTTCACAAGACGTAAATTTAATAGTATTTTCATTATTGCTGTATTATTCTAAAATATAATAAACTCCGTGGGGTTCAACTTCAGTACTGAGAGCTGCAGATTCTGGTTTAGCTGAAGAATTATTGTAAATTTGCCAACTGCCCGACAATCGTCGACAGTAAGCAAAATAATGACCAGTTCGATACGCTGCTACTCCAGATAATCTAAAAATCAATCAGTATTTCAAAAGTTAGTCATAATTGTAGACATAAAATTAAATATTGTTAAAAGCAATAAGTATACCGGTAACTTAGAGTAGTTTCAGACCTATTATCTGTTATTTTTAAGTTTAAATGAATAGGAAATTGACTTAATTTACATCTTTTGCCACTTGATGCATTGATATTGCCACGTATATCTAATTCTAAAAATAAATACTCTTTAGGAACAGTAACACGGGTTGCTTTTGCTTTGTTACAAAACCGACACTGAACATTAAAGATTTTATTGTAGAAACTTAAAGCTTTTTCGAGAGCAATAAATCCACAACGATCAATCGTTTTATGATTGACAGTAAGAACTGGCAAAGCTTGAGTGTGTACTTGACACGAAGAATTTGAACAAAATGAAGTTTCGATGACGCTTGGCGCATTTTTAAGTAAAGTTTGCCACAACTTGCTGATATTATCATAACAATTAATAGTGGGAGAAACATTAATTTTCATCATGTCTTTTTCTTCTAATTGTTTTTTATCTACAATAGAAACATTATAAATAGGATGTAAAATAGACATGCGTTGTTGATAAATTTCTTTTGTTGGTCCTTTTTTCATAAAGTCATTCAAAAATTTAAATACAGGAATATCTAAATTTGTGATATATTTATGAAAACGTGTACTATCTAACGCGCCAACAAATATCAATTGAATTATTGTGTCAAAAGGACAAGTATTAAGTGCTGTCCATTTTTTTCCATTAAATACAACTGGACCACTCTTGTTACCATTACCTAGTAAGAAAATTTTAGTTTTTTTCACGTCCACTAAATTATTTCGTAGTTTAATTTCAGGGAAATTTTGAAAATATAGACCAACTTCTTTATTAATGGATTTTTGTTGAACCATAGCTTCAACAGCTGCTGATAAAGACCCGCTATGTTGTTTCATAGTTAATAATTCCGGAGTATTTTTTTTATTGTCATTCTCAATCACTTTTGATAAATTATTAGGATTTCTCAATTTAATAACATCATTTCGATGGTGATAACTTTTTGATAATAATATATTTAAACCATCATTAGGATCCCCAGCATCAGTGGTAGCAATACTAATGTCTTGTTCATGATGATTCTTTGATAATAACATATTCAAATTATTATTAACGTCTTTAGCAGCATCGGAGGTAATAATACTATCTTGATCATGAAGATCCTTTGATAATAATGTAATTAAAGTATTATTATCATCTCCAGTATGAGCGGCAGCGATAATATCTTCATCGTGACGATTCCTTGATGATATTGCAGTTAGACTGTTATAATTTTTTGTTATAGTGGAACTAATATTAATAATTTTGTTTGCATCATTTTTTTCCTCCAAATAGTTTGCACTATAATTGTGATCAATATGACTCTCTGAGAGATTTACAGAATAATTTAAGCCATCTTTGTCTTTCAACGGGCTTACAGAATCACTTTGATCATCTTTATCCATTGATGAGTTCACGTAATCATCTATCCAGTCGTAATCGTTTGAACTTCCATCCTTTCCCAACCCCTTCCAATTTTCAAACAAATTTTCATCTTTTGGTTTGTTTAATTCTTCTTCAGAACAATTATCGACCACGAACTTTGTCAATTTTGAACGAAATATATTTACACCACCTAAAAGATCAACAATATGTAATTTCAGAAATTTGATTTCTGTTGTAGGTAATTTTACTTTTTTTTTCAAATTCATTTTTAAATCTTTGAAATCAGCCTCTATATAACTAGACGTTGCTCGTGGCATCGTATCAGGTGTGCACACATTTGTCCAAAGTGGAAACTCTTTGATTATTTCAACAAGTCTAACATATAGTTTAGGCATATAAAAACTGTTAAGCTTGCTTCCAGTGAAGATTATAGTATTAGCTTTTTTACAGAGATTATCAATCCATACTAAGAGAGCTAAAGACCATCCATTCTTATCGACACCACACGATGATTGATCGAAAATCATAGTTTTTTCTGTGTCAATTTCAATAGAATCAATAACTGTCAAGTCAGGATTACAAATTGAAATGAACTTTTCTAATTGATTTCTAGCTTCTACTGGAGTAATTATACAGTCATCAGACACAGAAATAATTGAATCTTCAAACTCAGTACCAGATACGATTAATGTCAAGATAAAAATTCCTTCCAGTTGAGATAATCGTTTACAATCAATCATAAGTGCTGTACAATAGAGATAAAAAGATTTTACAATTTTATGAAGCACTGATTGAAAACATTCCCATCTGCTGACAGAATGAATAAAGTGTGCTGTGTCCAAGCGTATGAAAGTGCGCGGTTCTAAATTTGTATTACCTATCAGATTTTCAAAACAGAAATTAATATATTCCTTCAGAGATTTACCATTGAATGAATCTGACATTGCATTTAGAAGTGCTTTAGATCCATCAGAGACTGCTTCGCGTGGTGGATTAACTTTCTGGACCCACCTTGAAAGCCAAAAAGAAATAAACTTGGCATCATGGGTTTCTGATAACATCTGATAAACTGAGATGGAAGTGCCTTTAAAGTTAATCACGACTTGATACAAAAATATATAACCAGTTTTTTTATCTCGAGAGTCAGTCAATTTTTTCACTAAACCACCAGTCGCATCTATGCATATTGATGAATATTTCCGGTAAATGCGCAGATATTCTGCATAAGTGTGGAACTGAGTTGGAGTTGCATAAAATGAGTAGAATGGGGTATCACCAATTGCTAAAATAGAATTCGCAAAGCATGGATCTTCGTTCATCTTGCGTATAGTTAATATAACATCTCTTCGATCATCAGGTTTTATCCCAAGTTCTTTGTCCGAAGCTTCTTTTTTGGCTTGATGTAGAGTACTCGAATCATATAAAAACGGTGATCCGGTATCTCCTGGTTTCAAAATTTTTTCGGCTTCTTCTTTTCGTCAAGCCAATACACCTGTGCGCAGTAATCTTTCTTGAACACCATTCCGTTTCTTACCATTAAGAGGACGTTTGACATCAGCGTGCTTTGAAAATCTTGTATCTCGACACTTCATGGTTATGAAGACAGGACCTTCATCTCCAGGAGGATTTTTAATTATTCCGAAAAGAGGATTTCGACAAGTGCGATCTCTACAACGTCCAGTCATGACTGCATAATTACTGCCACTTTCATGGATTTTACCCCGTTTAAAAACAAACGCACATTTGAGGCGATACTGCTCCCAAAAAGCAAATGAAACAATATTGGTCCATACACCAGGTTTAAATCCAGGATATCTCCGTCCATTACAAATAAGTGGTTCATCACGTTTCATTTCATTCCATTGCTCTCTTGTGATTAATACATCGAAATTTTCACGCTCATCATCATCGTCACACTCGTTAGAATCAAAATCCTTGATATCACCATCTTCATCCTTTTCATTATCATCTAAATCATACGTGGTGTCAACGTCATCATGATCATGAGTTGAATCATTCAGCTTATGAGAAATTCCTTCTTTATTATGGATGAAAATTCCGCATTCTTCTCGAGCGAGAGTTGAAATTTTTCTTCGATCTTGTCGTACATTAATTCGTACAGCATCAACAGTCCACAATCCTTGGATTTCGATGTCATTGGCAATGCTTTTCCATACAGATGAGGAATGCTGTGGTAATTTGTCTGTAGTAAAGTGTGTTATGTATTTTTTCAATACACGAACTGCTAAAGTGACAGGTACTGCTGATACCGCTGGCATTATTAAAATTTGCTGCTGAGTATATTCTAAAAAAAAAAAAAGAAAAAAAGTATTAATAATTAAATAAGTAATTTTTGATAGTTTTTGTGTGGTTGAGATGACTTACTTATTAATGATTATACAGCATATTTATAACAAGCAATAGTTTTTAAATCAACTATTTAAAATATAAATAAATAATGTATTTATTAGAAGAAATAACGCATTTAAGTTGGAAAAAGAATTATTTGTTTAGATATAAATTATAAAATTATTAATTTTTAATAGCGTATAACAATGTAATGATTGTCGTTCGTCATTTGTTTGGAAATACTGATACAATCTAACACAAAAACGTATATATGTATAAATATACACGTATGTCTATTAAAAAATACTAGCAAAATCGTAAATAAAAAAACTAAAAAACTTTTCAATTTAATATTTTATACGATTTACATCATTTATAAATTATTTATACTTTAACATTTTAAATTGACATCAATAAATAATTGGTTAAGCACAGAATTCCGATAGAAAATGAATTTATCGACTTATGATTAATTTACAATCTTTTATTTTATATCAATAAAATTTTAACAGTAATAAAACTTACCATACAAATAAATAAAACGAAATAATTATTTTTATAAATAATCAAATTGGATATTTTCATTCTTAAGTTAAATCGGCACAGAAATACACTCGTAGTATTCATTATATTAAATGTAAATGTCTTATGTCGAAAATTTAATAACCTGTAATACAAAAAAATATTTATAAACATAAATTTAATGAGTATATAAAATGAATGTATGAAATAAAAAAAAATTGATTGAATTTATTGTTATGTGAGTCAATACTGATTAAAAAGTAATGGATCATCATTGAATAAAAAAAAAAATTTTATGCACTCATGAATAAAAAAGATACAACTGCACATTTACTTGACTAATGTTCAAATAAGTTCATTAAAGCTTTGGAAGATCCGGATATAAGGTCGTGTCTCGCGCCAAGTACACGTTCAAACACATATATATATATATATGCGAAACGTGGCGGCGCGAATCGATCGTATCTATACCGGTGTCATACGCCTGCTCATCTATTCAGCTTGATAAATATTTCAAGCTGTATACTAGCTTTTTAACAGAGCTCTTATTTTATCTGCTTTTTGCATGGTTTTAGCACTAAAAGTATTCACTAAAAAAAAAAAAATAAGTAAACAAATAGATGTCTCTTAAATTTTCACAATCATAATGTTTTAATTATTTATTTTAGTTTTTAGTTATGCATAAGGAGTACTGTATAGTTATGCTAAAAATGTCTTTATTCTAAGTATACAATTAAATTATTACTCCAATCTGTCCAAGACAATTTTTAATTTATTATATAATAATAATAGCTCTACTCTACTTTAATTAAAACGAAAATTCTAATTGTAATAAAAATTGAACTTAATAAATCGACAAGTCTTTTAATCTTACTCTTAAATTTACAGCTTAGTATGTGACATTAGTCACATTAATAATGGCCAACATCTCATTTCGGTGATTTTATCTGTCGGCCCATTATTTTATAAAATCAATTAAAAATAAGTGGGTTACGGTTTTGAACAGTCTTATTTATGAGTTTTTTTTTAAACCACTACAATTCAATACAAATACTTATTCTAATAATTGATTTATCAAAAAATATAAATTTTCCTTATGTCTCATTAGTATCATCCATAATGTGTAATGAAAGTACTCGACAGGTTATATACAGACGTGCTTGATAAAAGCGTTGAAGATGAAAATTCGTTATTTAATTGGAAACAAATAGTAAAATTTTTTTTAACTTACAGTGAATTAAAAATGACCACGGAATCTTGAGTAAAAAATTTGGGAAATACATTGTCAGAAAGTAACAACAAATACACTCCATTCTTATCACGTATGATCCATACTGAATTAAATCACAAAATATTTTTACTAAAATGGAGTTTGATAAAATATACTCCATTGCCTAGAAACAAAAATAAATATTACATTTTTTATTGTAGTGCCAGTAATTATAATAATTTTATCAAATTTCTATTTACCTTCCAAGAAATAAGTGAAAATGTTTCGCACAATATTATTTAAATTTTTCATAAAATATTGTTGAAAGTATTGTCAACAATAACCATGGATTATTCTGTCAATCACGTATAGTCTTGGGTAGTTCGCGAACGACCTAGGTCGGAAGAGCGCTCCTTTAGGTGAACTATGCGAACTAGTTCGTCGATGATCTCGCTCTTAGTTCTTTTTATATTTTTTTTAGCGTCGGTTTAACTAGACACTGGCGCTATGTGACCAACCGAGTTATTTACTTTTTCTGTGCGCGCCTTGATATTGCGAGAGACTATTTTTATATATTAGATCATTACTCAACGAGACTAGCTGTTGACTAATGATTAATATAAATTATTGAATTTTTTCATTTTTACTTAAGTAAAAGATTTGATGTGCTATAAAAAAATGTCAACTTTAATTGTAATAATTAGCATTTTTTAAGTATTGTAATATAATTACGCATTATACTAGAAACGAGACTAGCTGTTGACTAATTATTAATATAAATTCTTTTATTTTTTCATTCTTATTTAAATAAAAAATTTTATGTTCCATAAATAAACAGAACCAGCATTAATCATAAATATATTTTTTTTTCTATTTATTGTTTTTATTAAATTATTTAAACAAAAGAACTAATGAACTAAAAGAACGAACTAGTTCGCCATTGGATTATGAACTAAATTGAGCGCTCTCAGTGGTGACCGATTAGGCCCAAGACTAATCACGTACTCCGAAAAGTTGGTAAGCAAGCAAACAAATTTCTATGAGAGCGACGATCAGCAGATGAGAAAATTCGACTTGATGAAAATATAACGTGCGCATGCGCAGTATATACCTTTGTTAATTGAAAAATTTAGAAATGAAAATGACTAAATAATAGTTAAAAATTGTTTTTCATAATAGGACAAACGCAATTAATGATCGAACAAACGTTTATAGATAATTATAAACCAAATATGATAGAATAAAATTATAATTTGCATAGGGGGGGCTAACTAAACAATCAATTTTTATTTAATTTTTTATAAATAAACAAAATTAGGACAAACAATTATTAATGACGAACATTCAAAGACAAACGACGGACAAACGATTTATGATAATCAAATTCTAAAAAAGTGTAAAAAAAAATTTGAAAGGGGCCAACTTCAAGGAGCCGGAGGGTAGAGGTAAGGGGTACTCTCTCATATCACGGTTAGATGTGAAGTTGGCGATTGTTGATAAAGTGAAGTGTGTCAAAGCCGTCGAAGGGAATCAGTAGAGTATGGAAGTTGTACTGAATATAGTAGTTGAAAAAAGTAATTATAAATGAATTCAATTGATAACGTAGTTAAATGAAAATTTTTAAATATTTTCAAGAACAATTTAAATTACTTTTCAAATTTATTTTTATTTAAGACTTAAATTACACAAACAACATACTTAATGAAAGTTTTTGCAATGAAAAGTGTTGCCCAAGTTGCCAAAAAAGTAAAAAAGAGTTGAAGAAACATCGTGTTCTAGGTCATTTTTTTTCGGCAAAAGTATGTACCTAAATATGACATTATGGTAGAGATCGAAATTTTTAACTTGAAAAAATATTAATAATATTGCTTTCGCATGAATGAATAAAATTAATTAATTCAAATATTTTAATCAATACTAATTTCTTTGCATTGATGTTTAGACCCCAGCAAGATTTTAACATTGAACCAAATCTTTGGATACAGCGTTGAAAACATTCGATTACATTGGCCAATTTCACTTCAAGAAAAAAGATATAAATTTGGATAGGAAGATTGCCATTCGAAATTCAGTCCATTTACATTCTTCAGACAGATTACAGAGCTGCGTATAGTAGGTATTATTTTTCCATACAAATTTAACTAATGTCTAAGTCTCAAAGTTGATTGGGGTTAATAAAAAAAATTATGAAAAAAAAAAAAAACATTGTAATTGTTTTTGGGTACTTTCATTACAGTTATCCCTGGCGGTCTTGATTCGCTGTGATTTAAGGTGAATCACGGTAAATCATGCTAATAGGATGAAATTACGGTGATTATCCGTTGTTGCAACAATAAATTTATAAATATATGCCAGGACTGGTTGGTGGTTAGGATATTGGAAAAATACGCATATTTAAAAATATAACAATATTTTTATTTGTCACAGCACATAATATCACTGGGTTACAAAATTAAATCGTTAAGTTAATTTATTTAATACTGATAACTGTTGAGCTCGTAAATACGCGATAAATTTAATAAAAATTTAGGTAATGACCTGAATTATTTAATTGAAGTGAGTTGAGATAATTAATCTGAATCTATGGTGAACACTGAGTTGATCAAAAGAATGTCATGAGAATAAGTAACATGAAATCAGAGATTACTGAGCGAAGTTAATTATTGAACACTTTAACCCTTCAGCACTCTCGTGAAACGGTTTAGTATCATTACTCTTGTGGTGAGAAAAACTCTCACGCCTTTTGCACAGGCGCGGGCGTGCTTATAGCCCCTTTTATTTGAAAAGTCTGAAATAAGATCAATTTCTTTTTGAAAAAAATATTTATTTATTTAAGAATAATATTTGGTTCCAATTCATTTACGTTGAATGAAATTTTTTTAAACAATACAAAACAATATTTAAACTTAGTAATAATTAACTGAACAGTACTTTTACATGTCTTAAAATTAGTAAAATTTAATCTTATATTAACTTTTTGATAGTGTTGTCGTGTTAGTAAACTTCTATAATGAACAAAATTCTAATTTTGGATAAAAATACAAATAGTAGACATAAAATACAAAGAGCAGTCTTTGATTCATATTATCGTTCTAACATTAAAATAATTGAAGCCTATTATTTCTGTAAAATTTTTAAATTATTAACTGCCAGCTCATGTCCTTCAATAATTAATATTATTTACTATAAATTAATGCTCAATTAACTTATTTATATATTTATTTATGTAAGCTAAAAACGACTAGATTGAGGTTAACTCCTTAACATCTGTTTATATACACTCCACATTAGGGTGGTCCAAAAAAACCGACTATTTTTTTTTTTTTCGAGTCTTTTATGAAAATTTGTTGGTTTACGATGTTTTAAGAAGCCTCTCCAAAAATCAGCTCGATAACAAATTTTCAAGAGGTCGCTCACGAATTTTGAAAATATCAAAAATGATCGAAATTTGAATTTTTTTCTTTCTCGTGGCAGCAATAGTTTATATTTGTGAAATCATGATAATGCTTAAAATTTAAGCCCAAAATTTAAATATTTAAATGGCGCTCAAGAATTTTGAATGTTTCCGAGTGTTGTCTTTTGACCGTTTTCGAGCGACCCTTGAATATTAATAATAAAGCTTCTAGATTTTTTCACTATCAATTTGCCTCACAATGAATGAAAATATAACCCGAGAAATAGAAATAATAAGTTATTTACATACTTTTTTATTTTTTAATTCAACTTTCAGTTTTTTTCGCTTATTCAAAACTTACCAAATTTTATTGTTTAAGACTGTCCTGTATATTTTTGATTATGCAAAAGTTATATTTTAGTGAAATGACAATAATTGAGTTATAAAAAAGTACAAAAACTTATTCAAAGTATTAGTTACATATTATCAGTTAATATTCAAAATTCTTGAGCGCCATTTGAATATTTAAATTTTGAGCTGAAATTTTCAGCATAGACATAATTTTATAAATATAAACTATTGCTACCACGACATTGAAAAAATTTAGAAGTAAAAAATCTGTATTTCAATCATTTTTGATAATTTCCAAGTTTGTGAGCGACCTGTTGAAAATTTTTTATCGAGCTGATTTTTGGAAAGGTTTCTTTAAACATCGTAAACCATCAAATTTTCATAAGAGACTCGAAAAAAAAAATAGTCGGTTTATTTGGGCCACCCTACTCTACATATCATCACAATCACATACATGCATCACAAACACAAGTACACTCTCTACGGAAACCTTCGAACTGTACCGATCAGATTCGATTCCTTAAATTCTGACCCCTTTCTTTACTACAATGAGAAAATATTTCATAGAGTTAAGAACGGTTATCAGATAATTTTGTCCAAGCTTTTTTCTGAAATGAAAACTCTAAACGCAAAACAAAGACACAGACCCGATGCTTTACTCTATGAACTAGTGAAGTGCACTTCAATTTTTTGATAACTTCCATTTGTTTACGAGAAAAGCTTGAATAAAGTTCCCATTTACTGTACAAGTGCAACAAGATAGTGCCGTTTATCCAGTTGAGTGCGAATAGAGAAACAAATGAAAACGCGTCTTAATAAATTTTGTTTTATATTTCTACACTGATAGAAGGATTTCTTAGTATTAAAAAAGATTTGTTAATATTTAACAAATTATTTCTTAACGGAGCTTTATTTAAGAAATATTTATTAATATTTAACAAATCATTTCTTAAACATCATTTTTTTGTATTTAATAAATATTTCTTAGCATCTAATAAACGATTTGTTAATATTTAATAAACGATTTCTTTCCATTTAAAAAATGATTTATTAGTATTTAATAAATCACTTTTTAACATTTAATGAATCACTTTTTAATGATTAATAAATGAATATTTTATATTTAATATATTTTTTATTATTTGAACAAATTTTTTTTTTATATTTAAGAAATTATCTATTAACTTATTTATTAAAATTTAATTCATAAAATCACACAGTTCAAGAATATATATCTATATATGTTTTTGCATGCAGCTACACACATTCATTAATATTTGTATTTATAAACAAAAATAACTAAAACAACCATCGTATAAAATTTTCTGTTCTTTTAATTTCAAAATACAATTTCATAGTAATTAACACTATAACTAGAATAAACAAATTAAAATTTCTTATGTTAAACTACGCTTAGAAATAACATAAAATCCGTTTGATAGTACATGTGTTTTTAATGGTTTTATATTTGATTAAAATTGAACTGAATAAAATTAACAAGGCTTCCATATTTTCATAGTTATAATATGGATGACAATTTACAAAATACTTCTGATATAAATATTATTTAAGTATATGAGAGCTTCAGTTGTAGGTTACGTTTAACCAACAATGCAAGCTAGAACGGAGTAAACAATATGACGTCGCAACGACACACACATATAGCTTTTTTAATACTTGTACACCACTACAGGCTCGTGTGTAGCCCTCTACCGACAAATTCGTCTAAGAAATATTTATTAAATATTAACAAGCCTTGTTTGGTGCTAACAAATATTTCTTTTATGTTAATAAGGCTTTGTTAGCATTAAAAATATTTCTTAATAATAAAGAAGTTACTTATTTCATTATAATAAATATTGTTAATAATTACTAAATATTTGTTAAATCCAAAAAAGTCAGTTGAGAAAAATTTAATAAATCAATTTATTACTCCTAAACAAATCCTTCTATCAGTGTATGGTTTGAAACGACTGAAAAAATAGTATTGAAATCTGAAGTAATATTAATTTTTTGACAGATTGAAAAAAAATCACGTAGTCATTCCATTTGAAAATTAAAAGAAGATTTGAGTTATTAATGAGCGTGAGAGAAAACCTCATAGCGAGGCTGCTGAAGGGTTAATAATTATTTTTATGAGCACCAAACTCGTAAATATTAATTTCAATTAGCTTAAAAAAATTGTTCATTTAATTGTTTTGATTTCAATGATTTTATAAGAAATTGCACTGAGTTGAATTTATGTCTGAATGCGTGGTAGCATGATTGCAGAGACTACCGAGCGAGAGTTTTATTCAATTCAAGTATTGAGCACAAGAATAATATAAATAATTATAAATTCGAGTCTATTAATTATGTAAGCACTTTGAATAATTAATTGCATAATAAGAACCTGTAACCGTTTTCTGATGAATAACTTCTTGAAAAACGTGGTTGTAGATCTCGTAAATTCTTGAGTTTTTTATTTGTTTAACTAATGAGCGCTGGTGCTCCAAAATATATAAATAATTATATTTATATGGAACTTGATGAATGCTTGTTATATTTAATTAATTATCTCGTGATGAATACAAAATATAGTAATATTTCTTGAATGAGTGTTAACTTCAGTTAACACTTGGAAAGTACGTTGCGAAAGATAATGGCGTCGGTTTTCTTGACATGAGGCAGGAAACAGGCAATGCGTATGCGTCGCACTGCACATGATCAAATTTAAATATTGAAGCCAGCAGTAGGTGTTGCTTTTATCTGTCGGAAGTGCAACTACATTTGAATTAAAATGTAGTTATAATTCCGTAACACACCGTGAATCGAGGTGATTCGGGGTAAAATCTACCCAGATAGCAAAATGACGTCTTGATGAATTCTGAATAAGTTCCTATTTATGATTTAGACGTCTCATCAACATCATAAAGAAGTCTTTAAGAAGTTCTCAAGATGTCGAATGAGCCACCTGGCGAGCTCAGTAAGACATCTTTAAAAAGAGTTTTCAAAGAATTCTTTTTTCTGACTTCGCAAATAAGACTTCAGTATGAATTTACCATGACGTCTTTAAAGAGCTCCTAATTTTGACTTCATAAAGAAGTTTGAAAATACCTTTAGACGTCACAAAACTGACGTCTTATTTATGGAGTCTTTAAGAACTCTTAGTTAAGAGTTCTTAAAGATGACACCTTTAAGAAGTCATTATAAGACTTCTTGAGGACGTCTTCAAAAAGATGTCGTAAAGCAGTAATTCCGAGTTGAATGCTGTCTGCTGGGTAAGTAAAATCACGGTGATTCACGTCGATTCACGGTGAATCATGGTGATGTTCTATAATGGAATAATGGAGATTTCCCAAGATTCACAATTAATTTTATAAAATTAAGAAATCCCAAAGTAAATTTACATAATCTTAAGATGTACTATAATTCTGACACGGATACTCCTCTGTTACCTCTACCCTCTATAATTTTTATCAAACCATTTGAATATATCTTTAAAATTTGTACAAAAATAAAGACATTTTTGGGAACAAATTAACTATTAAATAACAATAATTAAGTGTTTTTTCTTTATTTTATCTCTTACATTAACTTAACGTTTGTTATATAAAGCGATAATTTTTTTTAATACACATAAGTGTGCAAAAACTTTAAATATATTTTGTATAATCGAGATAGTAAAAGAACTTATCCTCGGCTTCTTCGAGTTATTATTTACGCGATACAGTCTAGGAGGTGAAAGCTATACCCCGGGATGTTTTCGATGATGATGTTTTTACTGAATCGACTATGATTATGTACAAAGTGAATACAGCTGAGATTCCTGGTACAGCTGTGAGTGTGCAATAATTTTTTAAAAGAATACTCCATCTACCTGAATGCACTCCACCCTATTTACTGCGATTAGAACTCGTCAACAAACCTCATATTTACATCACATTCGAGGACATGAAACTAATAAAAAAAATCTTACAGGAATAATTGGACGTCTTAGACTCATGGCTGAGGAAAAGAGGCCTAGAAATATCACAGGAAAAGACGGTGCTAATGGTATTTTCAAACAATTTTTCTGTTAACAGAAAAAGAGACGAGATTAAACTTTCACTATACGTGGGAAAAGTATAGAAGAGGTACAAGAAACCAAGTTTTTAGGCATGATAATTAACAACAAGTTAAGATAGAACAACCACATTCAAAGTATAAAAGAGAGGGCAAAGAGAAGCAACAACATCATCAAGGCAATAGCTGGTTGGAAATGGGAAGCACACCCGCACCTACGGTACTGCAAATATATGAGGGACTGGTGAGGGCCACCATTGACTGGGGATTAATTTTCTACCAGGGCGCCACTGAGACCAACCTAAATAAGATAAAAATAAGTCAATATGCAGCCCTAAGAAGAGCTACAGGTAGCCTAATAACTATATACCAATAAATCTTTTACTTTACCTAGCGGCTGAGCCAGACCTGGAAAATCGGGCTAAATTTCTAACAAAAAGATTTCTCGCAAAGACAGTGGCCAGAAGGAACAACCAACTTGAAATTCCTTTAAAATATATGCAGATGATCAGAAGGAACCAAGACATAAGAAAGAAAGTAAAAAAAGGAAGAAGGTATTAGTCCATAATACTCAATATATGGGAATCTGAGCAAAAACTATGGGAAAAAATTATAAGACATGATGCACCACCTATCGCACAGGTAGAGTACAATTCCAGATTCAATGAGATCAATGTGGACATGGACACAGGAAAAACAGCAGCCAAGCACCGAAATCTGAACACAGAATGGAACCAGTTACTGGAACAAAAATATCCAGGATTTAAAGAGTTTTATACAGACTCTCAGTTAATATTAACAAGACTAATGGGACCAGGGGATCCCAAGGAAAACCCTGATATCATGAAAATCAGAGAAGATCTATACAAAATAAAAGACATGGGAATTCTGATAGTGCTAGTCTGGAGCCCAGTTCACAAAGGAATTGAGGGAAATTGCATGTTAGTGGATATACCCTCTTGCGGTATTAAAAACATTCTGGATACACTCTGGAAATATTCTGGTAAACGATGCAACCATACGGACTCCAGAGTATTTCCAGAACGGTTTTGTGCCCTTTTCTGAGAGTGAACCCAGAGTACGTCCAGAGCGGATACGGAGTAAATCCAAAGTGTTTCCTCAGGTCAAAAAAAAATCTTAAATTTGACTTGATTTAACTTAATTTCCTTTGAAGTTGTCGATATGCCGACAACTGTAGTCCACATTTTAACTTCTTAAACTTTTTTTGACTTAAATTGTTTAGTTTCCTTTAAGTGACGTAGTATGATTATTATTTTGGTCAAAACGTGATACTTGAACGATAAATTCTCTTCATGTGAAAATAGTGTAAATACAATTACAAATTATGTAAATAAATTAATATATATATATATATATATATATATTAGGGTGCTTAGTTTCCTGCGAAAGTATTTTTTTTTGTTGCTCATCAAGCAAAATATTGTTTTCTATGTTAAAACAAAATTCCTGCCAAGTTTGAGCTCTTAATTCCGATCCTAAGTACTTTCCATTTGATTTTCAAGATTTCCCATTAAAAATACACGTAAATTAAATTACTCTTATTTTAACTTTCTAATACTCAGCTGCGTTTTATGATATGGACTCGGTTTTGGTCGCAAATTGTAGGGCATTTGGTCTTCTTCAAAAGTGCCCATAGTAACTTAGCTGTAATTTCAGCTGTTTCACTGATGTCCGCTGAGGAAGTCATTTTTCGTATGAAATTGACCTTTATTGGCTTGCAGAACGTAAGCCAATGAATGCACACCAAACGTGAAAATGGGGATTTTATGGGAAATCTTATTCCCTTCAAAAAAAGTCCTATGACTCAAGTCGCTGAAGTCCATAGTTTCCGAGTTATAGGAGCTTTAATAATTTAAAAAATAAAATAGCCATTGTCGAATTTTTTGTTAAATTATATTTTTTTAATTATTAAAACTCTTATAACTCGGAAACTATGGACTTTAGCGACTTGAGTCATAGGGCTTTTTTTAAAGGAAATAAAATTTTCTATAAAATTCCCATTGACATTTTTGGTGTGCATTCATTGGCTTACGTTCTGCAAGCCAATAAAGGTCAATTTGATACAAAAAATGACTTCCTCAGCGGACGTCAGTAAAACAGCTGGAATTACAGTTAAGTTACTATGGGCACTTTTAAAGAAGACCAAATGCCTTACAATTTGCGACCAAAACCGAGTCGATATCATAAAACGCAGCTGAGTATTAGAAAGTTAAAATAAGAGTAATTTAATTTACGCGTATTTTTAATGGGAAATCTTGGAAATCAAATGGAAAGTACTTAGGATTTGAATTAAGAGCTCAAACTTGGCAGGAATTTTATTTAAGCATAAAAAACAATATTTTGCTTGATGAGCAACAAAAAAAGTACTTTCGCCGGAAACGAAGCACCCTAATATATATATTAGGGGAAAAGGGAGGTGGGGGTAGGTAAAACGAGGTACTCCCAAAATTTTATAAAAAAAAATTTTATTCTTTAAATGTATTTTAACGATTCCAAAATTACTTTTGTTAATATAATTGAGCATTATTCTTAATTTTTTTCGTTAAACTTTTCCAAAAATCGAGTATCATTCACAAAATGTTAATGACTTTTGTATTATGATAAAAACCATTAAAAATTTTTTTATCGTCCTTTGCATCCAATAATTGTGTAAAATATAATTTTTCTAAATGTGAAACTTACAAAAAATTATAATAAAATCAAACTTTTTCAATATTCAGAACTTTTTTTTTTTACATTTTTCTATAAAATTTTATATAATTTTATGAAATCGTATAAAACTTTATAAGACTTCGTACAATTTCATCAAATTTCATTCAATTATTACTTCCCTCATTAAGATCTTACTTTATAAAATTTCATGTAATTTTGTGAAATCGTATAAAAGTTTATACAATTTTATAAAATTTCATACAATTATATTAAATTTTATCTAATTATTACGTCCTTTTTAAGATCTTACTATATAAAATTTTATAAAGTGTTACGCAATTTTATAAAATTACATTTATTTATTACGTTCTTTACTCAGATTTGACTTTATAAAATTTTATTGAGTTTTATAAAATTTTATAAAATTGTATGAATTTTTATAAAATTTTGCTCTGAAATTTTATAAAATCTTACAAAATTTTATGAAATTGTATAAAATTTTATAAAAACATTTTTTCCCGGGATGTTATTAAAGTAGAATATTGAACCAACATTTGTCTTACCTAGTAAATCATAAGAAAATTTGATATTGCTATTACCCAATTGAGGAGGAATATTTTCTTGCGGGATTTTAAAATTATGAAGAGTACAATATTTGGAATTAAATACTTTACGCCATTCTTTATACAGTAGAAAAATCATTTTCCACTGTTCATCTTTTAAATCATTGTACTTATTACTTTTTAAAGAAGGATATTGTAGTTCAATTAATTGATTTTTCCATGGTTTTATTTCGTTTACTAAACATTTTTTTTTTCCACTTTCTTAAATCATCAATAACAATTTTCCAATTACTATCTATTTGAAGTATCGTCTGAAGATCCTTTCGTCCAAGATTTGAAAATATTTTTCTTTTCATTTCTTAGGGCAGCTGATTAAAGCTCATTTTTGATATTTAATATATTATTGAGAAGTTTACAAAAAAATAACTAATACAGTAATAGGTTAAAATATAAAACAAATATAAAGAACTTAAATTAATATTGTTAATTTTTTCTTTTTATCATTTCGAAAGAAGAAATTGATTTATTTTTTTACGACATGAAGATTAATGACTTGGTCATAATCGACTTGAGACACTTCCAGTCACTTTATATACGAGAATATAAAAGTAAGTCATAACAATGGAAAGATACTTCCTGGTCATTGTTAAATATATCATCTAGACAAATCAACGACTTTCTGATCCATCCTGGTATTTTCTAGGCATGATGTGTAGAAAGAACATGATTGTGCTAGAAATTTCCAAAAATCCCATAGTCATTTTTTTTTGGCTTAGAATCTTGGGTCTGTATAAACCTCAAATCATTGTTATTTTTTTTCTACGTACTATTACTGAGAATAAAGACAAAAGAATTAAAAATTACATTTGTTAAAAAATTGAATTATTTTCGTTAATTTTTTTAGTTTAGTTATTTAGGAAGAACGAACTGAAACGTTTTATTCTATTTTTTTTTTAAAACACTTTCATCAATGACTTAATCAATAATCGACAATTTTTCAATTAATGAATATGTGAGACATTTTCACTTACTATATGTATCAAAATATAAAAATGAATCATAATAATTGAGAAATATTTCCTGGCTATTGTTAAATTTATCACCGATATAAGTCGACGTATTTCTAATTCATCATCCTCGTATCTTCCATGCATGATGTATCGAAAAAGCATAATTGTATCAAAAATCCATAGAAATAAAAAAAATTTCAAAAATCCTATTATAAATTGTGCCTTATTGACTTTCTGTCCAGGGTTCTATTCATTTACAGTTAATTATGTATAATAATCCAAAAAATTGTATAACTTTCCGGAGTTATCAAAAGATCCTAGAATTTTTTCAATATTTTCGACAAAAATCGCGAATATTTTAGAACTTTCTTAAAGTAATTTTCGAAAACAAAATTTAAATAATGTACATTAAAATGATTTATTTAAATAATTAATAATACTATTCCTAAACAAAATAATTTATTCATTTAAATGGACATTAATTATTCGCGGGAATTGTATATTATTTTCAAACTAAAAAAAAGGCGCGCAGTTTTTAAAAGTAGCTAACTTCACAATTCACCGGCATTTGTAATTTGTAACTGCAAACAAACAACACGTTGGCCGTTGGTACACATTGATAAAAATTATTTATAAATTATTTTATAAAGAAAGTATACTCTGATTAAAAATATGTATATATAATTCGTAAATATAATAAACAATTGTTACAAGAATAGATAATTAAAAAAATTACAAATTAATTGTAAACAGTAATTGTAATAATAATTCAAACTAGATAATGGCTGCTTATAGACCTGCCGGATTATCAGATTCTTCTGATGAAGAGTTAACTTGTGTGCGAAATAATATAAGTACAAATAAAGTATGTTCATTAAATATTACTTATTATCAGAAATAATTTTAAAGTTATCATATGTGGAAAAGTTTTTTCAGAAAACTCAATATCATCATTCAAACGAATGGGAGGCCAAAACTTTAGAGCGAGATAAAAATCAAGATCGTCAATTCAAAGTTCTCAATGCTTGTATGACTGGAGACATTGATATTATTGATGATTATATAAATCGTACGTCAATTTTAACTAATTTAATTTATGATACTGAACTTCGCCGACGTCTAATAATTTTTGGAATTCATTCAAAACGTTAAACTATAAAAAAAAGAAAATATTAAAGAAATTGCACTTATAGTTTTTAAAATTTTCTACATGTGCTTTTTTTTTTTTTTTTTTGTAATTGATTTGTTTGTTTGTACTTATTTCAAGATCACTTTAAGACGCGTTTTCATTTGTTTCTCTATTCGCACTCAACTGGATAAACGGTACTATCTCTGTTGCACTTGTACATTAAAGGGGAACTTTGTCCAAGCTTTTCTCGTAAACAAATGGAAGTTATCAAAAAATTGAAGTGCACTTCGCTAGTTCATAGAGTAAAGCATCGAGTCTGTGTCTTTATTTTGCGTTTATAGCTTTTATTTCAGAGAAAAGCTGGGACAAAATTATCTGAAAACCGTTCTTAATGTAACCATTATTTCATGAATAAAAAATAGTATATTTTACACCTCGGGCAGGAAAGTAAGAAATGTCTCAGATCTCACGTAATTGTTGGCCGAGGCGAAGCCGAGGTCAACAAACATGTGATCTGAGGCTTTCTTATTTACTGCCCAAGGTGTCAATACTATTTTTCTCCTCGACGGAGGCGGAAAGCGTCAACTTCGTTTCGCACAGCGGGAAAAAAGTTGACGCTTTTCGCCCGGAGGGGAGAAAAAATACATATATTTCTCATGTTAAATACAAAACTTGTTATTTCTATTGTGTAGATGGAAATGATGTTAATGGATTTTTATTTAGCGGATGGACTATGTTATTATATGCTTCTTCTGCACTTTTACCAGAAGTTATTGAGCATTTATTAAAATTGGGAGCTGATCCAAATCTTCATAAAGGTATTCAGTTAACATAGAGTATAACACTCTCAAAATCTGTGATTTTTTTTTTTTTTATTAATTAATTAATTAATTTAGATGGATATACTCCACTGATAGCAGTATGTGATTCAACTAAAGGAACCACAGAGCAAACTTTAAAATGTATTGAAATTTTACTAGAAGCCAAAGCTGATCCGGATGCTATTAGTAAAGATTTGTAAGAAGTTTAAAATTATTCAAATTTATTTTTTTTATATAAAAATTTTAATAGTTTACTATATCTTTAACAGACAAACGCCATTGATGCTCGCTTGTAAGTCTAAAGAACCTGAAATTATTTCGGAGCTTATGAAGAATGTTAAAAATATTGAAGCGTGTGATAAAGATGGACGAACGGTAACAATTCTAAAAAAAAAATTTTAAATTAATAGGTTATTTATTAATAATATATTTATTTTCAGGCTGTATTTTATGCAGTTTGTGCTAATAAGCCAGAAGTTTTAAAAGTACTTATGAAAGCGAAAGCGTCGGTAATATCAGTAGACAGACGTAATTTAACTGTTAAAGATATTGCTATAACTAAAAACTATGAAGAAGTAATTTTATTTTAAATACAACTATCTTTCATTTTTATATTCAAAAATAATGGTTTTTTTAAATTGATTTATTTGTAGATTTTGCAAATTTTGGATTTCGAAGATGATGAGATTGAAAATTTTTGTCCGATTGCAAAAATAACAGACTGGAAAGATGCAATTACAAATATTACAGATCCAGATCCCGAATATATTGATTCTGATATTGCGAATATTTTATACTCATTAAATTTAGAAAAATATCGTCAGTCCTTTAAAGGCATGAATGTAAAAACATTCTTACAATTGACTGAAGAAGATCTTATTAGATTAGGAATGGATATACAGTATCATAGAAAACAATTTATAAGCGGGTTAATTAAGTTTCATTCGTCTAAATGGAAATCTTCAAATACTGTTAAAATAATTAAAAAATTTTCAACTCTTTCGTCAGTATTAAAATTTGATAAAATTAATACATCACTTGCTGATAAATTGAATTAAATATTTTTTAGATTATTCGATGGAGTGATTTCTTTAGGAAATGTTGCTCGACAACTCAGTATTATCGGATCAAGTTTTTGTTTTATGAAAAACAATTTTTTTTGTGATAAAAGTAATAAGATCCTTAAAAATAATGAACTTTGTGTAAAAGAACTTGAAGCTGCTGAAGAAAAGTTGACTCACATTAAAAAAGATTTTCAACAAATATTAGAGTATGCTGAAAAGGTACAAAGTTTATTTTTTTTTTTTAATTCGGAAAATATTCTGACTATAAAAGAGATGTGAATTTATTATTAACTTGAAATTATTTTTAGATTGAAAAAAATAATCGTAGTAATCGACCAGCAGCTTACATTGGATCTAACGACTTAAAGAAAAAAACTAATTTGACTGTTCTGCTTACTGTTACTGTGATGACTGGAATATTTTTATCAAAGACTTCTTTTGTAAAAAAAATATTAGATTAATAATTAATAAGGATAAATTATCAATAATAGAATATGATTATATTCAATGATGTAAGTCATGAAAAAAGTATTATTATTTTTTAATCTAAAGATTTATTAAAAATCGAAGTTGTAAGTTGTAATAAATACTCAAAATACTTGAATAGTCGTAAGTATTAATTTTTGAAGTAAAAATGTAAATTTATGGATTTCAAATGTAATTAAAAGATATCTTTGATATTTTTTATTAATTTCAAAAAAATAATTAAATATAAAAGTAAATCATTCTATCATAGTTGAATGTATTGAACGATTCAAACATTAGCAATGTAAGCTTTATTCGCGAATAAGAAATTTCCCAATTTGATAATTGCATACTCTTTAATCTTTAAACAAATTTATTATTATTCCAATAATTTTCATTAATAAATTTAGTTAAATTAATTAACTTGTCGTAAAAAAAAAAAAAAAAAATGGCTCATAAGATAACAAATATAAAATTCTCAATAATATAGTAGCAATATTCGATATGCCTAATATCATTTAGTTTATATTTTCATGATTTAATAAAAATAAAATAATTATTGAATTTTAAATACTAATAATTAAATTCTCATTACATTTATCCAGTAAAAATAAAAAAAAATTATAATTACTTTTCAGTGTGATTTATAATAAAAAAATTTATTTAAATCAGTTATAGTAAATACGTTACTTAATAACTAGTAATCAATAGAAATATTATAAATATTTACATAATTTGATAAAATTATTTATTTATGTAGTGTTGTCACTTAAATTTACTAACTTCATCATTAAAGGAAATAGTGGATGAAACGAGGGAAGATTACGCTGTCTAATAATTAATTCATAACGTTGCAAAGTTCCAGTACATAATGTCAGTCGATCTTTTTCACTTGGATGATTGTCCAACCATTGTGATAATCGACTTATTGACCATCCAGCGCTCTACAATTTAATTTTAAAAATAAATAGTAGCATAAAATATAAATTATAAATAATAAAAAAATTTACTTGATGTGGAGATTGTAATTCAGGCGGAGCACTCGAAAAAAGATGAAGAAGAACAAGTGAAGGTGGTACACCACCTTCACCTTTCATCTCCACAACTTTTTCAACCATTTTTTCCGGTCCCAGTGTTAGCAAAGATTTAAGAGCTCTCAATGTACGATATTGTTGTTGTTCTAACATTCCTAATTGACCTCCTCGACACAGTGGAGCAACAGCAACTTCCATCTAGTAATATCATATTTGTTTATTATTATTTAAATCTCACTATCATTATAATAGAAATTTAAATATAAATAAATAGGAAATAAAAATATTTAATTAAAACCTGAGCAAAGTCAACAATTAGTTTAGCTCGGCCATATTCACTTAGTGGCCGTATTAAGCAAGCATGACGGACAAAAAATTCTATACATCTTGAAGCAACAGCATTACAGCTAAAATATTAAATTATTAATTATTTTATATTTTTAATAATTACAATTATCTGATGAATAATTAATAAATAAACTTACCATTCAATTACAATCGTTTGATTTTTATAAGGCGCAAGGAATGTACTAACTGTCCGCATGATGAAACCTTGTAATTCTTTTATATAAAGTGAACATCCAAATTCACGAATCTGAGGATTATTAAGACTAAAAAAAATATATATATATAATATAAATATTTTATTCAATTTTATTAATTGTAATAAATCGCGTTACTAATTCCACAAGGGCTTATATTTTTATACGCCCTTTTGGATTTAGTCACTAAGTTTAAAATCAAAAGGACATATACTTTTTTTGCACGACTCATGATGCGAAGCATCAGAGAGTGCTTTACGATCGAAAAATTTTTTTAATTTCTAATCATATTGTAGACTTATTCTAAAGCTGAAAAAAATTAATCAATTTTTAGCTATAAAATAAGTCTACAAAACGATTAGCAATGAAAAAAAAAAAAAAAAAAAAAAAAGATACACCTTTTTGACTTTAGAAAATTTCCTAAAGCCAAAAGGGCGTATGAAAATATAAGTACTTTTGAAATTAGTAACTTGATAATATTTATTAAACATACTCTCGAAATTCAGGATCATCATGCATTGTCAATATAATACTTTCAATAGCATCCGTAATTGAAGCTATAAGTGGAGCTAGTATATTTTTAGTCAATGAATTAGTATCCTCAAGAGCATTAGCAATAATAACAGCACCTTCTTGTGGTAAACTACCCGCTAAATTAGCGACAACACGATTCATTTGTGTTGCAAGATAATATAATAAATTAGCTAATGTAATATTAGTCAATTGTCCAGATGTTGGTGAGTCAATAACTTGGCTAGCTTCACCGCTGGTTATTAAACCTTGTTCACATTTTAAACAAAATAATCTTATAGCTTTTCCCACATTACGTGCAACAACTGTTGATAGATTTTCATCAACCAGTGAAACACTTATTTCACTTGTAATTGTTCTTATTAAACTATCTATTTCATCTTGACTTGGTGAAGCATCATCCGAAAACATTGTATGAACTGGATCCAATAATCGTGAAACAGAACGTGACAAATAGGCATTTTCAAATGGTGATAAAATATCTTTACTTATTGTATATGTACCAATTAATTGTGATTTTTCTTTTAAACGTTTCCTTAAATCCAAAAATATACGTAAAAATTTTGGATACTCGCCTTCTAATGCTTGTTTTATAAAAGACGATGCTTGTGAACGTTCAATGAATATTTTAGCTAATAGTGTTATTATTTTATTCCAAAATGATTGAGATAAACCTTCAAATTCTTTAGTATAGTGCTCTAATAAAATTCTTTCAAGAAATTCAATTTGTATGCAATGGGTGTACAATGTATCTTGAAGTAAACGATCAAGATTTTCCCAAAGACGTACACGTAGATTTCCAGATGAGCCTGGTGATGGCAACGCCGCTCTACCAGGTCCACCCCTTTTTATTAAATCTTGATTAGTTGGTAATGAGACATCTAAAGCTTCTCGAGCAACTTTTTCTATTTCTGATAGTGCTAATTTTTCATTTTTCTCAATGGCCTTAGATAAAATTCCTAAATTTTCAAATACCTGAAGTGCTGTACTAACTTTAACATTATCGGAAGATTCTAATCCCTGTGACAATGTAGTAGTTGCTATTTTTTTAACCGTTAGTTTGTGAGATTTTACAGCTTGTTGATCATTAGCTATTAAATTTAATCCTATTAAATCATCATCAAACATCAACTGCTCAAGTTCATTAATACTCTTAGCTGCTTTTATTATTTCAGAGCTTTGTGTTGCATTATTTATTTGTGAATCTAATTTTTGTGAATGCAATAAATGTTGAACTCTGCCGACTTTTCTCAAAAGATTGGATGCTTCATGGAGTCTTGTTAGGATTATTGTTTGTGATTCTAATTTATTGAATGGCTCAATTATTTTAGCCCTTAATCGTTCTACTGATGACAGCAAACTCTATAATAAATATTTAATATAATAATTCCTGATAAATAATTAATTAATTATATTTAATATATAAATTTACTTGAACGTGAGTTTGCATAACTGATAGAACGCCTTCTATTTTTTCAACCCATGTTACTTGAGACAATAAATCTTCATGATTTGTAAGAACTATTTGATGTAACTCAGCATCTAATATCTCTAAAGCTTATTGACAAATAAATACATTAATACAGCTGTCAGATTCAATATTATTAGTTATAGTTTGTGATAAAAATATACCTTTTCCAAATTTATTTAACTGTTGAGCAACAGTGAGCAACTTATTAGTATCATTTATTTGAGCTTTTGGGTCTAAAAATTGTTTTAAAAAATCTAAAATATGAAAAATTTTAATTATTAAATAGTTATATAAATAAAATATTGTTTGTGAACATAGAAAAAAATTAACCATCGTTTTCTATACTTTGAAGATCAACAATTTCACCCATATTTAATTACTTAAGCATGTAAATTATTAAGAATTAATTTTTTATTATTTATATTAGAATCTATGAAATATTATTTTTTTTACAACAATCATTTTTTATGAATCGTGGCAATAAACATGATAACCTAACTTTTAAAATATGCGCGCGCATTTGATATTAGCGCGTTTAAAATATTTGAAAGAATATCCAAATAAAAAAATCTGGAAATTGGTTGACCCTGCGGGCCAGCTCCAAAACTTCCCGCTGTTTTCGAGCTCAAACAGCTCAAAAACGTTATTTGAGGTGTTTTTAACTTGACAATTCTTTGTATTACATTAGATTTTTCAAGCTTGAAAACAGAAATATTTTACATTAAACTTGGAAAATTCAAGACACCGAAAATAATTAATAAACAAGTTTTCTTAGAATTTTTATTCACGATTAGGTTCAATAAAATCAATGTATTCAGGTAGAAAACAATGTAAGTGATTGAAATGAGTTTTGACTCAGATCATAGCTTTAATATTTAAAATATCCGAAAAAAATGTTAAAAACGGTGTCATTTCAATTTTTCTGTTGATAGTATTATTTAAACTGAAAAACGAATTGCATTGCGTTATGTGATGATCAGAAGAGACCATTAAGACGAAAAATTAGTATGACTTTAAATACATTGTAGTATATTATATTATGATTTATACAGAAAAAATGACATTAAATGATATTTTTTACAATTTCGTCATCGATATATCTTTTAAACTAATCAACCGATTTTGATGTTCGAGGTTGCAATCGGTGCGTATTATTGAGTTCTAAAGCTGATTAGATTTTGGAGATGTTAGATTTCGTCGTTGCAAAGATATTCGTGAAAAACCGATTTTCAATATTTCTTTCTCCCACGATATCTCTCGAACCAATATGCCGATTTTGATGTTCAAGGTGTCAAATGGCGCGTTTTATTGAGTTCTAGAGCTGATTAGATTTTAAAGTTGATCGTTTGAATCGTTTCTGAGAAATTAGGAAAAATCTATAAAAAAAAATGTTTTAACTTCTCGCTAAGAAAATTGAAAATTTTCAAAAATTCGGGAAGTTATTGGTTTCGATCCGATTTTCGAAAATCGAATTTCTAACAGATTTTGACGTTTTGAGGTTCTAGGAAATTATTCTGACTAATTTCAAGATAATGTCCGAGTGTATGTATGTGTGTAAATATCTGTAACTTTTGAACAGATGAACCGATTTTAAATGTCAAGGTGGCATTCAACACGGATTGTCAATATCTAAAAGCTATATATAAAAGTTCAAGAGAAACCGTTGTCGAAAGAATGAAAAAAAAAATTTTTTTAGTTTTTTTGAAATATCTCAAAAACGACTTGATAAATCAATTCAAAAACCTGATCAGCTTTAGAACTCAATAAAACAAGTCGATTGTCATCTTAACCATCTCAATTGGTCAATTCGTTCGAGAGATATTGGAGAAAAAAATTATAAAAAAACGTTTTTTTTTAAAACAACGGCATACAAAAGTATTTTCGGACTGGAAAATGTATTCACAACAATATTTTCGGGCTCAAGGAGTTCAAAAGTTATAAAAGGTTCACAGGAACACAGACACACACACACACACACACACACACACACATACACATACACATACACACACACACACACACACACACATCATTCTGAAAATAGTCAGTATAGCTTTCTAGAACCTCAAAACATCGGCATTTGATGAAAACTCGATTGTCAAAAATTGGGGTGAAAACAATAACTTCCCGAATTTTTTGAAAATCTTCAATTTTCTTAGCGGGAAGTTAAAAATTGTTAAGTTAAATTCTACACAAAGTCAACTATTTTTTTTTGTGCGACTCGGAATACAACGATTTTCAAAAGGTTTAAACTTTTTATACGTTTATAAATAATAATATACTTGAATTATTTATAAATAATTTGAATAGAATAAAAGTGACAAGTTTTCATACATAGTAATAAGATAAAAATATTTGAGAACGTGACATTTTAATGAATGTTTAAAACTTAAAATGTCTAATAACTCAATGTTTAAAAATAATATATTAATCTTCATTTATTCTTTAAGTAAAGAAGATTTCAGTAATCGATAATAAGTATTCTATTCATTTGTTACACTTACTTATTGAACTGATCTTGAAACATAAATTAAAAAAAGAAATATATATATATATATATATATATTTTACGATGAGTAAAATATTGTTCATATAAATCTCCAAAAATTGCGATTTAGTTAAAATAGAAAAATCTAAAAAATTGAAAAAGGTTAATAAATATTGGATAGAGATTATTAATGAATATTTGGCAACGGTAGATTTTTCCTAGATAATTATCCGAATTGCTCATTACTCATTACATATTATTGAAACTCCTTGTAATAATAATTACAACGGAAAGTTAAATTCTTATCGTGAAACTAAAAAAACAAATTTATTTTTGTTGGAAGCAAAAAAAATTTTAATTTTTAATCCCATACGTTTGAACGAACAACATAGAAAAATTATAAATTTAAAATAAATTCCAGACAAATTACAACACATTTTTAGAAATAAAAAAATAGATCAAGGCAAATTATTAACTCTTATCATTTGATAATGTACAATTTTAATGTACATTTAGTATACATACGAACATTAAAACGATATTACATTAATATAAATAATCTTAACTTATGTAATTAAAAATAAAGGACTGTTGAATTATTGTTTTTTAAAAAAAAAATTAAGAAATAAAACGATTTTTAAAAAGTACCTCAATACATAACGTTTATTAAGGTGTACACATGTTGACTTAATTGTATTATTATTAATTATTATTATTATTATTAATTTTTCTTAAGATTTTTTAAAATTGTAATTATCCTACATTAGTTATTTATTTATCTGCAATAGTATGAATAAATATTTCATACTTTGTATTTTATTATTTTTTTTGCCGAGTGAAACATTCTGTTTTAGTTTCATTGACCCTATTATAAAATAGCATTGATATACATATTTACAATACATATGTACAGTTGCTTCAATTCGTTCTATATGAAATAGACATTAATTTTTTTCTATTTCTTACGTTGTCTCTTCATTTATTCATTTATTTGTTTATTATAATTAATTATTTCAATTATTTTCATTATTTTTTTTTTACTAAACAAATTGCACGTTCGGACATCGATGTTGGTTTCTTAACTAAATTTACGAGCAATTTATTTATATATATATATATTTTTTTTTTAATAATTATACGATAGTTTAAGAATATATCCGATATATTAAATATTACAGACAATCAAGTTTATTTATTTTTTATACTGCTCTCTCGACACATATAGATTTTTTTTTCTCCACTTTCATTCTCGCTCTTTTTCTCGTAAATAATCATCATAAATTTACAATTAACATACCAACAATATTCCGAGTACTTGCGTATTATCTTCAATTAATTTACCTTAATTATTGTTTTGGTACAGCGTTGAAGAATAATTTGCGCCTAACTATTTAAATGATAATAATAATAATAATAATGTGAATGATTTATTCTGGATTCTCTCTTCAATTATTCGACCTATTAAACTTTCATACTTATTCATTTATTTATAATTTTTTTTTAATAATAATATTCATCAATTATTGAATTAATAATTAAAATACTTAAATATTAAACAAAACAAAAAAATGTCCAAACATAATAGTTATAATTATTATTAATATTAATGAATTAATTAAATTATTAATATAATCTAATTTGAATTATTCGTTTAGTTTTTATTTGCAGAGAGCAGCACACAGAACCAACACCATCAGTCTTAATATTGGAATTTACCAATAAAAATCACTTTATGCATTGCAAAAAATATAAATATAGAAGAATAACAACTAAAGTATATCGCAATTGTTATCAAGTTTGTAATTATTATTATTTTGTTGTTGTTGTTGTTGTTGTTTTTTATAAACTAGTGATAGCATTATTTATTTATTTATTTTTCATTTATCATTAATAAATTGTAAATGAGCTTATATTTGTAATTTACGGCTTAATAAACATGCATTATCAATTCAATTTGGCCGTCGTCATTATTACATATTTTATTTAAATATTAATATGTTATCATTCAATGTCACTTTGTAAAACAGTAAAAAAAAACTCACAACATCTGACATGTTGAGAATTCTCGCATTAGTAATATATATTTATAATATTTATTTTTGTTCACCATATTATTTAATGATTAATTATTTTTAATGCTTTCAATTTATTATTACTTGGCAAATTTATTATTTTATTTTGTTTATTGTTTTACGTAATCCCTGTACTCTCGTATTCAATAAAACAAAAAAAAAACGCCAATAATCACTTTTGTTAAGATTCTTATACTTTTCCACTATTTTTCTTTACCTTCTTTTACTTTTATTATTTACTTAATTTTTTTTTTATTTTTTTTAACTAATTAATTAATATTACTAAGTTAAATAGCTTAAGTAAATAGTTAGGGTCTTGAGTGGCTGAATCTGTGAATCACATTATTTAAAGACCATAAATATATATAATATATAATGAAATTAATGACGTCTAATAATTAACGTCAAAATAAATATACGTGATTATCATGTATATACTGAAAGAAAAAAAAATGTAAGAAAAAAAAAAATCAACAAAATTTCAACTAATTGAAACAACATATCGTAATAACAAAGAAAAATAATACGATTTCTTAAAACAAACACGGATAATTCTTTAAAAAAAATATATATATATCTATAATAACTATTAAGATAAAATTGGATAAAAAAATCCACAATCACAATCACTCACAATTAATTAAATATAAACCCACTGGGTGTGCATTGTCTACATTAAATTCAGACTGATTAATATTTATTATGATCATACACTGTCTTATTAAGAGTCAAGATAAAAAATAAAAAAAAAATAAAAAAATGAAATTAAAATAAAATAAAATGAATAAGTTGGCAATTTAATTTTCAGTATTTACAGGCTCACGAGCATGATGAATTCTTACGTGCTTATTATGATTTGACTTGGTACTGCTTGATTTACCGCATATGTGACACGTGTATGGTCGTGCACCACTGTGAACACGTAAATGCTCTTTTAGATAATATGACCGGTGAAAAGTTTTATTGCATACGTCACACGTGTACGCTTTATTTTCTTCATGTTCTTTAACATGTCTTAAACAATTGTATTTTCTTATAAATTGAGCGCCACAATAATTACATGTATACGGTCTTACATTTCTATGTGAGTTCATGTGTGCTGTATAATCGCTGTGACGATAAAATGCAGCGCTACACTGATTGCACTTAAAGGGTTTGGTGCTACGTGCTGCATGAGTCCATTTATGTAATTGTAAGTTCCACTTGGTACTGAATGCTTTTGAACACACCTGACACTCATAAGGACGTTCTCCATTATGTACACGCATATGAACCGACAATGATGAACGTAAATAGATGCACTTACATATTGGACATTCAACATTTTCATTTTCACGTTGAGCATCTGGTACAAAACGACGATTATGAGCCCGTCGCATATGACGTGTTAAACTAGCCATGTGTATAAATCTTTCATTGCAATAGGTACATGCTTTAGGTTTTTCATCGTGTGTTTCCTTATGCCAAGCAAGCTTTTTTTTTGTATGAAATACTTCACCACAGTGACATATATAATCTTTTAGTTTACGTTTTATATTTAAATGATGACGATTTTTATGTTGAGTTAAATTTGAGTATCTGCGGAATGTTTCATTACAGAGATTGCATTTAACTGGTGCATTACCTGTATGACCATTCATATGTTCATCTAATTTTTGTTTTGTTAAAAATGCTTTATCGCAAACTGTACATGGAAATGGTTTAATACCAAGATGACGTTTCATATGTAATTTGAAATTTTGTTTACGATAAAAATATTTACCACATTGAGAACATTCAAGTGGATGAATTTTTAAATGAGCATTAAATAAAGCAACTGAAGGAAATTCTTCATTGCATATTTGACATTTTGAAATATCATGAAGACGTCGCGCAACTTCGGTGCCATGAACACGTCTATTGTGCATCTGTAAGCTTCGTTCAGAACTAAAACGTTGTGTACACATGGCACATGAAATTTCTATACCCTGTGTTAAAGCAAGACTTTCAGTTTTTTCAACAGTTTCAACTTTACTGATGTCACTTAATTGTTGTGGTGGTTGCATTTGATGTAGCAACGGTTGTTGTTGTTGATAGGCCTGTTGAACATGTATACCAGGAACAAAAATATCCTCAAAAGGATTCATGGGACCATCGAGAAGTTTTATATCTTTTGTTTCAGATTGTTCAGCAATACCACTATTACTGCAACTATTACTTGGACCAGCTTCTTTGTGTACAGTTGTACTGTGAACACGTCGTTCTTTCGGACAATCAAAAACTTCTGAACATTGTGAACATTTAAATGTACGTTGTTTTGTTGGTGTTTTTCTATCACGATCAAGAAATAAGCTGGAAGTAAAGTGAGTAGCGAGTGAACGACTATCCAACAGTGGTACACCGGCCTCATTATCAGATCCCTCTGACTCTTCCCAGCTTTCACGTGCCATCAGATCATACGATGTCGACATACGGGAGGACTCCTGACCAACGTATAGCTGCTTAAATAAAAAAAAATATAATAAAATAAATATCAACTGTTATTATCAATATCTTTATCAAAAGTTTATAAACCGGTTAAATTTCTCACCTGCCAAGCCGAGTGTTCCGTGCAGCCGTTGCTTTCCTGCTCAGACAGCTCTCCCCTTGGTGGCATCGTCTCATCAGCCCGCATATTGACACTCTTAACTTCTTCATCAATACCTGCACCACCTTCACTGCTTGCCATTGACTGTTGACTTGTTGCACTGATTGCCTTCTGCGAGGATTCACTTATAAATGTACTAGGAACAAGAATTTGAAGTCCATCAAATTCAAATACATTCATAGGACCTGAATGGGCGTCTTCGTTGATATTAAGAAGCTCAGTCGTTGGTATGTGGTTTACTGTTTTAGTTAATGTTGATTGAAAACTCTTAGATTCGATACTTGCCGTAGTAGGTTCTATTGTTTGGGATGAACCACAATTTAAATCTGATTGATGCGTTATAACTTCACTATTAGATATTGAATAATTATCATTAGTTATTGATTGTTGCGAGTGAATTGCTGTAAATGAGCTAACATGTTCAGTAATAACAGACTGATGAAAGATTCCACTGGAATTATTTTCTGATTTTCTTACAGTATCAATACAAGCACCTTCAGATATATCATGACTTGACCTTACTACACTGTGATCAACTTGTGAACAATCAACTAGATGTTTCTGACTTCTTATTGAATCAGTACTTTCTTCATCATGACTGTCACCTTCCATGTGATCAAATGATCGCATCGAAACCGGTGATGATGGTTTACTAAGATCTCTACGTACTCGAAGACCAGAGATACCACTGATTGCTGATAATGGCGTATGAGAACGTGCATTATCAAAATCTTCATTTTGTTTAATAAATGGTGTATGTGGACTAGCTATTTCTTCAATCTCCATATCCTCTTCATCAAAATTACCACCCACACGTTTAGCTTCTTCCTCTTCTTCTTCTTCTTCTTCTTCTTCTTCCTCCTCCTCATCATCATCATCATCATCATCATCATCATCGTCATCATCATCATCATCTTCATCATTATCATTTTCTTCATCGTCATCTTCATGATCAGCATCAACTTGCAGTGCAGTAGCATCAAAACCAGCTGGATAAGAATTAAGATTTTCAGTTGAACCACACTCTGATCTTGTATAAGACCGTGATATTTTTTTTGACGCTGATACTGGAGACGCAGGCGCTGATAAACTATGTCTATACCGATATGCATAGTCCAAGTCGCATTCGTCAATAATAATCGTGTCAATGCACTTTTCCCTTTCTACGCAAGCTTCACTGTCATTAATATATTTAATTTCGTCAATTGTTGTAAAATTATTTTCTGATTGTTGTTGTTGTTGTTGTTGTTCTCCTTCTTCCTCTTCTTCTTCTTCTTCCTCTTCATCATCATCGTCTTCTTCTTCTACCTCTTCTTCTTCTTCTTCTTCCATTTGTTCTTCATTTTGGGTTGTAATTGTTTTAAGGTTAGGTTCTGAATTGGGTTCACGAACAGCATTTGTTTGCTCATGTGTCTCAACAAAACCAGACTCGATCATTGTAATAAGAAGATGCTCGAGATGTTCTTCTTCATTTTGCTGACATGTTTCTAATACCATCGGAGTTGGAGCTGAATTTATTTGTGACTCAATAGGCTTTGAAGAGTTTAATTTTTCAACATTACTCTGTTCTTGACTCTCAAATTTATCTTGTTCTTGTCTATGCTGATTTAATCGTGTATCAGTACCACTATTTTCACTGTCAATTTGACTATTATATGTAGATGAAAATCTCTGATGTTCTTGATCCTGTTGTAAATGCTGTTCATTTCTACATTGATTATTAGTATTATCAACTTCTGGTTCTTCCATATCCGGAAGAATACTCTCAGACTTTTCTTCTTCAGGCACTGCTGATTCAGCATCATTTCTCACAATTTCACTATTATCTACCGCTCGTCTCGGTGAATTACTCTGGGTTTGCTGATCTCGATGATCCAGTTGTCTAACCGAATTATCACTATCATTATCATCGTGTCGTATATCTGTTGTATTTTCTGTCGATTGTTGATTTGAATTTGTACAAGTGTCCATGTCTGGTAAAATTCTTTCCATATTTGCCTCTGAAATCATCTCAGGTATTAATTGTTTAGGTTCATTAGTACTAGTAGATATCATAACATTTCTTGTAGTTTCAGTGTTAGCTACCGTAACTACCGGCCTAATACGGGTAGTTGAAATTGCTGATACTGGTGAAATCATCTGCACAGTCGGTACCTGTTGCTGTTGGTACATGTATGGATTATAGAGCATTTGCATCATCTGATTTGCCTGAGGTGGTGCCATCGCGTACTGTGGAATCATCATAGTACCATTGTTGAC
The DNA here is from genome assembly GCF_026212275.2 of Microplitis demolitor. Classification (NCBI taxonomy): domain Eukaryota; kingdom Metazoa; phylum Arthropoda; class Insecta; order Hymenoptera; family Braconidae; genus Microplitis; species Microplitis demolitor. Next base: position 12,039,577 of record NC_068552.1, on the reverse strand, counting down.
AAATTGTTGATAATTAAAAGAGGCAAACTGTGGTGGCATCATTGCATTGATCGGTGGACACTCAAAGACAGGTCCAATGGGAAACGGGGCCTGCGTAGGAATGTGAGCAGCAGCAACAGCTGCTGCTGTTGGAGCTGAAGCTGAGCTTTGGGCATTGACCTGCTGTTGCGGCGGTGACGGCTGAAGGGTTTGCGGTACCTGAGGCACTTGGGTTTGAGGTAACTGAAGAGACGACAAATTTGACGACGAGCCACTGGCTTTTATCAGTGCCTCTATAACTTGTTCCTTTGGATGGGTGTCCAGGTGCCTCTGAAGACTTATACCCTCTCTGAGGTAGAGTGTACATACGGGGCATGCGACCGCCCCTCCGGTATCTGTCGTAACGCCGAGTTCCATCTTTACTGTCTCTCTTACACTCGCGTTCTAAATTATCTTGTGGTCGTAATCTGCCCTACAGTTTTTGTCCTACATATATGTATTTTATATGCGCACTATATCGAGGAGAAAAATTAATTGAAAATTAAAATTAAAAAAAAAAAAAAAAAAAAATTAAAAACAAAAAGAAAACCACTAACAATCGAAAAAAACTATATCAAGAGAAAGAGAGAGAGAGGGAGAGAAAAAGATTTTTCGTTTTAGTAATATTGTCAAGTGTCGTCAAAAGATGAATCTCTCAACCGTATTAAATTATTGTCCTTCCTCAACCTCTCTCTCTCACACTTTCCTTCCGTATCTATTTTTCTCACTTGTTTCAAGTACTCGCTCTTTCTTTTTTCTCCCTTGTTTGCTCTCGCTCACCAACCGTGTGATATTTTATTTCTTTCTAACTTATCGGTCGTGTGTGTTGTGTATCTCTGTCTTGTTCTTCACCTCCTCCTTCTGCTGCTGCTCGTTACACTGGTTTATTTGTTAATGTTAACGTATTCCTGGGGTGCTCATAGCATTACTATTATTTTTATTTCTGTTATTATTTTTTTTTTTTTTTTTAAGTGTAAAGGTTAAGGTGATAAATATTTAAGATATTTATGTGTTCGGGCCCTATCAGGCCTTTACATAAGGCCTTATACGGCTCAAGCAATAGAGCCTTAACACGGTAAGCTGTGCCCCAAAAATATCGACGTCCATGGCCGCCTCCTTCTTCAACTTCTTCTCTTCACTCTGGCAAATGCTGAATGGCAATGCAACTGAGTGAGACCAGAAAGGCACACACGACACGGGCACACACTGGCTCCGCTCTCGCGGGGGCCACAAATCGATATCCTGTTAAATCGCCAGCCTCCCCTGTTGTGTGCCACTGGTGGGCTTTATTAAATTATACCTGCGTTCACGTCGTGCCAACCCAACCGTTTGTTACACTCGACGTTATAGCTCTCTCTCTCTTCACACCATATTCCTACACCAATTATATACCACATCTATACAATATATTTATTATTTATTTAACATTTAAAATTAACAACTCACTTGCTGTATCACAAAACTATACAGTACGCATTTAACTCACGTCACTTTTAATAAGTTTTATCAAAACGACATGTTTTTTTTTTATTTATTATTCAAGTCCACTCGCAGGCCCCGAAAACACAACAGATAACACGACGATCCAGACAAATGCTCCAGCTGGGAATAAGAGCAATATGAGAAACAGCAGCAGAAACTCTATTGATTCCAGCGCCAACGACAAACTTGGACACTAAACTGACAATGAAAAAAATAATAATAATAATAAAGATTGAGAGCCAGCCGAATAAAAAAAAAAGTAGAATCAGCGTTACTCTCTTTCATATATTATTGATACTAATAAATAAATAATTTTTTATAAAATATTTTCATTAATAGTTAATGGAAATTAAAAAAATTTAATACATTTTTTTTATTGCTCCATTTTCACACTTTTGTAGACTTTGGTTACATTTCGAAAAGCGCTTATAGTGTTAGAGCCAACTTGGCGCGAAATTTCAAAATTTTTTTTGAATTTATTCAAGTGACAAAAATTACATTCAAAATAGAAAATATAACTGAAGATTCCTGATTGGACATACAAAGTTACAAAATTTTACTAAAACAACAAATTTAAATAAAAATGTTTTTATAAATTATTAAAATTTAAATAGTAAACTTCCGTGACAAAAAATTACACTACCGCTCCTTAACTCAATTGATAAAAACGTGGAATTAGATTTGAATGTCATCTATTGATAAGATGTATAAATATATTTTCGCTCTTTAAGTGTTAATGACATCTATTGTAAAAAAAAAAATTCAATATTTTATCTTGAAAGCGGATTTGCTTCTTTAATTCTTTAATATTTTTTATAGTTACTTTATTTCACGTAGGAGATGAGTGAGAGAGTGCTTCGAGTGCGGCCGTGTGATCGACTTGTACAATTAATCATACAGTAGCTTTTAGAATTAAAAATAATGATTTAATATATATATATATATATATTTAATAATAATTGTTTGCTAGAGTATGCAGTGTTACAGATAATTATTTATTTAAATATCATAGATATTATTTTTTTATTATTGATACATAAAATTATAAATTTTTATTTTGAGCATAAAAAAAATTTGGAGAATAAGTAAATCATCCAAGTAAGCATGTCTACTGCATGTCCAAGAATTCAACACGCGAATGGCGAAGGAAATCTTGCATCACCCAGAAAAAAACAACGAACAACTCCTGGACAACTTGCTAAAGTAACCGTCGTCCTTGGGGCACAATGGGGTGACGAGGGAAAAGGAAAAGTTGTTGATATGCTTGCTGATGACGCTGATATTGTATGCCGGTGTCAGGTAATTTATTTATTTATAAAATTATTATTACAATAAAATTATTTATTCATTTATTTTTATTCAATTAATTATTTAATTTATATATTTTTAAATAATTATTAATAGTAATTACGGTAGTACAATTATAATCAAGTTTTTCAAGGTCTCATTAATCTGTTTCATTTGGCTTCCTCTATTGTATAGCGCGTGACTTAGTAAACTATTAGTTCCAACGTACTATTAAGTCCGGGCAATAATGTATATTTATTTATTTTTTTTATTAGCCATTAAATTTTTATGCATGATGTAAATTATTATTTATTTGAAAATTGCATCAACAATTATTATTAATATACTACAAAAGTAGATAGTGTCATTAATTTTTAGCACTTGCTTTTGTTGTAGATGAGCTAGAAAATTTAAACGTCTACGAATGATGAAATAAGACCTTGGCAGTAATCGAGGTTGATATTTTTAGCATTTAACTTCTCACCTTGAAAAATTTTATATTTTTTCATTATTTTTTTTTTTCTTTTATCTATAACTATTGTTATTGAGTGTACAAATACAGACTTTATAACTTTATTTTATCTATCGTCTATGTTAAATAAAATTAATTGTAAGCTCATATAAAATGATTACATTAGTATTATTATTATTATTTCTTTTTAATTTTTTAACACAGGATGCTCGAAAGATTAATAGCATTAATATTATTATAATAATCTTATTATTTTATTTTTTAATTACAGCTTATCATTTATCTTGTTACGACAAATTAATCAATAATTTAACGCATTTTAATTTTTCATATCAATTGCTAATTTATTTGGTTTTTTTTTCTTCATACATTTATAGCAAGAAGATAGTATTGTTATTGTCTGATGAAATACAAATAAAAGACATAAGTTATATAGTTTATTTAAAAATCTTATAATATGAATAGATTATAAATTTATGTCAATTACTGAGAGGAATAAAAAAATTATAATTTAGATAGTCATGGTATCCTTATCTACGAGTAATTTTTTCAAGACTGTACTTTATCAAATGTCAATGTGTGATAAAATTTTGATGTTAAAGTCTAACTGAAGTCTGAATTCTGTTATAAATTTTAAAGACTCATAATGAGTAATTTCATTAATAGATAACAATGTAATCAATCAACAATGTATTTACTTAATTAAATTTTTTTTAATAATGTACTTGAAAATAATCAAATTTTCATAATTAAAAATTTAAGTATATATTTTTTATTAAATTATTTATTCAATATTAAAAATTTTTATTTTTATTTATGTTAAATAATAATTTTATATTTGATTCTTTAATTACATTGTTATCTGATATCTTATCTTTATAATCATAAATATTTATGTACATGTGATGCGGTGTGTTGTGACTCATGTCATGTTTGAACAATACTGAATATTATTTCAGGGAGGAAATAATGCAGGTCATACGGTAGTTATCAATGGCGGTCAATTCTTTTTTCATCTACTACCTAGCGGAATTATTAATCCAAGATGCAAATCCATTTTAGGTAACAATTTATTTAAATTAATGGAGCATCTCAATTTATTTTTTTATCATATACTTATCTCTCTCTCTTTCTGTCATTAAATGAGACACGTACATTTCCCTATAAATTTTCTTCATAATAAATTAAAAAAAAAAAAATACGAAAATTAAATTTTAATATTTTCATACCTCAGTAAAGTCAACATAATTTTATCTTTATTTTTATAATTCAAATCAAAATTTATCTATAAATTACTGTATGACGTTAATTTTAAATAATTATTTATAAACTAACTCCCAATTTATTACTTATTTTTTAACTATGTCATGTCTAATGTCAATTAAGTAAATTGCTCAAGGCAATAAATTAAAATGAGTTCAAATTTTCATGTCAACGTTAATACATTTTATCGATTTAATAAATAAAAAATATTTTTATTTAAAAATAAGTTAATCGATTATGATTTCGTTAAAAATATCAACGAAATTAATTATTCATTAATAGTTAATAGTAATGGTGTATGTTGTTTAATGATTATTGTTTTTAATAAATATTTGAATTTATTGTAGGAAATGGTGTAGTGATCCATATTCCCGGATTGTTTGAAGAATTGGAACAAAATGAAGCTAAAGGTCTTAAAGATTGGCAAAATAGGCTCATTATCTCCGATCGTGCACACATTGTTTTTGATTTTCATCAACAAGTTGATGGTATGCAGGAAATGGAAAAAGGATCACAATCATTGGGCACTACGAAAAAAGGAATCGGACCAACTTATTCAAGTAAAGCTACAAGGAATGGTCTACGTATCGGTGATTTGATGGGAGATTTTGATAAATTTGCTGAGAAATTTAACACTTTAGTTGCAACGTATCAAAGAATGTTCCCATCATTGCACGTCGATGTAAAATCTGAGTTGGAACGATACAAAGGGTATTAAAATATGCATACATAAATATATATATTTATACTTTTTTTTTATCGGTCATGTTATTTTAGTTTATTGACTTTTAATCTCAATGATGTCACATATTTTTAATATAATCTTAATTACTCCGTTATTTTAACTATTTTTTGAATAAATTAATTAAGCTGATAAACTAAGTTAATAAATATTTATTGTAGATATGCTGAACGAATAAGGCCACTGGTTAAAGAAACAGTACATTATTTACATACTGCACTTAAAGATGGACAAAAAGTTTTAGTAGAAGGAGCTAATGCTGCAATGTTAGATATTGACTTTGGTACATATCCATATGTAACAAGTTCAAATTGTAGTATTGGTGGTGTTTGTACTGGGCTTGGTTTACCACCATCAACTATTGGAGAAGTTATTGGTGTTGTTAAAGCATACACAACAAGAGTTGGTGATGGTCCTTTTCCAACAGAATTACGAGATTCAACTGGTGAATTGTTACAATCACGTGGTCATGAAATTGGAGTTACAACAAATCGTAAAAGACGTTGCGGTTGGCTTGATTTGGCACTTTTGAAATTTACTTATATGGTCAATGGGTCAGTATTAATATCATAAATATTTTTTTTTAATAAGTTAAATCGCTTAATTAATTGTTAAAATAAATTTAATAATTTTTTTTTTTTTCATGTAGATACACGTCAATTTGTTTAACAAAGTTAGATATTCTTGATACATTGCCAGAATTAAAAGTATGCATTGGTTATCGTTATAATGGAAAAGAAATTGATTATTTTCCAAGTACTGCTTCTGAATTAGCTAAAGTTGAGCCTATTTATGAAACGATTGAGGGCTGGAATTCAAAAACTGAAGGAGTACGTTCACTTGATCAATTACCTCCCAATGCTCGTAAATATGTACAATTAATTGAAGATAATTTAAACGTTAGAGGTAAATATAAAATTTTTTATTTATTTTATAAAAAATACATAAATATATAATTTGTATATTACAATTTTTCATTTTAATAATAATAATAACTAAATTTATTTATGGTTTTTTTTATTTTCAGTCAAGTGGATTGGTGTTGGAGCAGGCCGTGAAAGTGTTATTACTCTCTGACGATTTAATATTCTTAGAAAATTTTTTAAACGCACCATTTTTAGTGTATCTTTAATGATAATAACAATAATAATTAAAATAATAACAATAATGGTGATGATGATGAATGTATTGATGATAATAACAATTAGAAAGAAGCTGATGCACGCACAATGTAATTTTAAAATGAGGCTTATTAATGGAGAGTCATCTGATATGATTGTTATTTATCAATTTAATTAATTGTAACATATTATTAATCATATTGATATTGCCTGTACGGGTAATGAAAATTAAACAAAAAAAAAAATTAACTTTTTAATTGAAAATATCACGTATTTAATTATTTTAAATTTAACTACTGGTTACTTGGGTTTCTCTTCTGTCTCGCGCTCGACGATTTTGAAACCATATTTTTATCTGTAAAATCACATTATGCAAATAACAAACATTAAATAACATATTTATTTTATTTATACAATTATAATTATAAATTTAATCAATACTCACTCGGTTGTGAGGTAAACGTAAGATTGTTGATAATTGCACAACATCTTTACGTGATAGATAAGCATTTTTTTTATATTTCTCTTCAAGGGTTTGCAATTGAATTGAGGTGAATGGAATTCTCGGATGAGTCGCTGGTTTTCTTTTACAAATTTTACCGGCTAATGATTTTCTCGGCAGCTTTGGTGGCCGATAACGTGTACACTGAAGCCAAGAAAGATTTTTACTCGGAATTAATTCATTATTTTCACGAGGTAATTCACACTTATCATTAACTGATTTAATTAATTCACTTGTAGATGATACCGATGAAGATGATGATGCACAAACTGTTTCACTGGCAACTAATTTTAATTTCGTCCTCGACAAATCTCTATTGTCACCCGTACTCGTGTCATCAATTGATTGATTACATTCATAATGAAATTGACTTGTAACATTAAAATTTTCTGGAATATGTATTCTGTTTTCTGTCAATCGCGTGGTGATTATATTTAAGTTTGGCAACTCATTGGTTTTACGTGAACTACGTGCAAGAATACGAGCAATACTAAAATCACTGGATCTTTTATTAGGTTTATGTGATCCAGACATTTTTTGGCGATAAACTAAAAATCTTAGTAAGACTACCCTTGGTTTATATATATCGCTGAATCAAAAGCCTAGAAAAAGAAGGGATGAAGTACCATACGCCGAGCGTCTATTTGCTCTTGTTGCTAAACAGTATCTATTTCGCGATGAATCTGAATTAACCGCATAGTTGCACATTATGACTATCACATTGCACAAGTTTGTGGGGTGATACCGTCCATCATTTTGTTGGTAGCCCCCATACCTGCTCATTGTTGTGTATGCTCTTATACCAGTGTATTATATCTATTGGGGTATCTACCCCAGGAGCCGTAAACCGCCAATAATAACAATGTAATTGATACCACTGGCGGTTTCTTGGGATGTGATCCGCTACTGTTATTGGACACATCTCAATAGACCAGATGTCTCAGTTCAAGAGAGCTTGCATAATTCAAAAGCCACAGGGGTCATCTAATCCGTTAATATGTCTAGTATAAACATACAAGCTGCTTTACTTTGTTACTTTTTTTTTAAGCTTATTATTTCGTTCTTTTTTTTCTGCCTCTCTTGAGTATTATATATTTTTAATCTTAGATATATATATATATATATATATATATATATATATATATATATTTATATTCCTAAATGGTTAATTAATATGAGTACTTTTATATCTATGTAAGCTTCTTAAGAACTAGATAACTATAATAATAATAACTATAATAATATATAATATAACTAGATAATTATAATTATTTTTATCAAATAATTATATAATTTATTCGATTAATTATATTAATTTATTTTTTATATAATAATAAAAGTAAGTAGTCATTTTCTTAATTTAATTAAGAAAAGTCAAAAAATAATGGAGAAGGAATTTTAAAAATAAATCCCGGTATATTCAATATAAAAGATATATTTTGATTTCTAAATTTCAACAGATGACAGAATTTTATAGAATATAATTCAAGTGCTATTGAAAAAGTTGTTTTTATTGAATGATTTTCGTAAATAATTTAAGGGAGATTATTTTCAAATATTATCTTTCTTTTTTTATCTGATCAAGTAGGTCACGAATCACCAGAGAGAGAAATTGTGAGTTATACAATGATGTCAAAGTAACGGTAAATATTTAAGTTTATGAAAATAAAAAGAAAGGTCTAGCTCTTCAAGTTTCTCTGAAAGACAGTTTCATTTAATTTTAATACTATACTAACGATAATTTAACATTATTAATTTAAAATTTCAACGCTTACTCTAACTTAACCCCAAAATTCTAGATAATTTTTATTGATATACAAATATTTATTAGATTAATTAAATTATAAATTAATATTTATGCACTTTATTGCAAAGAAATTTTTTTATGATAGTGAAATAACCAGGCATCCGATAATTATTTAATTTTTATAAATTAATTGAATATTTAAAAACAATTTTTGTTTTTAAATATTCACACAAAGAATTTTCAAGTCTTCGATATGCATTTTTTAAATTTTATTCCTAATAATATTCAATTTGTTAATTTAAAAATTTTTAAGTTACCCGTTGCTTTCACTTTTATAATTTATTGGCAAAAAATTAAAATGGATACTCAGGATGATCTCTAATTCCATTAAAGAAATCAAAATCACATATTCTCGCAGATGGTCCTTGATCTAATTCATTTAATATCTTTATATCATCAGCATCTAATTCAAAGTCGAATAAATCAATATTTTCTCGAATTCTTTTGATATTAGTACTCTTTGGTATAGCAGCAATACCCCTTTGTAAAGTATATTTTAATGCGACTTGTGCTGATGTTTTGTTATGCTTATTAGCAATTTTAATTAATTCATTATTATCCATAATACTGGGAATTTTTTCATTCTTTCCAAGAATATTAACTAATCCTCTTGTACCTAATGGTGAATATGCTGTTACAGTAATACCATTTTTTTTGCAAAATTCAACCTTTAAAAAAATAAAATATCACAATAATCTCATAAATAATATGAATAATAATAATTAAGCAATATAAAAAAAAATTACCATATCATTTTGTTGAAAATAAACATGCAATTCAATTTGCAAATTGGCTATTGGTTCTTTAGAGATAGAAATAATTTTTTCAATTTGTTTAACATTAAAATTTGATAATCCAATAGCTTTAGTTCTACCAGCTAATACTTGTTGTTCCATCTCTTTCCATACAGCAATATGATCTGTACAAGTATCTATTTTTATTTTACCATTTTCATCCGTTGGATGTAAATCATCACCAACTTCTTCAAACGTAAATGGAGTATGAATTAAATATAAATCTAAATAATCTAACTGTAAATCATTAAGTGATTTTTTAATCCATTTTTCTACACCGCCTGGACGATTTCCTGTTGGTGGTAACTAAAATAATTAAACATCATATTTAATATTAAATAATTAATTATCCTCTAATTGAATTATTATTTCATTAAAATATAATTATATTAGACAAAAAGTTGTCTACCTTTGTAACAATAAATAATTCTTCTCTTTTAACTTTTCCAGATTTAATCCACTTATTTAAAACTTTACCAATCACATGTTCATTTTCATAAACTGGAGCAGTATCAATATGTCGGTATCCAACTTCTAAAGCATTCTCTAGTGCTTCTGATAAAACATCTTCTTTGGCCTAAAAAAAAAAAAATAACGATAGTAGTAATTTATTTAGTAATAACTATAAATTATTTAATTTTATAAATATATTTTACCTGCCATGTACCAAAACCCAATGCAGGCATTTTTTTTCCATTGGGTAACGTGATAGAAACTTTGGAAGCCATAGCAAAGTATTAACTTTTGTAGCTTTTGACAGACTAACAATAAATGAGGAAAATTATTAATACTAGTCTTTTCTGAATGTAGTGTCCGTGTAAAAAGGACAATCCCCACCAGTATTATTATCTGTATCTTTAACAGAAAAAAAAATATTATGACCTTACTTTCACAAACATGTGAAGAATCAAGACTTTATTACAATACGTATTGAATTAATTGCAGAACAATTTAATAGTAAAAGTCACTACAGGAACTTGGATGCTTGGTTTTTTTTTCTTCAAATAATAGAATTAATTGCTAAGCTGACTGACATAATATATGTTTGTTATTATTTTTTATTTATGTTCCTTGAGAGAATCATTGAATCGTGAATGAGATTAGTCTCTTGCAACTGATTATCTTAATTGCTGATTATATAAGAAAAATTGTTTGTTTCAGGAAAAAAATAATAAAAATTAAAATGCCGATGGAAAAATAAATTTAAAAATGTATACTTGTATTAATTGTGGAATTGAAGTTGAAGAACTTTATAGAAAATACAGTCCGAGTGTTTTAAAAGTTTTAAAATGTGTTGGTATTAATTTTAATAATTCATTTAAAATAATTATACTAATCTATGATGATTATTTATTAGAGCAATTGTGGAGATTTGGCAGACAAGTACATCGAATATGATCCTGTAATTGTTTTAGTAGATCTTGTTCTGCTTGAAAAACCAGCATATCGTCATTTACTTTACAATAGTAATTTTCAATCATACTGGAAATTGATGGTTGTTTTACTTTTGGGTGAATCATTTAGAGCATGGTCGTTATTTAAAAATTATAAAATAAGTCAAGATTTAGATAATGATGAAAATTATATTCAAAGCAATAAATTTGATAGCGAACGTAGTTTTTATATTCTTCTTGCTCATACTGCGCTATCATTGAGCGCTTTTGTCCTTGTTGTGATAACTAGCACAGAGATACGATGGGTTATTATGGGCTTACGACCGCACAAGTATAAAATATCTGATCTTTTTCATGCATTAATTATTGGAGGTTGTGCTAAACTTCTCGGGCTTCTTGGTGTTATATGGCAATACGTTGCTCCAGAACTTTTTTATATTCTGATTCATGGTTATACTATGCTATGTCTTTTAACCACGTACTCAGGTAAGCTTTATATACTTAAAAATAAATAAATATTATTATTAAATTATACAATAATTTTTTTTACTTTTATATTTTATTTAAATTACAATTTTTATTTACTGATTGTAAATTCGTAACAAATAAGTTACCTCAAATGCTTAACTATTACAAATTCCAAAAATATGCGTCAAATATTATCTATTGTTTTAAATATCGCATAATTAATTCAATTTGATTTATTTTTTTCTTTTGCAATAAAATTTTTTAAATTCTTATACAAATTTTTTACAATCATATGATAAAACATTTTTAATTTTACTACAACCCTCAGTTATCTGCGAGAGTGGAAGGACTGGATCATTAATTGGATTATCTAGTGGATTAGTAGCATACAACTATGTTTCCAGTTTGATTTCTTGGTTTCCATTAATAATTACAAATACTACAGTAACGGATAATGTAACATAATATTGTTAATCATTTAATAAACAGTATTAAATCTGATAATTATATATAAATATTTAAACATCTTTAAATGGAAGAACATTCCAGCCTAACACGAGCCTATCAAAACCACATGAAAATAAATTACATACGGCACCGGGTTCTTCTGCCCATGCTACTGCACATACCATCCTTCGATGACCCTAAAATATTTATTTAAATAATTTATAATGATGTAACGTAAAAGTATTAATTGATATAAATAAATATTTTTATATTTTGTTTAATTAATTTTTTGTATGTTGAAAAAAAACAATATTTTGTTAAAATAAAACATACTCGTCTGCTTGTTCTTGGAAGCCGAGCAAGCCTTTGTCCACTAAGATCAAATAAACGAATTTGTCGATTATCATGAGGTATAGCAACTACTCCATTGCTAGATACTGCTAAACGATTAGCTGCACTGTCACCACGAATTGTAGCAAGTGGACTTCTTATATTACGTAATTCCCAAACCTTTACGCTACGATCGTCTGAGCCAGATACTATTTTATCTTCTCTTGTAAAAACTGCTGATGTTACAGCTCTGTAAATTAAAAATAAATAATATTTATTTAAAAATAAATTAACTTATTTTTGATAACAATAATAAATATAATAAAATTTAACAACGAAAGCAAAATGATAAATTTATTTATTATAAAAATTTCTTACTCAGTATGTCCTTGAAAGACGGATACAGAATGAATAGGTTCTCTAAAATCCCATAGTCGGAATGTGCTATCACGACTTGCAGTAACACACAAACGTTGTGCATGATGAGTAGATACATAAGTTAATTCCTGATCGTGACCGCACAGAGTGTGAATAACTTCACCAGTTTCAGTGTCATAAAGATTAGCAGTTCTGTCCCATGATGCTGTAACAAGTTGATCAGCACCTGGTAGCCAGTCAGCAGCCATAACAACACCAGTATGACCTATTAATTCACGTACTGGTGTTCTCAATGTTGGTAGTTCTTCATTATCATCACCAAGACAGGATGAATTTGTTGGTGTACGATCAGCAGACAAATCTTCAGATGATGACTGTCGTTTAGCAACATCCCAATTAACTGCTGCTTGCCAAATATGAGCTGTACAATCTCCACTTGCTGTAAGTGCTAGGTCTATTGACGGATGAAAACGAATTGAATTAACAGAACCACTGTGACCAATATATTGAAGTAAACAACGTCCACTGTCCATTGCTATAACTCGTGCCGTATGATCTGCTGATGCTGTTGCTATAATCGGTTGTCCTGGACGTCCAACACTTACTTCCCATATACCATCTTTGTGTCCTGCATACTGACGTTGCATTGTGCATGTCATTGTTGGATTTTTAAAACTAGATACTATTTTGCTCGTTTGGGCTTTCAGTTTATGTGAAGCTTTTATTTTTTGAGCGGAACTAGGAGTACCTAACAAAATAATAATAATGATAAATATTCAAATTAAAATATAAAATAATATTAATAAAAAGAACTTACTCTTTGGTTTAAGTGGATTTTTTGAATAATCAGAATAATCTGGAAAATCACCTGGTGGTAGACTGCGTTCACCTGACCCGTAGCATTCACGCTCAAGTCTTTCGTTCAAAGCATCAATTTTTTCTTGCACTGCAATAGAAACTTGAAATAAATAATTAATTAAAGATGGTATGAAGATCATTTCTTGGCCATCTCTTACACCCGATGTTCTCCAGGTAGACCATCTCGAATTCTTTGTGGATTTGTTGAAATAGATCAAATAAACGTGAATGTACAGCAGGAGGGATTGAACTATCCTCAAAGTCTGTTCGAAAGTTCAGGTGATGAAAAGCCATGGGTTGAAGTGGTGTTGAGCCACTTTGACTCAGTTGAGACTGTAATTCGGTGTCCGTACTGCTTTGTACCCTGGGTATTGATATACGTTTGACTTTGCTATTGGATTTAGTGCCAGTGGATGTTGGTGGTTCGCCAGGCATTATGTGTCTTTAGAGTGTGCTTTAAACGGCTTTTAATATTTTATTTTTGTCATGTAGCTAATACATATAGCTGTTATGTGCTATGATCATCCATGCATGTGTATTTAAGCAGCAAGTGATGATTTGAATTCTTAAGCAGTCTCTCACCTGTAAAAATCAATGTTTTTTATACACTGACAACTCTCGGTTCATGGAATATTAACATTATAGTTATTAATCAATTTATCAAATAGTTTAATCTTTTTATTATTAACTTTAATTTATTTATATAATAATAAATTTTATTTAACCTGTGTCTGTAATTGTACGTTCAATTATACAATATTTGTCAAAACTAATTGTCAAAATGACGTACTAATTTCCTATCACTTCCTATAGCGTTCTTGAGTTTCAGCACCATCTGAAATTTTTTATAACGGGTGTATACTTTAAGTTTCAACATTATAATTTTATTTTTATATTACACATTCTAAAAATATATAAAACATTCAAAACCTCATTTATTATTCTTTTTTTTATTTAATCAACAGATATATTTAAAAAATAATATTTTATCTTGAAATTTTTTTATGATACTGAACTTAGTTGACATCTAATAATTTTTGAATTTTTTTAAAACCGATAAATAATAAAAAAAAAAAAATATTCTAAAAAATTGCACCTGTAGTTTTTTTTAAATTTTCTACATGTGCATATTTGTATATTTTGTTTTTTTAGTAATTAATTAGTCGAAAAAAAATCGAAAATTATTAATTGTCTGCTAACTTCAGGATCATAATTTTTTTCTTTTTAATTTGAAATTGCAAAATTTAGGTTTTATTGTAAATAACAATAATTTTTTTGTTTTAAATTCAAAAATCTTAGTTAATTAACAGTCATTATTGATAAACAATTTTAATTCAATTATATTTTATTATTTCAAATACAAATTTCAAAAAAGACAAAAAAAAGAGTAAATCGATGGTTCAACTGATCAGAAAGAAGAAATCTTTTTTTTTTTTTTTAAATAAATATTTATTCTAAAATTGTTATTAATATTTGAAAAAATTACGAAACAATTTCGTACACAACAATTGTCATAAATTTTTCATAAATCCTTTTTTTTTTTTTTTGGAAACAACCCTGAAGTCTTTGATCTTCAACTTTCTTGAATTATTTTAAAAGTATAAATGTAGCAGACATCAGACAAATTTAATAAAAAATATTTTGAAATATATTGTGTTGTATAGCCGCCTGGTTGACTATAGTAAAAGATGTTCTTTTAATTTGCCCTTAGGAACTTGGAGGCGTTCAACTCGCGGAGAATATTTTAGATGCCAGCGCGCGAAATATAATTTGAATTTGAATTTAAAATAAATATTTTATTGTAGGTTTTACTTTTAACTAAAGAAAACTAATGTTTTTATTGAGGAAAATAATAATTATATTTATTCATATACTTTTCACATTTACATCTCTACCGTAAAAGTCTCTACCTCAAATGTAACTCTACCAAGAACAAGTCCACCCTAACTTTTTTACCATTTGCTGATCATACCGCATTAAAATCCTACCAATATATTAATATATTGGTAGGATTTTAATGCTTTTTTAATAATATCTTAATGCTATTTTAATAATTTATATTTTCTGGCCTGAACTGTTAAATTCATATGGCCGTTGTGTGTTTACCTTTACTTTGCGCGGGGTTTTTAAATGTTTAGTTTGCTCTTTCTGATGAAGCCGTATAGTATGTAAGCGTGCTGCGCGGTTGGAATTTTTAGAATAGTGTTGATGTCCATGGGTGTTTTGAATTTGAGTATTTTCAGAGTTTTTAGTAGAGCTGGTCGGTGGTTTGCGTGTCTGGGGCAGTGCCAGAAGATGTGGTTTAGGTCCTGAGTGTGGTGACCACACTCACATGCTGGAGAGTCAGTGAGGTTTTTCCTGTGAGCACTGTAATTTAAATTATAGTGATTGAATCTCATACGACAGAAGGTTGTGATGGCTGGTCTTGAAATGTTTAGTTTCCTGAACCAAGGCTTGTTGAAGCCCTGATAGAAGGTTTCAAAGTATATTTTTCCTTTTTGACGGCCTCTCCATCGTAGGAATTTGTCGGTGGAATGAATGACTTACGAATGCCAAATTTTAGAGTGTCCTCCTTCGTTCTCCCGTGATTCTTCTCTTCGGTTACGAGAGAGGGGGATGTGAGAATAGCGAGGGTGGTTGCGCACGCTGTTGTTAGGTCCCACCATCTCTCGCTTTCATCCCCTCTCAATAGAGCGAGTCCACGCGGACTTTAACGTCACAACAGCTTCATTTTCCCCGGGACTGTCGCTGCCATGAAGTCTTGCCCTATTGTCTGCAGCTTAGGCCCAGCAAAATAATCCCTTAATTGTTTATGACTATTTTGGGAAAGTTTTGCAAACAAGAGGATTATAGTCATAAAGCTATGGTAGTTAACGTCTGTCAGAGGATCCTCGTGGGTTTTCCCGAAATATTCATTTATCTTATATTCTAAGTGACCATTACAATAATTGTGATCTTATTTAAATTTTTATTTTATATCTACTAATTCTATATAACTACTTGTTATCTATTTATCTATGTTATATTTAAATATATAAGGTATTCAAAAGTCCCGCTTATAAATATAATTAGTTTCTTTTATTCTTTGTAAGATGGCTTAGAGAGCACTGTGTAACCCGTTGGCTACACAACAATTGATAATAAATAATATACAGTTTGTATATTTAATTGTGGCGACATCTGACGTCAGAACTATTAATTTATAAATTAAAAATGCCATTGATTTTTTTCATTCACTGGTGTAAACTTAATTGTATATTAAATAAATAATTTTTTAAATATTAATAAAATTTAAATCATGTAGAAGATAATTAACTTTTTTTAATAATAATAATACTAATGATATTTAAAGCAATATAATATAACATTTAAAATTCTCATGCCATTACACCAAGTTATTTATAATATAAAATTAATAAATACGAAATTACGCTGATTTGTCAATAATTAATATAAGTTTTCTTTACGTGTCACAAACTAATTGGTATTTAATAGCGTTACTGTGAAAAAAGTATATTTGTCATCGTGGCAATAAATAAAGAATAATATCTGATTATACATGATTGAATTTAACATGGCTGGTTTTAAAAGAAATGACACCAGTCTAATTCAATATTATTATTACATAAATAAATGATAATTAATAATTAAAATAATAAGTAACTTTATGAATTAAAAATTAATATAGTTTGAATTAATAAGCAATAACAATGAGATCATCACTGACATTTCGATATTTTAAATTCTTTGCCGCTCTTGGTACTGGTGGTATTTTGGCCTGCTGTCTTTTAATGTATCTTTTATTAGATTTGACATTTACACCAAAAAAAACTGCAATAAAAGATTCTGTTGAAAATGTAAATTATCAAATTAATAACTCATTAACTATTTAATGAATATATTAATTAATTTGTTTGTATTTTTCTTTTTTTTTTTTTTTTTAGAACCAATGGCTTCATCTTGAAAATAGACTGACTAAGTTAGAAGAAGATCTGAATAATCATCACAAAGTTATTGATTCGATAAAAGAAGCATCAAATTCAATGCAAAATATCCATTATTCAATAAATAATAAAAAAACAAACGATGTTACATTATCAAATAAATTATTGACATGTAATTTTGATATGAAAAAAGCTCCTGAGGTTGATATTCAAATGTTGGATCTATATCGTCAATTAGAGTTTGATAATCCAGACGGTGGTGTTTGGAAACAAGGCTGGGCTATACGTTATGATGAAAAACAATGGCACCCTAAAAGAAAATTAAAAGTATTTGTTGTGCCTCATTCACACAATGATCCAGGATGGTTGGATACATTTGAAAAATATTATAGTCAAAAAACACAACGTATATTAAGTAATATGGTGATGAAATTAGCTGAAGATAAACGTAGAAAATTTATTTGGGCAGAGATATCATTCTTTAAATTGTGGTGGGATGAACAATCTAAAGCAACACGTGAAATGGTTAAACGTTTAATTGTTGATGGACAATTAGAAATAGTTGCAGGTGGTTGGGTTATGCCAGATGAAGCTGTATCACATTGGATGTCACAATTAACTCAATTAACGGTTGGTCATCAGTGGTTAAAAACAAATTTAGATTATCAACCTACTAGTGGATGGGCTATTGATCCATTCGGATTATCACCTACTATGCCATATTTATTAAAAAATGCTGGATTAGAAAATATTCTTATTCAACGTGTACATTATGCGGTTAAAAAACGTTTAGCCAAAGACAAACATCTTGAATTCAGATGGCGTCAACTTTGGGATACTACCGGATCAACTGAAATGTTAACTCATTTAATGCCATTTTATAGTTACGATATACCACATACTTGTGGTCCAGATCCTAAAATTTGTTGTCAATTTGACTTTTTTCGATTACCTAATTTTGGGCTGAGCTGTCCATGGAGAGTTCCACCTCAATCCATAACTAAAAAAAACGTAGCAATGCGTGCTCAATTATTATTAGATCAATATAGAAAAAAATCACAACTATTTAAATCAAATGTAGTTTTAGCGCCACTAGGTGATGATTTTCGTTATACTCAAAGCTCTGAATGGGATGCTCAGTACGGTAATTATCAAAAATTAATTGATTATATGAATAAAAATGAGCAATTAAATGTTGATATTCAATTTGGAACACTGACCGATTATTTCAATGCATTAAGAGATGAACAAAATATAAATGAATTACCAAGTTTATCTGGTGATTTTTTTACATACTCTGATGAAAATCAAGATTACTGGAGCGGATATTATACATCACGTCCATTTCACAAAAGACTTGATCGTGTTCTTCTAGGTGCACTACGTGGTACTGAAATATTATCAGCAATAGCATGGGCACGTGGCCATGAGCATTTGGCTGAAGGTACTATTGAGAAACGTATGATTGAAGCAAGACAGTGGCATTCATTATTTCAGCATCACGATGGTGTTACTGGTACAGCTAGAGACGATGTTGTTATAGATTATGCGCAAAAAATGATAAATGCTCTCAACAATACAGCTCACGTAACTCAACAATCTACAGCACATTTATTAAGAAGTGCACAAGGACCAGCTCTACAACAAGAATCTCTTTATTTCTCTCTAGACGAAGTTAGATCTCATCATACAAGTATTGGTGAACGATATATACTTTCACTTACTAGTGATCAACAATCAAAAAAAGTTATTATTTATAATTCATTACCTCGACAACGAACAAAAGTTCAAACGTTAATAATATCAACACCTTATGTTAGAGTTACGGATCGTATGGGTCAACCAGTACAGTCTCAAATATCACCTGTTTGGGTTGGCCCAGCAGCACTATCTGGTGCAAGATATGAATTATCATTTATCGTAACTGTACCTGGCTTTGGACTCAATACATATTTAATTCATTCTGTTTACAATAATAATTTACCTGACAATGTTCATTTAGCTAATGTAACTTTATTCAATACAGCAGTACCACCATCAGATGTACCAGGATTTACAAATTTAAAGACTCTCCCATCAACACAAGAGTTTTCAATAACTCAACGTCCAGATATTTCAGCAGCTTTTTCAAAATCTGGATTATTAAAAGCCATACGAATGGGAGACACGATTGTTCCAGTACATTTGGAATTTGTTAAATATGGAACTCAGGGAATAGGACATCGAAGTGGAGCTTATTTATTTATTCCAGATAAACCAGAACCTGATCCTATTTATATGACTAATGATCATACTATCCATTTAATCACAGGACCTATTTTGTCAAGGGTTTTTGTACAATTACCACACGTTAAACATACTTATACGTTATTTAATTCTCCTGGAAGTGACGGATTGGGGCTTCATATTTCGAATGAAGTTGATATTACTGAGACACAAAATTTTGAATTGGCAATGCGGTTCAGTACAAATATTGCGTCTGGTGACCAATTTTTCACTGATTTAAATGGTCTCAATGTATGTGTAAAATTATCGATGAAAAAAAAAAACAAAAAAAAAAAAAGAATAAATAATTAACTGATTTTAATTGATTAATGGTTTTATTTCAGATGATCAAGCGTCAAAGATTCCCAAAATTACCTACACAAGCAAATTATTATCCGCTTCCAGCAGCTGGTTATATTGAAGACAAAAAAGTACGATTGACAGTTATAACTGGACAACCTTTAGGAGCCGCATCGATGGCTTCTGGACAATTTGAAGTAAGATATGTTAATATTTATAAATAAAGCTATTAAGGTTTCATGGGTTTTGATCCTCGGAGAAAATATTTCCGCAAAAATATATTTTTAATAAAATATATCTAGTCTTAAAGGTGCCATGACTTAACCATTGTTAGCATCATGTTAAAAAAAAAATTTTAATTTTTAATTGTAGACCCATCCATAAATTACATAACAATCTGCATAGAGGGGAGGGGGTTTGTAATTTGTTACAGAGCGGAGAGAGTTTGTATAAAATAATGAGAAATGACACAAATGAATTTAGTTATCATATAAATTTTTTTTTTTTAATATGAATCATACGCTTGCTATTTGGGTGATAGTGATTCTATTCTTTACAATGTAAACAAAACTAAAACTAACGTTTCAAATTTATTTATTATATTGTTATGATTAAATATTATTATACTATTATAATCTTCAAGTTATTATCTAATAAAAATTTTAAGTATGCTTAAAAAAGTCAATTTTGTTAAGTGAGGGGAGGGGAGATTAAAAAGCATAAATAATAGTATTATGTAACTTATAGATGGCCCCTGTGGTAAATATAAAAAATTCCTTTCAGTTGCAAGAATGTTTTGTCGGGGATCAAAATACTTGATACCCCTGTTAAAAAAGTTTATGATATATTTATTATTATTATCATTTGTATTATTTTATAGATAATGCAAGACCGTAGATTGATGCAAGACGATCGCCGTGGTCTTGAACAAGGAGTTATTGATAATTTATTAACAAACCATTTATTTATGCTAGTCTTAGAAAAAAAGAAAGAATCCTGCAGTAGTTCACCAGTGCCTAATCATCCTGCAGGAACACTCTCCATTGGTGGATTATTAGCGTCAGAAGAACTTTTACATCCTCTTGTTGCTATGTATCCTCATCCATCATCAGATATTGATTATAATGGCCATTTTTCACCGCTTCGTTTTGATCTTCCTATTGATTTATCAATTGTTAATCTCCGAGTTTTTCCAGTACCTGAAGGTGCTGGTAAAGGTGTTGGTATGGTATTACACCGTGAACCTATTGATATTTGTTGGAGTGAAGAATTAATCTCAACGCGTTTTAATATATCAAATAATGGAGAAATAAATCTGACAAAGTTCTTCAATTTCATTGAAGACTGGACTATAAGTGAAGCACCATTAACTTTTAGTAATGTAGGTCCTTCTATTAAATCACCAACCATTAATTTATGTCCTCACCAACTCTCAGCTATTTTATTTCACAAAACACAGTCTTAAATTGTATAAAGATAATATTTATATTTATATTATTTTATCATTATTGTTTTAATAAAAACATTACAAAGCCCCGTTTACAAAAGGAAACAATTATTGGAAGAGAATAATGTAAAAAATTACTAATACTGTTCGTTTTCTTTTCAATAAGATTTTTTTTTTTTTTTAAATCTTATAATACAGTAGTACATATTAATGATAATCGGTGATATTTTATTTACTTAGAATTAAGTAATCTAGATTTTCCCAATCTGATGGACTTGTTGTGTCCACTTTATAACTGAAACAGTATTGAATATAATTATAAATAGTAATATTTAAGTTCATATTTAGAATTGTAGATTAATTCATTAAACTATTATTTTCTGAGAAAATATTTTATAAAATATTAACAAATCTGCTTTTTCTAAATAAAAATCTTTAGAAATTTGAAAATATTTTTTATTGCTTATTATAATTTAAATATTGATACATACCCTAATGATTGAAAAAATATTTTAGCATCTGGATTATGTTTTAAAACTGTAAGAACAACTTTTTTCATAGCACTTTGAACTGATAATGCCTCCAAAGTATTCATCATAAATCGTCCAAGACCTTGTTTTCTTACTTTGGATTCTAATTGCAGTTCATAGCTTTATAAAAAAAAATACGTTATTAACTTAATGTTTAATCAAATTAATAAATAATAAAATAATTTACCAATACAAAACTTCAACTTTATCATCTAAATCATAACGAAAATGAGAAAATCCAACTGGTTCGTCATCTAAAAATGCAATTAAATACCAAGCAGTCGGTTCAGTCAGTTCTTTGTGTTTAGAACTTTTATTCCACCCCCAATGAGATTGTTCATAAAGTGTCTTCATATTACGCTCCATAAGATCAAAAATCCATAACAATAATTCTGATGATAAATTCTTTACTTTATGACATTTTAAATTAAATTTAATATTACGATTTGTTGTATAAGATTTAAATGAATCTAATAATGAAAGAGGATCAACAAGAGAGTTTGCTTTGTCTACAAGCGCTTTAGCTTCTGCTTCCTTTTTTGCCAGGCGTTGTTT
Organism: Microplitis demolitor; assembly: GCF_026212275.2. Taxonomy (NCBI): domain Eukaryota; kingdom Metazoa; phylum Arthropoda; class Insecta; order Hymenoptera; family Braconidae; genus Microplitis; species Microplitis demolitor. The sequence goes on along the minus strand of NC_068552.1, from coordinate 12,017,173 downwards.
TCTTGTTATATGTCCTTTTTTACTCTAAATAATTAAATGAATAATTATTTCATATAATTAAGAATAAAGTTGTATACTTTACATATATATTATCAAATTCAATACATACTTTCATTTTAAATTTAGTTCTCACGTTTTACTTAATCAATATTTTTTACTTGTTGCTTATAACAATTTAATAATTTATTTTTTAAACACGGCTATCAAATATTTCAATGCTTATTGTTACCATTTTTACTATTTAGATATAATTAAATATCTAGTTGATAAATAACTTAAAATGTAAACAAAAGTTTTAAAGAGGTTATGGGTTGTATTTTAAGCGCCAAAAGTATCGTATAAATTAAATTACCCAATGACGATTATTGGAACATTTTTGTATTAAAAAAAAAGAAAATTCATATTGTTGTATATTAAAAAATAATATTAATAAAAAATAATATTAAAATAATTAGTAATAAAATAACAGTCGACTCCCCATTATATTCAATACAATTTGAAATAATAATTCAACGGATTTAAAATGACTGGTTTCAACAATAAATCCAAATCGATAAGAAAATAATTATCTGATTTTAAATTAATTTATTAATTAAATATATAAGGAAGCTGAAATGAAATTGGGGATTTGGCAATTGAGTACTTTATTTTATTTAAATTAAAATTTTTTAAAAATATATATTGTTCTATCAAATAAACAACAAATTAATTATTTATTATTGTTTATGTAGGGTAAAAAAATAATGTCATACGTTACTGTTATTTGTGTACGTGCACAGCTGAACAGTATTTTGCGTAGTACGTGAGAGAAGATCGAAAAATCGAGAGAACAAGTTTTTATGTTGATTGTCAATTAAAAAGGTCGTAATATAAAACTAATTGTATTTGTATACGATACTCATGTATGTATAATTATTATTAAAGTGTATTTAAAATTATTTATTTTTAATACTATAACAACAATAAAAATTTTAAAAATTTTAATGACGAACTAGATACTATAAAAGTTTGTTAAAATTTTTAAAAATTATTAACAACTCCGACAGTTTGAAATTGTAATTTTTATGTAACATAAATTACTTATTATTTTGACACTAATTTATAATTTAATTATCAGTGTGAATGTAGCAGACATCAGACAAATTTAAATTTATAAATAAATGGAATAAACAATTTAAAAAATGCACTTATTGATTTAAAAATTTTTTAAATGCGAATTTTTTTGAAAATTTTATTCTATTAATTATTTACTCTATTTATTAATAATTTTAAATCTGTCTGGTATCAGCTTCATTCACACTCATAATTAATTTCATTATTCCTGAAGTTTTTTTATTACGTAGATACAATCTGAATGATTTATGAATGTCATCAAGATAAATATAAACATAATTTTTTGATTTTTAAATTTCTAAAGATAAATAAGGTAAATTTTAATTAGGAATATTATTAACAAATAAAAATATGAAATTTTATTAATTCTTAAATTATTATTAAGATTCGTTTACTAATTTTGCAATTTATATTTTCAGAAAAATGTCTGGTTCAATGATTCGTCTGCGTTCTTTTATAAGAAATATAAGAGGTTTTAAGACCAACTCCATTTTACGAGATACTAAAACGTCAGAATCGGGATCATCTAGCCAACCTAATTATAGTAATTAAATATACTTTTTTATTTTTATTATTTATTGAGCAAAAAATAATTGAAGATCTGTAAAGCATAAAAAGTTTTATTGAGATCATTGATTCCCAATTTTTTAAACGTGTATTCAATTTAATTCATAACAAACTAAAGTAATTCCTTTTTTTTTTTTTTTTTTTTTTTTTTCAATTTAGGTACAGATTATCTCACACCTACCAATTTTCAAAAAAGAATTCTAGTATATTCAAAAAAATATTCTAGCATTAAGGATGTGCCTGATCGTGTTCCGTAAGTGATAAGAATAAATTATTTTAAGCGACCATTCTAATTCAAAATCCAAAATTTATACAGCTAAAGAAAACACTATTTTATTGAAATCAAAATATTTTTACTTTTAAAACTAAAAAAATACAAATTAAAAAAAAATTACAACCCAGAATGACTGATAAATTTTAATTTAAAATTTGTTTTATATAATAAAGTGTTATAATTTTATTAATTATAGAGCTGATGTTATGCAAACTGCCATGAGTAAATGTCGAATTCGTGTTGCCAATTTGATGATGTTATTCACAATAGCTGGTTGTATAGTAATAGTAACCATGGGTAAATTGAGAAAAAATGAAAAAATGGAAGAAATGAAAACACAACACGATGAAATACGTCGTCAAATAACTGCTGAATATAAAAATAGCTTGAAACAGCAAACTGATACAAAATAATTATCATATTTAAAGAATTAATGTATTATAGTTAACAGATTAATGTTAATAATTTTATCGATCAGTAATAAGAACCATTTTTATTCAATATAAGCTATAAAAATTGGTAATTTCTGCTTCTTTTTTTTTGTAATAATTTTATCTATGTACAATGCAAACTTGATGTAAAAAAAGAAAAATATAATAAAGTTTTATAAAGATGTACATAATTTATTAACTATTCATCCCTTATTAATAAAATGCTGATTAAAATTTGATAAAATTGTTTGCAACATTATATCACATAAGAAAAGGAAGAAAATGATAATAAATTTTCACCAAATTTACAATCGCATTTTAACTAACAATTTAATAAAAATTCGTATTATTTTCTTCACACAACTAGGCAATAAAAAAGAAATGTGATTTCATTATAAGTTATATTCAAGAGTCTGAGGTATTTGGTTTATAAAAGCCACGACATTTTGTAAGATAAATTTGATTGGTGCGGTTTTTGACAATTTCTTCAACACCTAGTTCAGATTCAAGTAATCTTAGAGTAGTTTGTTCTTTTCTCAATTGTTTAAGCACTAACATATCATCTGGATTTTTTTCCTTGGCTTCTTTGAATTGTTTGACTTTTTCACGTGATGCATCCATACACTTTTTAATTGCTATTTCACGTTGTGAATGACCTGATTGAATTCGTTGAAATAAATCCTTACATGTAGCTGTTGCATCTACTTGTCCTTTAAATGATTCTGTCGGAATAGTTGTATTTAATAAGTAAATTATTTTATCATCTAATTGTCGCATTTTTTGTAAGGAATCCTGAAATAAAACATTATTTATCAAGTAATTTATTAATACCGTTTTTAAAGTTAAATATAAATTAAATATTTTCAATTTTTTTCATAATTTTAATTTTACAAATCGATTTAATTTCAAACTGAAGCCGGTAAAAATTTAAACAAATATTACACAGTATTAAACATTAAAAATAAATTTAAGGCTATTTGTAATTTATAAATAATTTTTGATATATTATTTTGAATAAGACGATATATTTTAAATGTTTTATAAAATTATGTAAATACGTATTGAAATTTTTTTTCGGAGTTTCGTCCCCGGTAAGGGTTATGATTTAAATACGTATTGAAATTTTTTTTTTTTTTTTGGGATTTCGTCCCCGGTGAGGGTTAGGATGAGTTTAAATATTTTTAAAAGTTTATAATGAGTAATATATTTTAATTCCTTGAAATAAGAATAATAATAATGTATTGTATTGTTAAAAATTAATATTGATGTTCAACTTTTTTATTTTTATTTAAAAAAAAATACCTGAAATTCTAAAAAATCACCACACTCCATGCCCGAAGACGCTGCCATTTTGAATCAAGGGTTAGGTAATTTAAAAAAAACTAAATTCTCTCAAGTTTTGAAGTGAATATTACTTTTTAATAGAAACGTGCATACGATGTATGATCTTTCAATGGTTAAGTAAGAATTTACTGATAGCGCCAAAGTAAACTATACTAAAAAAAAAAAAAAAAAAAAAAAGAAGCTGAGTCTGATCTATCAAAAGTTGGTAAAATCGTTCAATTGCAGGTATTTTACTCTGCGAATTTTAAACTCTGGACCAGAATGAACGAAATATCAATCAGATTTAAAAATGACAGTCTTTTATAAATCAAGAGTTTCAACAAAGGATAAGTCAATTTTCAAAATACCAAGTTTCTTCGTTAGTTTTTAGCTTGAAAGTACAATGATTCTAAATAGAATTAATAAAATTTATAGCATATTGGACAGTCAAGAAACTTTGTTAATTGCACCAACCAGTACAATCCAATTAGGAGAGTCACCAAGTGACAGGCCCAGTGCCTTGTATGTAGTGTATATATTTAGTTATTGAATTAAGGTAAAAGTCCCTATTATATTTCAAGGTAGGTTGAACATTTTTACTGTTTGAGAATGTATTTGAGGGAAAAATACAATTTGAATAATATTGTACAACTGTTATATGATTATTAGACTGTTATTTAATATTTAAACTCAATTTTTACGAAAAAATAAATTAAAATAAACAATTTTTGCAAGCAACCTTTATGACTCCTTTTATGACACAGTTGAAAGGCGTATGGCCCTGTTGTCTCATGATCCCGGGTAAAAAAAATTATATATAATTCAATATAATCATATATAATTCTATATAATTATATATGATTTATATAGAATTATATATGATTCATATAGAATTATATATAATTATGTATAACGTTGAGAAAAAAATCACAGCTGATTATATATATAATTATATACATCTATATATAATTTTACAAGATTATATATAACGCTGAGAAAAATCACAGATGATTGTATATAATTATATATAGTTATATACAACTATAAATAATTGTATATAATTATAAATGATTATCTGTGATTTTCCCTAGGGTTATATATAATTATATATAAAAACATATAATTCTATATGAATCATATATAATTCTATATAAAAATAGAAAAGAGAGAAAAATAACTCGGGAGTGAAGATATATATGTAAATATGGGTGTTTCAAAAAAAAAAAAAAAAAAAAAAAAAATTTTTTTCATTCGTGGTATCCAAAAATTGAAAGTATAAATAAAAATAAAAATTTTGGTACCAATCCGGGCTCTTAATAATGATATTGTTTGCCTCAATCCATTTTTCTATTTCCCGTTTAAATAACACGAAAAAAAAAATTTTTTTTTTAAATTTTCTAGCTCACAAACCAATCAACGGATTTTTATGCACAATAAATAATTTCGTAGGAAATTGAACGCTCTACAAAAAAAGTCTCTTATCATTTTTTGATAAATCCCACTGTTCAAAAGTTATTTAAGCTTCAAGTCAAATTTATAGTAAATTTTGAAATTTTTTTACTTTTCCGGTAAAAGTATCAGTCTTATCAAAAAATGTCATAGGAACTTTTTTGTAGATAATTTTATTTCTTACAAATTGTTATGAATAAAGTTTTTCGAAATTCCGCATTGTTCACAAGTTATTTGCATTTCAATGTCAAACTCTTAAGAAAATAGATCTCTGATTGATTTTAAGAGCTTGACATTGAGGAGAGGAAAGTCACCGGTGCTATAAGCAGCAGCGGAAGTAGTTCGGTGCTCGCCACGAGATCGCGCCCACCACTTGTAGTGTCCCTAGTAAGAAACTTATTTCAGAACTGTTAAATTCCAAACTTGAGACTATTCTGGCCCGGGTACTCCTCCATTATTTGGCAGAGTGAAAAGTACCTGTTTTGATGGTAATATAGCACATTCTATATTACATAATGACAAAAACATTTATTATCAATGTTTCCATAAATAATTTTTCTTCGACATTAAACTTGGACTCTCAAAAAAAAAAAAAAAATGATTCAAATAAAAAGTATTGAGCCTCTACTATACAAAAATTCACAATTTATGTAACCAATTGCATAGGAATTCAATTATATATAGTTCTACATAATTATATATAGTTATATATAATTATAGATAATTATATAGAACCATTTTTTATATATAATTATACATAATTATATATAATTTTTTTTACCAGGGGATAGAGATCCCTATTTATGAGACAGCTGAAAAATAAACGAAACGATTTTTAAATTATATTTTTATTACTATGAGATCGTTTGTTATATGAAATCAGTAATTTAAATGTTTTTAAAACAGCGAATTAAAATTTTCCACAAAGTAAACGATTAATTAACACAAGATATAAAGTAATTTATTTTTCTTCTTTCATTATTTTCTGGAGTTCCTTTACCTTTTCCATTAACTTATTTTTTTTATTTCCCGCTAAGAAAATTGCAAATTTTCAAAAATTTGGGCAGTTATTGGTTTCGGTCCGATTTTCGAAAATTGAATTTCTAAGAGATCTTGACGTTTTGAGGTTCTAAGAAGCTATTCTGACTTATTTCAAGATGATGTCCGAGTGTACGTACGTATGTAAATGTCTGTAACTTTTGAATGGATGAACCGATTTTTATCGTCATGGTCGCATTTGACGCGGCTTGTCATTATCTAAAAGCTATGAGAAATTGATTTTGATCAGTAGGGTTCATTCAGAGATTTTCCATAAATAAACTTTATTCAAAAATATTTTTTTTTTGCATAACTTCTAATGAGCTTGATGGATTGATTCCAAAATCAACTGGGCTCTGAAACTTCATAAGCCGCATCGAATGCCACCTCAAACATCAAAATCGATTCATTCGTTCAAGTGAAACCGTTGTCGAAAGAATTAGAAAAAAACTTTTTTTTTAGTATTTTCGACATTTCTCAAAAACGACTACATAAATCAATTTTAATATCTGATCAGCTGTAGAACTCAATAAAACGCGTCGATTGCAAACTTAAACGTTTCGATGGATTAATTCGTTCGAGAGATATCATTGGAGAAAAAATGGTAAAAAAAGTTTTTTTTCGAAAGCAAAGGCATACAAAAGTATTTTAGAGCTCGAAAATGTATTCACATCAATTTTTCGAGCTCCAAGAGTTAAAATTTCTTTCAATGGTGTTTTAGGCGAATCATCTAAAATTAAAGATTATACAATTTTTATTTAATAACTTTTTAATTATAAAAAATCCTTAAATAATTTTTGGTTGTCTTATAATGAAACATAACACAAATTAATATTTATATAAATATTGAAAATATTATATAAATAAACAATTTCATTCAAATGAAACAAGTCAAAATTTAGTTTGGAGCATCAGCATACTGTCATAATCGAATAGTTTAGGTTTATAATTTTACTCTAATAAGTGTGATATACTTATTTAAAAACAATAATTTAAAGTTATGTGTATCAAAAACGTTTTAAATTATATGTTCTCACTGTTTTTTTATGAATTTTTATTTAATACTAATAATTATTGCTATAAACATTCACTGTCTCATAGAACCGGGACTATGGGTAGAAACACATGTCCGTGTTACGCGTAGTGATGCGCAATCGAAATCGATTAATCGAACAATCGATGTTTTGGTTTCGATTGTCGATTTTTTTAAATCGATTGTAGGCCTTTCGATTAATTGAAAAAAGTCGATTCTTTTTTTTGAAAACGATTTTTAAACATCGATTTTTTGTAAAATTAATTAAAAAAACAATTTGTTTTTCAAAGTTATTAACTCAAACATTATAAAAATTGTGTGACTAATACAGGCAAACAAATGATAAACAACTTAAGCGAAATTATTAAAGTTAGATATCTATTCATAATTTTATAGATCAAAATTTTACGCTATTTGAAAAAATAATCGATTTTTGTTCAAACGATTCTACAACTTTAAAGTTGCGATGAAATAATCGATTTTTCACAAAAAAAAATTATTAATTAAATACAATACTCCATTTATTGAGAAAATATTTTTTTTCTGTTTTTTACTGAAAAGTTTAAATAAGAAATTATTAAACATAAACAAAGTATTTTATTTGTTATTATTTTAAATATAAATGACAATATGAAAATTTCATACTTCGAAATACGAACTTATATTTATACGCGGTGATATTTAACTTTAAAATAAAATTTCGAAATCGATTTTTCAAAATAAATTGATAGATGGTCGATTGTGCAACTTTAAAGTTGTGAGCAAATAATCGACTGTCAAATAATGTAAATATTAATAATTTTGAATTTGTGATTTTGGACTCATATTCGTTTTTTTATTTTGAACAAAAAATTATAAAATCGATTTTACACAATCGATTGTTAAGCTATCGATTCTGCAACTATTAAAGTTGGGAGAGAAAAAAATCGGTTTTTTTCTTTTTTAATCGATTATGTCAATAATGGATTGTTCAAAAACGATTAATTACCACAATCGATTGGCTTCAGTCGATTCTATTCGATTGTGAACAATCGAATAGTTGCTTCGATTTCGGCAACACTAGGTACGCGATACATCTGATAAAGTGTCTCATAAAACCGTACATGCAAGCGAATAACTGCAGGTATTATAAGACACTGGAAAATAAAATACTTTCGTCATAAATAATATAAAAATGCTCATACGGACTAAATTTACTATTCATTCGCTTTTAATTGATATATAACATATGTATAAAAATCGCAAAAACAAAGTTTATTGACCAGAATGAAAAATGAGATAGTTGTCATTGTTTCACTCTCTTTAGATGTCAATTTGAGTGCAGATTATGAACCTAGCAATTAGGAATTTTTTTAGACTATATCTAATAAATAAATAATAAAATTAATGAATTGCCTTAGGAATTTAGTGAAATATGTATTTATTTTAATTTTAATATTTAAGTTTACCTGATCTTTTTTTTTTTTATTTATGGTATATATTTCAGTTGTGTATCATATATGGGGACATTGTCTCATAATAGTGACTTTTACCTTATATTCTTTTTAGTTAGATGTTTTTTTTTAGCAGTAATTTTTTTACATCTATTATTATTACAATAAGTTTTGCTAATTTTCTTGGCATACCTAATATCTAAGTTCAATTAATAAATGAAATAGCACTCTTGAATAAGTGTGGTAAGTCAGTTAGTGAGACCTAACACTGGTAGCAAGCTTACTAATAATATTATTAATAAGTTAAAATATTTTTACGATGATTTTATACTTGTTAATGCAACGTATCTGTTTTTGTTCTGAATAAAATTATTTTTTTCAAAAAAAATCAAGAAACTTTGCTATGCACATACAATACATTTTCCTTTTATCAAGACCGTGTAATTAGTAAACACACTTGTATAATTTACTACAAAAATCATGACTCACAAACTACGTACTTTTCATATAAGGTTTGTTTTAGTAAGAACTGTTGTGCTACGTTTTTTCTATTACATAAAAATTTCATTAGAGATATTTTATCATCATAGAGAGAATATCACAATTTCTTTAAAAATTATTAAGTATAGAAAAAAATAATTTTTAGTTTATAGAAATATGTATGACTCATTTCAATAATATACGACTTAATAATCAGGAAATTTTCTTTATTGTCATTTTTAAAGAGATTACATAAATACTTAATTTGTATTAGAGGACAGATATAAAATTTTCGTGTATATATAAACTAATAGCTTATTTTACCATTTATTTTTCAGTTGTAAATATTTATAAGCATTAAATTTACCGATATTACAATGAAATGATAATCTAACAAAAGTTGAAATTTTTGAATCATTCAATTATAATTTAATTACAATATTTTTCGTTATTTGGTGTAACTAGTACATTACAGAATTTATTCATTAAATTATAATTCAATATTTGAACTTTATATTACATGTATTTGATTATTTGTAATGACAAACGTTTATTATTTTTATTTTATTTTCTGTTAGAAATACCAGAAATATTAAATACAATGTTAAAAATAAATTAAATATCTCAAATTGCCTTTTGTAATTAAAATTTGAAAAAAAAAAAAAAAAAAAAAAAAAAAAAAAAAAAAAAATCATGATTTTATTAATTTAAATGAGAAAAAATCACTCTAAAACTATAAATGTTTTGAATTGTTTTAAAAGACTTGGATAATTTCTTAAAATTTCACTACCTCGATTTAAAACCTGTAGTCGTGAAATATGTCCTTCATGATAGTCGCGCAAACATTCAAAGAAGCGTCTGCAATTGTCATCTGGAGCATTTTTTAAACAATGTTTAACCTCCTGGACAAATTCCATAGCTGTGTCATGCGATACACGCGATGATGATACGTCCAATTCAATAGGTCGAACTCTGCCTGGAATTTCGTTCGACATACTGTTGTCTGTTTTGTTTTATCTGTGTATTGTAAAAAAAAAACCTAGGTAATTTTGACAGGTTAATTTTGTAGAATATTGCTGTTAGTGATTATTGACGAGCTTTTATCCACAGAATTAGATATTGAAAAAAAAATTGCTCTGTTAAAAAAAAAAAAGATATTTATGCAACTATTAAATTGATTAAAAAATTTTTTATTAATACAATAGATTACTGAGCAATAATAAAAAAAAAGTATTATATTTATAAATACGTAATTTTACTTTTGAACTTAATTATTGAATTAATTATTAAAGAAATTTTAGCCAAAAAAGAAAACCAAAAGCGTGACTCGAAAAGAATTCTCGATTCATCAAATAGTAGAAAATATTCAAAAAATGAAAAATGAAGAATCGCTTTAGAATGTTTTAAGATAGTTTAAGGGCAGATTAATAAATGTATAGTATTTTAATTGTTATTTTTACACATCAAACAAAAATTTTTTTAATTCTTTAGAAACAATATAAACTTCTACTGTATGAAAAATTATTCTTATACTTACCTTGAGTAATTATAAAATTAACGTTTATTTAGTATATACAAATTTTTGATAGTTATTACTTTTTTTTTTTTTTTTTTTTTTTTTTGTAAAAATATATGATTTCAAGAACTGTTAACAACTTGAAAACTTTATAAGTAACGTGTGGCAATCAATGGTGTCGGACGATTACAAATTTTATTTCTAATTGAGCAATGAAGCGAATATTGTTCGTCTTCTTATGCTCGACTGTAGAATAGGGAAGAAAAATACGACGGAAGTATGCTACTTTTCCAAATATTTAATTGACCGGAAATTGCGTAGAAATATACGACGATGGATAAACTATTGTATACATGTAAATATATATAAATACGCGCGTAAAATTGTTTACTAATTAACAGTCAACAAAGAAGTTGTTTAATTAAAAAAATAACTTTTCTAAATTAATTATAATTTTTATAAAATTTGAATAAATATTTGATCTTGCTAATCTATGTATCAAATTATTACTTAATAAAACAATAATTTTTTAAAAACAATTAATTAGAAAACTTCGGGAAGAAATTTAAAAAACGTTTGGAAGTGATCCAAATAATTAATTTGTATGATGATGTTTTGAATTTTAATTTGGGGAAATAAATCTCAGACAGAGTTGAAAATTTTAAAAGGAAGAGTTTCGTAGTGAAAACATAGAAGATCAGTTGAAGGGAAGTAACTTCATCTTCCGGCAGTTAATTTTATTAGCTACGCATGTGCACGAGTGTAAATGGTTAACATAATTATTTGCACATGCGTAGTTAATAAAATTAACTGCCGGAAGATGAAGTTACTTCCCTTCAACTGACCTTCTACTTTTTCACTACGAAACTCTTCTTTTTAAAATTTTCAACTCTGTTGGAGATTTATTTCCCCAAATTAAAATTCAAAACTATTAACTCAAGTTAATAGTTAATATAATTTATTTTATGTTGCCAGAGTAAATCCCTATTTTTTCGATTTAATAGAAAAATATTATTCATTTTTGAAAGGGAAAAGTAACAGAACGATTCCAATGAATTCTGTGTAAGTAAAAAGCCAGTAAGAAAAGAAATAAAAAATTGCAGTAAATTTTAAAACAAAGATTATGTTTTTAAGAAAATGTTTTTATAATATCATTTATTTTAAATTAAAATAAGAAATCATCGACATTTTTACTTTAAAAATAATTTTATTTTAATAATTTCGATAAAAATACTGAAGTACTTGACAGACTATAACAATTGTTATTAAATAAAAAATATTGATCTAACATACAATTTAAAATATTAAAAATAAAGTTAAAATTAATAGTGAAAAAATACTCGTACTCGCACTTGCAGAATTTTGATTAAATGTAAAAACATAGATGTGACTTTCACTTGTTTTCCAAGGATTTTTGCCATTATCGAAAAACAACGGGCATTCATCACGTTCACGTTCATATTCCTATAATTAAAATATATTATATTAATATAATTATAAATTCATGAATAATCGACTTCAATAAATGAATAAGTATACAAATTTACCATCATATCAATAGCAACAGCAGCTCCTTCAGTCCAATTATAACTTCTCGCCGTCTGATTAATATGACAATAAGGTCCAACAGCTTGTGACATCAAAACTCTGTTAAGCTCAGCTCTTTGATACACCCAACAACGATAATTACTAAATGGATCTAGTTCATCGTACGTTATTAAATACGATTGAAGATTTTCAAAATAATAACCGATGCATTTCATTTTATAATCAGGATCACCTTTAATAATAATAATTATCGTAAATTAAATATTGTTGTTAATATTAATAATGATATTAAAATAATGAATAAAATCTTACTATCAATGTCTAATGGACGTCCTCGATAATCTACTGACAAACAATAATTTTCATCAACTTGTATTTCTTTTTGATCGTAATCACAAACCGAAAAATCAGATATATTTTGCTTGCAATAAGTTAAGGCTCGCGGTGCCAATGTAACGCCTCCTAAAATTTTTGTTTCAAATAGTACATCTCCTTTCTGTGTAAATTGAAATTTTCCAGCGACTGGACATCTTACGGGAACAGGATTTTTTTCTAAGTTTAATTTAAAAATTATTAATTATTTAGTGTACATTCTTAAGAGTATAAGAAAAATTTTCTAACATTGATATTTCTCATACTGTGTTGCAACTTTTCAGACTCGAAAATAGCAGGAAATTTCGAGACGGACCAACATGATCAACTGTTTTTAGAATTTTTATAAAAATTTCTAATTTCCTTATGGGAAAAATCAAAAATTTCAGCGTATGCGGGTTTTTTGCTTTTTATTTTTTTATTTTAAATATTCTGTTGTAATCAAAACTATTATAAAATTTTTACTAGGAAAGGATATTTATTAATAATAATCAAAAATAAGAGAGTGAAAGAAAATAAAAAATTTAAAAAAAACCATTGGGATTAGAAAAGTTGCAACAATTTGATAAATAATTGAATTTAAAATTGGGTCATTCCATGTCAAATCGACCAATGGTTGAAATCGACCCCTTTCGATTTAGACGAATTTTGGTCAGAAGTTTTCTATTACTATAAAACGCATTTCTGCTAAAGGAAAAAAATTTGAACATTTTTCTTGAAAAGTTATGCAAAATTCAAAATTTCGTGAATTTTCTAGTTTTTCAAATTTATTTTTTAAATATCTTGAAAACTATGATAGTTACAATAATGATCCAAAGCTTGTTTTAAAAGGGATACTTGGGGCTATAAAAAAAAAAAATATTCAAAAAAAAATTTTGAAAAATGACAAATTTGTCAAATTTTGAATTCTTGAAATTCGTCAAAAATGACGATCGACATTAAATTTTTGGCTCAATTTTTTTTGTACAACACCTTATACTTATTTTAAAAGATTCTAGAATTTTCAGAACTGTGTTTTTTGTTTTTGCAAAAATATGAATTTTTAATTTTTTTTTTTTCATTTCTTTGTTAAGTCAAGTTAAGCAATCACGTAATTAAGTAAATTTCAGCAGTAGAATTTTCACTTAATGTCATAATAATGTGAAAAAGACCATCATTGACGGTTATATTTTTATTTATTTGATATCTATCGACTGTATTTTTTACTTTTTAAAAAATACGGATTTTTGAACTTTATTAAATAACTTTTTTTTTTTTTATTTTTGGTTAAGTTTAGTTAAGAAATCAATCAATTTTGTGAAATTCAGTAGTAAAAATTTCGCTTATTGACATGAAGATGAAAAAAGACCATTACTGACGGTTACATTCTAATTTATTTGGTATCTATGAAATATAATTATTATATTTTATATAAAAATGTAAAAAAAGACCATTAGTGACAGGTATATTTTTATTTATTTGATATTTATCAACCGAATAAGAATATAACCGTCAATGATGGTCTTTTTCACATTGTTATGACAATAAGTGAAAAATCTACTACAGAAATTTACTTAATTACGTGATTGCTTAACTTTACTTAACAAAAAAATGAAAAAAAAAAAAAAAAAAAAAAAAATTAAAAATTCATATTTTTGCAAAAACAAAAAACACAGTTCTGAAAATTCCAGAATCTTTTAAAATAAGTACAAGGTGTTATACAAAAAAAAAATTGAGCCAAAAATTTAATGTCGATCGTCATTTTTGACGAATTTCAAGAATTCAAAATTTGACAAATTTGTTATTTTTCAAAATTTTTCTTTGGAATATTTTTTTTTTTTTTTTTTATAGCCTCAAGTATCCCTTTTAAAACAAGCTTTGAATCATTATTGTAATTATCATAGTTTTCGAGATATTTAAAAAATTAAGTTGACAAACTGGAAAAATCGCGAAATTTTGAATTTTGCATAACTTTTGAAGAAAAATTTTCAAATTTTTTTCCTTTAGCGGAAATGCGTTTTATGGTAATAGAAAAACTTCTGACCAATATTCGTCCAAATCAAAAGAGGTCGATATCAACCATTGGTTGATTAGACATGGAATATGACCCAATTATTTAATGAATTTAGTAATAGCAAATACTTCGACAGTTACTTAGTCATATCGGATTCCTATTAGTTATTTTATATGACAAAAAAATGATTCTTTATAATTAAAACATACTTATGAACATATCGTACTTCCATTTGATAGAATTTTGAAATTTTACCCATGAACAAACTGTTGAAAAATCATTTTGAACAACAGCAACACTTTTTCTAAATCTTATAATGTTGTGATGTCGTGGTATAAATTCAAAACAAATGTAATCTGTTTGACTGTAATACATTTAAATATATATAATTTTTATGTCCATCAAAACAATCAGGGAGCAATTATAAATTTTAATCTACTTGTTGTTCAATACTTTTTACAAAATGGTTTAAATGTGTAAATATTATAATAAAAAATTACCATCCATCAACAGCTAAACGAGCCATCATGAATCTATGATCACGTTGTTGCTGACAGGTATAAATTGTTTTTCGTTCACGTCCTTCATCAGGATTCCATGTTTCAATAATATGAGTCTCATTAATGACAACGTTAGCTTCATTATTAGCCATATTTATCCACTCTCCTGACATATTTTGCGGTAACTGACATCTTGGCTCGATAATTTCTGATTTAATTGGAATAATTCGCAGTCGTTCAGGACTTTTTTCAACTGAATTCAATGTATTACATTCAGCGGTAATAGATGCGCCAATATACAAATCGTCATCACGATTTCTTAAAAAGCATCGATATTTTTCATCTTCTCTTGATTCTTTTGTATTCACAACTGCGAAGAAATGATTTTTTCCAACGAACCAATTGCCCAAACAACTATATTCAACCACTGAGTAATTAAATCCATTTAATATAAAATAATCATAAAATATTTTAAACGGTAAATGAATATGTTCTTACCTCCATCAAATGTTCCATTCATGTTTTCACATTTTTTATAAGTTATATTAAATTTTTGGTTTGTTATCAAAAACTGAGTACCCGCTGTTTGGCATGATCTTATTTGAGCATCTTCATGATAACACTCTCCAGTAAATCTAAATCGATTCTAAAAATAACCGTGAATTTAAAAAATTTTTTTTACTTTATATTGAATATATTTTTTAATTTTTTTATTTGATTTTAAAAATTACCTGATAGGCAAATTTCCATACACCCTCAAGAGATGATCTGCAGTTAACAGGTTTTTGATTTTTTGAAAATAATGTTATAAGTTGTTGATCATTTTTCAATCCTCGGCATACATCATTAATCGTTGGTTTTA
This sequence comes from Microplitis demolitor, assembly GCF_026212275.2. Classification (NCBI taxonomy): domain Eukaryota; kingdom Metazoa; phylum Arthropoda; class Insecta; order Hymenoptera; family Braconidae; genus Microplitis; species Microplitis demolitor. Next base: position 12,001,241 of record NC_068552.1, on the reverse strand, counting down.
CTCCTTCAGGTAAATTTACACAATTCACTTTAATAAAAATATATATAATTAAGTAAATTAATGAAAATAAAAAAAGGCCATTCGGCATCCGAAATATAACGGCTGCCCAATTTCGAAACACAGTAACTGACAAAAATAAAATTTTTGAAATATGTATAGAATCATGTTCACAAAACTCCACTGGAACTAAAAATATTAAAAAATCGATTTTGAAAAATTTTTCACTTACTGTGTTTTGAAATTGGGCAGCCGATAAGTAGATTTCTCATTGTTTCTTTATTTTGAAGTTTTAAAATAAAATTGAATTGAAAATTACTTTTTTTTTTTTGACATTTTTGATGAATGTCGAGGTTGAGAACCGCGAAAGATAGAATAATGGAATTTTAACCATAACACAGAAATCAATCGTGGTAACTTTAAACCTTTACTGAAAATCGAAAAATTATCCTAAAGTACAAAGTGAAAAAAAAAAACATAGCTTATTTTCACAGAATTTTGACATTCTTTTTACGTAATAAAGATAGAAGTTTCCGTTAAAAAATTATTCAAGCAACAATTTTCATCAATTTGAAATTTGCAAATTGCCACCATTTCCCAAATACTCGACCGACTTTTTTAATTTTTGAACTCGATTAAGATAATTGCCTAAAGAGTAAATATATGAAATTTCATAATCATCTGTCAAAAATTGTCAAAGATATAATAATTAAATTTTTACCTTAACACAAAAATCAATCATGTAACTTTGAACCTTTATTAAAATTGGAAAAATTATGGGAAAGTGAAACATAAGAAAAGGAAAATATAGCTTATTTTATTATCTAACTATGACGTTTTTTTTTACCCAATAAGAGTACATGTTTCAGTTAAAAAGTTACTAAAAAAAAAAAGCGGCGAAAGTAGCGTTTTTTGTTAATTTGAAAATTTTAAACCACCACTCTTTCTAAACTAATTGACCAATTTTGCTCATCTTCGAATTTAACCGAGATAATCATTTATAGAATAAGTGTGCCAAGTTTCATTAAGGTCTGTTTAGAATTATAAGTACTATCTTCTCAACAAGACGCGTTAATATATATATATATATATATATATATATATATATATATATATATACTTATTAAAAGAAACGATTTAAAATGATTATAAAAAAAAATTTTTAAATACTTTTTAATGCTTTTAAATACTTTGAATATTTTTAAATCACCCTTCTTATCGGCATTTAACATTGCAAATCGTTTTGAATCATTTCTTTTAATCAGGATATATATATATATATACAAAGTTTTGAATCAATTGTATTTTTGAAACCTACTCAACGAATTATAATAGATTATGGCAAATTTTTTTGAAAATTTCACCATGAGGATAAATACAATAGATAGATTTCTATGAAATCTATCAAAAATAATAATTATAAAATTAAATTACTTACACTCTGTTTTTTCTAAAACATTAATTGTTCTTACAATAAGTTTAACACAGTGATAACACATATTTTTTTTAAATATTAATGTATAATTCAGTCTTTCGTGTTCCTCCATAAGGATACATTTTCCACGATCTGTCATATATTCAGCATTTATTTCTGTGTTTACTTTTTTACCTTCCCATGAAAACCAAGCTCCTCTTATGACATGAGGAATCTCACATTTATAATCTCTTTCTTCTTGAGAAGACAAACAAACTATAACATAAAAATAAATAAGTATACTATATATATCATTTATTTGTACCGTCAATTGAATTACAATTAATAAAAAAATCATCTTACCATAAGTATATAATAAAAATAATTGAAATAAAATAAATTTATTAACACTTAACATTTTTAAAAATTTTTATTATTAACTAAATTTTTAAATATATATAATTTTTCCGTTGATACTGAACGAAAATGAACACGCCCTTACCTGTACTGACTAATGCTTCACTGATTTAAGTTTGTGATACCACGAAATCATGTAAAGAATCCTGAGTTAAATAGGAATGCGTGTCCTAATAGAGTATTTTTTTAAACCAAGGAGGGGGTACACGTGTTACACGAGTGAAACTTTTAAACAAGTGTAACGAGTCTACAAAATATATTTATCTATAGATATCAACAATATTTGTAACTGACTAATGCATTTTACTGTTAATTTTTTTTTTTTTTTGTAAAGATCGGGGCAGTATTTATAATTTAAAATTAATGAAGTACTTGATATTTGATTAACTTTTAAGTGTAATGTGAGCTTGTAAAAATAGATGTATTTAATACAAAAATATTTATGCGAATAAGGAATATATCATGCATAAAAAAAATATATTGTTGCATGCTTATTGAACTCTGTTGTATTCATAATTTATGATGTGATCAATGACGTAAAACAATAAAATCATTTCAGCTACCCTGATTAAAAGAAACAATTCAAAACAATTCAGAACGATTCAGTTTTACTACTATATAGATATAGATGTACATTCAATATTGCGTGAATCGTTTTGTTTAACCAGGGATATTAACTTAAATGAAACAAAAATATTAACGTAAATATTAAATAAGAAACAATGAATGATAAAATTGAATATTTAATAATCAAGTTATTTTTTATTTTTCAAAAACTTTCATACAATGTATACACACATGTTTTGTTTTCGTTTTATTTCGAGAAAAGAAAGAAAACATATAATTTTTAAAAAATTTTAAAAGTATTAGCGCTGTTTACGCTATATGTCATATGATTGCGCTATAAGTCAAAATACAAATACTTACGTATAATAATATAAATTTATATATAATATAAGAAATTTTATCTTCCATAATAATACGTATATATTTGAAGAGTTTATTTAAATATATATAAATAAAGAAAAACAATATATTAATTACATCGGCATTAGCCTATTTATTTTTTTTTAAGTTAGAATTTTATAAAATTTCGAATGAAAAAATTACAACTAAATAAAAGTTTTAAATGACTAGAATAAATATATTTAATTTAGCAATACATTTCTGTAATTATTGAGTAATTTCATTTGATTTTTTTTTTTTTATTTCATAAATGTAATTTGAAAATTATATTTTTCATACTTAAATATTAATAGAAATTATATTTTATTTATTCAATTAGATTTTTTTTATCATCTTAAGACGCGTTTTCATTTGTTTCTCTATTCGCACTCAACTGGATAAACGGTACTATCTCTGTTGCACTTGTACATTAAATAGGAACTTTGTCCAAACTTTTCTCGTAAACAAATGGAAGTTATCAAAAAATTCAAGTGCACTTCGCTAGTTCATAGAGTAAAGCATCGGTTCTGTGTCTTTATTTTGCGTTTAGAGCTTTTATTTCAGAGAAAAGCTGGGACAAAATTATCTGAAAACAGTTCTTAAAGTGAATCACAAAAATCTTCAAATAGGCAATAGTATATTTACATGTATAACTGATTGCCAAATAGAAAAAAAAGATCATTTTCATTTGATGATAAGCACTTTTTGCGACAATTTACGATGAATATTGCAATATGTATAAAATGAGCCAAGCTCAGTATTATTGAGTAATATGAGGTAAAGACATTGATTTTTATTTAAATTTGTGAATCAGCTATTTTTAGTTTTAAAATAGCTGCTATTAGAAACTCATTGTATTAGGCTTTTATTTTTTATATTTAAACAAAACTTAATTTTTTTATATCACTGCATTCAAATTGCGAATTAAAAATCACTAGTTTCTTTCCTAAAACATAAAACGCATAGTTTCTTCCCAATAAATTAATTTTCTACTTCATTTTAACCGTGTCCGAATCGCATTTGTTTATTATACCTCAGAACAATCATTGCGACGAATCAAGTTGACAGTTGAATTTATTCATACGCTATTGCTCTTAACTTTTATCATTTAAACTGACTCCAGAAATTTAAGCTTTAATCCAGATAAAACACACTTTAAAACTTTATGTGATGGCAGCTTTCACTTTTGGCTCCGACAATCAATATCACGCTCGTCTGAAATTGTCTTGTTTCAATTCTTGTCACACATTATATTATTAGATTAAAAATTTAATTGCTTAAAAAATATTTATAAATTTATTCGTAGAATAAAAAATATCTTCAATAAATTATTTTGTCTGTATAATTTAATTTATTAATATAATTAATTTATTTATATTAAATTAGATAAACCAGTGACTTTACCTTGTATGATATTTTTTTAATAATAATTTTTTTTTTTTTCACAGAAATCGTGGTTTTTTATTGGTTAATTGTGCTGCAACGCTTAGAAGCATCATTACGTGTTCGCTGTTAGCTGATGGTATACCGGGTGATTTTATTTGTGAATTATTTTCTCTTGCATTATTAATATGAGGATTGTTATTAACCGATCGGCAATTATAATGAAATCGTTCATGATTAGCAGTTAAGTCAGAGTGCAAGTGTCCTGTGCGTATTGTTGAAGTATCGGTATGTTGAACTGCATAATGACGATACTGATGAGGGTGAGGCTGTTGATTGACGAACGTTCTTCTTGAATCACTGGTTTCTTTAAGTGGTGCATGGATGAGACTGGCTGCTGGTCCTTCTGCTGACAATTGACAGCAAGTCGGTAGGCATTGCCATACGCGTGACAGTCCAAAAATGTTGAAACATGGGCGTGCCAAAAACCTGGGATAGATAAAATATGTATTTGTTTTAAAAATATTAATTATTTTTAAGTTATTGAAAATAGGAAAGATCGAGACAAGATATTTTAACTTTAGAGATTGGAAAAGTTTAAACTAAAAAATATAAATTTTGATTTTTGATTTCCGAAATTTAGAAAACTCAGTGACTTTTAACAAACTATCGAAATCAAATTTTTTGAAATTCTTTATTTAGATTACATTTAAGATATTTTAGAGTAAAACTGATATTTTTTAAAAATGAGACTCATTCTAATATATAAAAATATGTATATATGTAAATTACTTTCATTTTTTTGCCTTTTTAATTCAGTAATATATGTCGGCATAATTGTATATAAATATATCAATATACTTTATATTTATTTTTCTTCGCAAAGTTTTGCTGATTTTTAAAAAAGGCCATTTGTTAAATTAAATAAATCATAGACGTTATCTTATAATTTTAAATTTATGAAGGGAAAATTATAATATTACGACTAAAACTATGTAATTAAAATTAAATTATAGGTATTAAAAATTTTTTTTTTTATTTTTATAATTTTTTAAAAGATGTTTGACCTGAGATTATTTAATATTATAAACTTCTTTATAAGTTAATAAAAAATCTTGTTCAGATTTTCCTTCTTAGACGACTATTTTTTATATTAATTAAAAAAAAATGGCTATAAATTTACATAGTTATTACATAATAATAATTTTGCATACAAGACAGTAAGTGTAGAAACACAAAAGCATTGCTTATAAAATAAATATTAAATATAATGATATAATATATATTAATCTTACCTTAAACGAGTGGGTTCTTTCAAGTCATTTAAAAGAAACGGTTCATGCTGAAGATCGTGAGGCTTATAACGATCTAGTGATAATTTGAATGTCATGTAACTGAAAAATTTATTAATTTTGATATTTAATCCCAAAAAAATTTTTAGAAAAGAATCAGACAAAATTTTAGTAATTTTTTTTTTTTTTTTATAACACTAAAGAGAAAATACTTGAAATTTACGTGAATAAATACAAGAGACAGATATTTTATTGTAGAAAATGTAACTTTCAATTAAAAAGTTATATCATATTACAGAAAGATTAGATAATATCAACTTTTTCATTAACAATAGGAAAGTGGTATTTACTTAGAGACTGTTTGAATTTATTTTTTAAATAAAATTATAAATTACAAGAAGGATATAGAAGTAGATAACTTTAACAAAAAATAATGATTGCATCTACAACTAACTATGAGATTTATTATAATCAAGCTTTAATCAAAAAGCAAAACGCAAAACAAAAAGTAAGTATCTATTGAAAACAAAAAGTTAAACTGTAAAAAGATATATTTTTTCATGATATCAGAATCGAAACTTAAAGTTTCACTGTCTCTACAAACAGTCAAAACATGCTAATTTTAGTCCAATCTCGCGATTGTGGCCACTTTCCGGCTCACGTCGAGCAGAAAAATACCATACACACTTTGCACGGTAAAAAAGAAATAGGCGCTGCAACAAAACGCAGTCCTGTGGGAGCAACAGGACAAAATCCTGTTGCAGCAACAGGATTTTCATGTTACAGCAACAGGATAAATCCTGTGGAATAAATAGGATAAGGAATAAGTTTCATGGACTAATTTTTTTATGTCCGTATAATGAAATTTCAAAATTTGAAAAAAAAATTCAAAGTTTGGAAAAAAATTAAAATTTAAAAAAATTCTGAAATTTCATTATACGGACAAAAAAATTAGTACATGAAACTTGTTCCTTATTCTATTTATTCCATAGGGAAAATCCTGTTGCAGCGCCTATTTTTTGTCCGTGTGGCAAGTAAAAAAGAAAGCCTTAGATCACATATTTGCCCGCCGCGGCCAACAATAACATGTGATCTAAAACTTGTCATATTTTACTGGCCTAGGTATGTAATATACTATAGCAAAAGCGTGAATTGTGAATGCATGTTTTCAGTTAGCGGGCAGAAACACACTTGTTTCGTCCCTTGGGAAGAAACAAATAATGTTTCTGCCCGTTGACTGGAGGCTTTCGCAATTTAAACTCTGATACTTGACATTTCTTTAATAGTCATTTCTGACCATAATGTTTATGTACGTAAATGACAGTTTTGTAAATATTAGTATGAATAAGAATAGTATTTATAGTTTCTGTTTAATAATAAATTGTAAATGACAATTTACGCTTACGCTAATAGTTGATCATATCATTGGTTTTAAATTAACTTATTTGACTGGCTATTGACAATGAAACTTTAAGTTCCAATGCAGGTAATCATGAAAATTATAGTGTGTAAGTCAAGATGAAACACGATTTTAGACTGCAGGTGATGTCAGCCCTCGCTTACGGCTCGAGCAGCCAACTTCACCCTGGTCTGAAATCGTTTTGTTTTATCCCTTGTCACACAATATATTTTTTACCTATGTATGAGGAATGAACACTAGCAGTTATTGTATAATACTCACCTTTAAATCGCCATTATATTAGTCAGAAGTTTTATGTATATTTACATAGATAATTAGTGCAAAATATGTGACAGTAAAATATAAAAAAAAAAAACATTTGAGTTAAATATATTACAGCAGTTTAGCATTCAAAAGCAAATTAAATGACGATTAACACACAACTAATTTAGTAGATAAATTATACACATAAAAAAAAAAATTTTTACCTTCGGTCTACATTACACTTTTGTGTTTTAAGTGTTAATTTAATTAATAACTATTTTTATTTTAAATTAAATTTAATGTTAATTATTTTTAAAGGTCTTTTAGAAAATTACTGTAGACTGAATTTTATTAATTTTTTTTTTTACTGTGTACACGAAAAATATTTTATAGAAACATAAAAAAGTCTTACTTCCAGAATACGACGAAAACAGTAGTTGTCGTTAGAAGTAAAACAATGGCACATGTTACTATCAATGCTGTATTTTGAAGAGAAGGAATGTTATGGTATGATACATCAATGAGCTGTAAAAATAATTTTTTAATATTTATTTTATTAGCAAGTAATCGAAGATATATGGAATTATTATTATTAAACCTGTAAAAAAATAATTTGAACTGATACGCTTTAATGTTAAGTTTTTTAGGAGTAAAAGTTCGCGCCAATCTTTAACGAGCTCAAAAAATACTATTGATTAATTTTAATAACAATAATTATTTCAAAAAACTAAATACTAGTCAGTAATTAAAAAAAATTTAATTTCATATAATAGATTTTAAGTTTAATATCGTTGTCTTTAAACTTTCCTACTAATGATGAGTTTATGTAATGTCATATAAATTTTATTAAATTTAACGAGTTCAAATAGCACGATAAGTTAATAAGGGTCTTAAGTACTTAAATACTTACAGGAATATTACCACAATCCTCAAGTTCGGACAATGGTGCTTCTGAACAAAATGTTCCCTCTTTGAGAAAGGGTGGCCGAGGTGGGGGCGGTAATCGAAACATCGGCGGAGGCCCTGAACACTCTGGACAATCAGTAGTGTCCAGAGATCTTAACTCAGCCATATTTCTTCTTAATGAGCTAAAATAATTATTCATAATTATATTAAAAAAAAAAAAAATTTATCAATGAAATATAACAAATCAATTGTACAGCCACCGTAAAATTATTTTGAAGTGACAAAACTTTTTAAATTATTAATAATTAAAAAATTTCAAGTCGGCTTCAGGTAAATATGTTCCCATTATAGACCACATTATTTTTACAAACCAATCATCAATTCATTTTATTAGAATTTACTAAAGAGAACTTTACTTTTATTGAGAATTATTAATTTATGTAATTTTTTTTTCTTATTCTTGCAACTGATAAAAAAATTCATGAATGCAAAACTGTAATATACAATTTTCAAAAAAGTGACAAAAAATAAAATAATAAATTAAAAAATTATTATTTTTCGTTGAAATAAATTATTTATAAAGTAATTTTAATGAACTTTAAACGCTTTTAATACTATTTTTTTTGTATAACAAGCCATGCTGGTTATTAAAAAAATACATGGTCATTTGTGGGGATATATTTACCTTGTAGTTTAGGAAGAAAAGTTGTGACTGATACTCATAAATATAAGTGATTCAATATCATTTCTCTTGTAAACATATATGGATTCCTATAAAAGATCACAATTATAAGATTAGTTTATGATTACAATGGAGATCGGTTTTAAATTACATCTCATCAATCGTTGTATGTATTCTTTTAATTTTATAAATTAATTATTTTCAATCAAATTATCATATTATGTTATTCCTGATTAAAAGAAACGATTTGCAGCTACTTGCAATGTTAAATGTCCATAAGAAGGGCGATTCAAAAGTATTCAAAGTATTCAAAAGCATTAAAAAGTATTTAAAAACTTTTTTTTTCTAATTGTGTTAAATCGTTTCTTTTAATAAGGGATATAATTTTTTTTTTTTTTTTAAGTGCAAAAATAAAAATTTACATTATAAAATTTTTTTTTCTTTATTAAAAAATAAAGAACGTAGATGGATTTTGTATAACATATATATATATATATATATATATATGTGTGTGTGTGTGTGTGTGTGTGTGTGTGTGTGTGTGTGTGTGTGTGTGTGTGTGTGCGTGATTTATATTCATAGTGAACGTGTAACAATGTGGTCATTGATTACTTTGAGTTTATATAAAATGCGCATGCGTTTATTTCAATCTTTGTACAATATATGTACTATTTGGATGGTTTGTATTTTGTATAATTATGTCATTTTCAGTTTTTTTTTTTTTTTTTTATAGAAAAAAATTTCAATTAAATATTTTTATTGAATTACCTTAAAAATTCAATCATTATCACATCAGATTGCCACATTGGCATGTCGACTATCACTCACTTTTGATTAATCATCATAAATGTCAAAAATATTTATTATTTTAAAATAATTTTTTAAACTTTAAACATACCGAAATTTATCGGCTTTTATCGAATAGTTTTTTATACAAGATTAAATTCTTTAATTATTAAAATATTCAACAAAAGTAAAATTTTGTTATTAACTATGAAAAATAAAACATATATCACAATATAACTTAAAAATTAAAATAAAATTATTAATTTAAAACTAAACTGTTTATATTTTTTAAATAAATTCACTATTGTAAAACACTATGTACATTTTACGGTATTGATTAACTACGCGTCATATCGCTTCTTTCGGGCTCACGAGTAGGTTACAAAAAAAAAAAAAAAAAAAAAAAAAAAAAAAAAATTGAAGAAATAAAATTTTTAAATTTATATCAAAAGTTTAATAGAAACTTATAAATGATATCTACATTAATAAGTCTAGTTTTGTACTATTTTTAAATTATCATAACACAAATAATTGTAAACTTAATATTTGAGTAATTTTATATTCGCGTGATTGAATTTGATTAGGGTGGAAAAAGTTGATAAGACGAGCCGAGACAAGCTGAAGCTTGTTATCCTGCGTTACCCTTACAAAGAGTAGAATAATATGGAATACTATGCGAAATGTTTTACGGCGCTGCAGTCGTACTGCTCCTAAAAGTTCTCAATTGGTAACTTTTATCTCCCATAACTTTCAAGCTTTTCCCAGTTGACAGTATGACCTTTATCTATATTTTTGAATAAAATTTTTATATTTAAATTATTTCTTAACTTATAGAAGTTAAAGTATTAACATAATGAGATTTAAATTTTTAAATAATATAACTTACTGTATTACTGTGAAAATATATTTTTATTTGAATTAAAAATTTATATTTTAAAAATATTGTTTATTAAATAGTAACGTATAATGCAAGACTTATTTAATTATAATTTTTAAACAAAAAGTATAACAATAATAAATTCAGGTCGCAGAAAAGTATTCTTCTAACTAATAATGAATACGGTTTTAATAAAAATGTAGCATGGCTGCGTGTTACAATGGCCACAGATCAAGACCACAGAACATAGCAAAGCACAAGCTGATTTATTTCCACAGTTAGGGAACGCCGCTGCAAGTGATTGAAGCACCAGCAGGGAGCTAGACTGTGGCTAAGTTAAAAGTATAGAGAAAGTAAAAGAACATAGGATATAACAGGATTTTTCATCCGACCGGACCATGGATTCGAACCTACGTCCACAAGCGCATAATCAAGACTCATGACGCGGCATAAACCTCCTTTACCATAGTGAGTGTTTAAGAACAGAACGCTTATTGTTAATGGTATGCTGGAAGGACACTGCAATAACTACTAAAATGATGTAAAAAATAAAAATAATTAAATTAATGTAAAAAGAAAGTTTTTAAATATTTGAGAACTTCAAAAAAAAATTATTTATCAAAACAAATTATTTTTAATTAATAAAGTTTTTTTTTTAATATAAAATCTATATTTTAAGGACAAGAATTTTTTATCATACTAATATGTTACATAAAATTTATTAACGAAAAAAGATTAAGCCTACAATATAATTAAAAAAATATTATTAACCAGATAGTGAATACTTTCACTAAAAATTGCATAACTTTTTTTTTTACAGGAATAGAGTAATTATGTAAAAAAAAAAAAAATTACATAAATTAATCAAACAGTGATATTTTTTAGTAAATAAGCTTCAGATTGGAGTCGTGTGAAATCCTTTGCCTGTTGGAATGAAAAATCTACCGGAACTATTAGTAGCAGAGGAACTGACATAAGTTCCTGGCGGTGGATAAGGTCCTGGAGGAGGTTTTGGAGCCCTTACAGGATAACCTGATGTAATACTACCAGTTTTTGCACCCTATACAATAAAAATTATTAATTAATTATTAATATAATACAACATTAAGAAATGTAAAAGAAATCCATAATAAACATGAATATTTTTTTTCATTAATTAAAAAATCTAGACCAGATATGTTAGATTAATAATAAGGAATGAATTTTGTTTTGATAAGTTAATATACCTGAGGTTGTTGTTGGATTGGTATTGCTCCGCCGTGTACTGTTACATGATTACTGGGACGTAAATAAAATTTGTCCTCTGGATAGGTATTATTATGATCCATTGAATGCAGATTTGTGACGTATGCTATTTAAAAAAATTGAATGTAATTTAAAGATTAATAAACAGTAAGTACTTTATAATTAAATTTGTATTTATTTTCATATTAAAAAAATACTGACCTGGTTGATGAGTTATCGTTGCTCGGTTACTTGGCAAATAAACAGATTTAGCTTGATCACTTTCTCGTGATGACTGTGACGTTGGTGCTGAATAACTGTAAACACCTTGACTAGCATGAGTTGAATAAAACGTTGAAGGAGGATACTGATTATTTTCTAATAAAAATAAATAATATTTTTCATAGATTTTTTTTTTTTCACCAAAACTCAAATTAGATTCATAAAGAATTATAATCAAAGTCTCATAATATTTTTTCGTATTCGATGAACCTACTAGGGTAGACTTTAATCATAATTTTTGATAAAATTAATATGAAAAATGACATTTCGTAGAATGAAAAATAGAAACAACGACTAAATTATTGTACTGTAGTTTTTTAATTTAATTAATGCATTTAACTGTATTTTCAACCCTAACACAAAATAAGTTCTCTAGAATTGTTCATTTTTCATTCTAATAGTGATCTGTACTATTTAATTTAATTAAAAATATAATTTACTATTCCAAAGAACTGCACGTGAGTCGCCAGTTCTTCGAGCTGCATCGTCTGATTCTGGGAAACCACAACTGTCTCCTCTTAAATCACCTAATGTTTAATAAAATTCGTTTAATATCAGTAATAAAGAAAAAAAAATTAACAATTTTCCTTTAAATTTAATTTACGTGTATGAGTAGAATTGTAATTTGGCATCGGCGGAGGTTTGTATCCATAGACTGTGTGGTAAGACGATGCTGATGGTGGCGGTGATGGACTATGACTTCTTTTCAATGGCCCCTAATACATTAAAAATAAAAAAGTAAAATTTTGACAATAAAAAATTAATATTTCTTATGAATATCGTTAATTATGTTTGTACATTTACGTTAGCCATTAATGTATGAGATGAAGTAGCGGCTGTGGCAACTTTGTACAATGGACTTCGAGTCGGCAATGGTAAAAATAATTGTTGATGTACAACATTTGCTCCTGTTGTTTGATAATTACCCACGGCAGTTAAAACATCCGAGCATATACTGAAAATTATTCTTATTGTTAAATAAATTAAATTTATGAATACCTCAATAATTACATTAATTAAATAAAATGTTACTTAATTAATAATTTTTGTAAATATAACATAGAGTAAATTAATGATAACTTTTAAATCATTTTACTCTTTAGAATTACGTGTAAAAATATGATTCGTCAATCTTTTAGTTGTTATACACAAAAAACGCGTTAGAAAAAAACTTGGTTTAAAATACGCGGTGACAGATAATAAAAAGTTTTTTAAGTTAATGTTTTTTTTATTAATATTGAATTTATTTATTTAAAAATAATAAAATTGTCAAGTGTCTACTGCTATCATTATAAAAAAATAATAATAATAATAATAATAATAATAATAATAGTAAAAATACTTTGTCTCTTTAGTTAATTGTCTCCGTCTATTATCATCTTCATTGAGAACTTTTTTTAGTTGTAAAAATAATTGATGTTTTTCATCTTTTAATTGTGAAAGCTCAGCTTCCAAATTACAAATTTGTTCTCTGGTTTCTCCCAAAGTCATAACATCTTGTTTTTGTTGTCTTTCACGTTCTTTTCGTAATCGTTCTTCTTCAGCATCAGCTTCTTGTTCTGTTTGAATAAATTATTAATAAATATTAAAAGAAATAAATTAATTAAAAATAGTTTAACATAAATAATATAAATATGAAATACCTTGTTTCTTTCTTTGCCGTTCTCTAGTGATGTGATTTTTCAATGCTTGCCACATATGCTCACTTTGTTGCGGTGGTCCTGATACTATTGCTGGCATTGTTGATATTTTTTTATTAACAATAACTATTTTATTTTTATATTAACAATTTACTAAAACTCTGACGTATCACTTATTATATTTATTTTATCTCTTTTCGTCAATGATAAACATTTATAACCAAATAATTATACTATAGATGAGTAATTTCGTTTGGTGTCTCTGTATGTATGAGTAAAATGTAAATTTAGCTTTAGATATTGGGTATAGTAAAGTAATAAAGGCGATGCCTAACAGTGGAGAGGCCGCCATCTTACTTTTAAAAAGAGCGCGGGAAAATTGGTGATTACATTTAAAAATTAATACTTTGATTTATGAGTATTCGGGAAAAATATTGTCATTTTAAATGTTTTCATGATAGAGAAAGCAGTAAATAATTATGACCCTGAAGTTCGCTTTCAGCACTTAAAAAAAAGTTTAGATAAAGATATTTATTCCGAATTGAAGCATTTTTCTGGCATTCGCTTAGTGGGGATTTTTTTTCGGGAAATTATCTACATATGGTAATGAATCAAATATTTTTTTCACTCATAAAAAAATTTTTAATTAAAAAAAAATTTTTTTAGAAGCTCTCACAAAGCAACCCATCATCAGATATTTATCGAATTTGATAGTTGAACATATTTTTTCATTAAAAAAAAATGTTTTCAGTCATTTTTTTAATTATTATTTTAGTTTTTTTCTGGAGCTCATAACTATGCGAAAATTCATTATGTAAAAAAAAAAAATCATCATTTCTTCAGTTTTGAAAAATCTGAAGATGGTATTTTTTCAATTTTTAAAATTTTCATTACTTTTTTTAATATCTTTATCTTCGGATTTTTTTTAAATTTGATATCAGATATAAAGAATGGTTTTGAAGTTTAAAGACCATTGGCAATTTTCGGATTTTTTTGCTTAATAAATCAGTTACTAAAACAAATAAATAAAAATATGCACATGTAGAAAATTTAAAAAGCTACAATACTGGCTAATAATTCTTGAGCGGTAGCATAGAATCGGTAAAAAAAAAAATGTCTCAAAATAAAAATGTATGTGACTACTTTCATACAAATGTAAAAATATAAAAATAAAAAGTTGTAAAAAAAAAATTCAATAATTAAAAATATATGTATATTAATAAAATGTAAAATTATAAATATGTATTGTAAAATAAGTGAATAAAAAAAAATCCCTATAAAAAATGTCTCTATCTTGAAAATCACTAATAAAAGTATGGTCACTATTTAAAAATTAGTAAATAATTTTAGTGTCTATATAAAAATATGAATAATTAAAAAAAACTAAATTAAAAAGTCAATAAAAAATAATTACTATAAAAAAAATCTATCTCTATATAAATTAATTTATAAAATTTAATTTCAACAAATAGAAACATAAATAATAAAAAAAAAAATAAAATTAAAAAAGTATAAAATCATTTCAATCTATTTAAAATATACTCTATAATTAAATAAATGAATAAAAAACGGAAGTAATTCCAAATATCACTAAAAAAAAATTACTATGAAAATAAAAAATCCTACAAACCAACATTTGCATAACCAAACACGAATATAAAAAAATTACGTAAAAATTACCATCTCTATAAATAATATGTTTTTAAATAATCGACTGTTTTTGAATATCTCTAAAAAAAATAATATCTGTAATAAAATATCTGAATAAAATATAACCTACAAATTGAAGAATTTCACCATGTGCTCGTAATAGTGACTAAGTTTATGTTATAAAATATAAGTATTAATAATAATGATAAAACAACAATAATAATAATGAAAATTATAGTTATTATTATGGAAAAATATTAAGGAAAACAATAAATAATTGTAAACTTATAATAAGAGACTCGGAGTAAATGTGAAAAATCAAAATCTGAGAAATTACTGATTAGTTTTATTATTTTTTTTTTTTTTTCATAAATCAAACAGTATTCTGTACTCCAACTATACACTTAAATTAATTAATATGATTAAATAATTATAATTTGATTACATCTTGACATAATTATATAATTAATATAATATTTAATTAAATTCTTAATTAATTTAATTAAAATTATGTAAATTATAACAAGCTCAGTGCTTTGGAACAATCAGATTTCGTTTTTTTTTAATTAAAAATTTTTTTTTAATTAAAAATTTTTTTATGAGTGAAAAAAATATTTTATTCATTACCATATGTAGATAATTTCCCGAAAAAAAATCCCCACTAAGCGAATGCCAGAAAAATGCTTCAATTCGGAATAAATATCTTTATCTAAACTTTTTTTTAAGTGCTGAAAGCGAACTTCAGGGTCATAATTATTTACTGCTTTCTCTATCAGAAGTTTAGATAAAGATATTTATTCCGAATTGAAGCATTTTTCTGGCATTCGCTTAGTGGGGATTTTTTTTCGGGAAATTATCTACATATGGTAATGAATAAAATATTTTTTTCACTCATAAAATATTTTTTTCACTCATAAAAAAATTTTTAATTAAAAAAAAATTTTTTTAGAAGCTCTCACAAAGCAACCCATCATCAGATATTTATTGAATTTTTTGTTTACAACTTTTTATTTTTATATTTTTACATTTGTATGAAAGTAGTCACATACATTTTTATTTTGAGACATTTTTTTTTTACCCATTCTATGCTACCGCTCAAGAATTATTAGCCAGTATTGTATGAGTGGAATTTTTCAAATATTTTTTTTTTTATAATCTATCGATTTTTAAAATATCAAAAAATTATCAGACGTTGGCTAGCTTCAGGATCATATATAAAGATGATCCTCAAGTTAGCAGACAATTGAACATTTTTTAATTTTTTTTACAACAATTCCATTTAAAAGAACAAAAAACTAAAAATATGTACATATAGAAGATTTAAAAAACTACAGAAGTATTTTTTAAAGAATATTTTTGTTTAATTTTGTCGTTTTTAAGAAAAATATGAGTATTAATGTAGCAGACATACGACAATCGAAAAATTCAACAATCGATATCTCTGCGAAAAAACGATTTAAGAAATTTTTAGAACCGGAAATATATTCGTATTTTCATTATTTTTACACGCATTTTATTCTTTGTTTCTTACTTTTTCTTTGGAGCTATAATTTTTAAAATAAAACTTTAATGAACATTTTCAGAAATATATATGATTAAAAATATACCAAATTAACACATTTATATTTTTTTTAACTGAACTACAGATGAATTTTATTGAAAAAAAAAAAAAAAAATAAAATTCATCTGTAATTCAGTTAAAAAGAATATAAATGTGTTAATTTGGTATATTTTTAATCATATAAATTTCTGAAAATGTTCATTAAAGTTTTATTTTAAAAATTATAGCTCCAAAAAAGAAGTAAGAAACAAAGAATAAAATGCGCGTAAAGATAATGAAAATACGAATATATTCTCGGTTTTAAAAATTTCTTAAATCGTTTTTTCGCAGAGATATCGATTGTTGAATTTTTCGATTGTAGTATGTCTGCTACATTCATACTCATAGAAAAATATAAAATTAATTAGACGTCGGCTAACTTCAGTATCATGATATAAAGTCAAAAAATGATAATAAATTGAAAAAAAGAACATTCATGCCATTGTTTACGAAAAATCAGAAGATGGTATTTTTAAAATTTTTTAAATTTTCATTAATTCATTATATCTTTATCTTCATTTTTACAAAAATTTTGACATCGGATAACAAATCAAAAAATGTTGATAATTAAAAAAAAAAAAACTCATGGCTTTATTTTTTTTTATCATCTAATGGTGTTTTTTTTTAATTTTTAAAATTTCTCTTAATTCATTAAATATTTATATTTTTTTTTTGATTTCGGATTTTAAAAATAATAAAAAATACGTAGAAAAAAATTTTAATATTGGTTAATTTTCAAAAATTTTTAAAATAATTTTCAGATGTTGGATTTTTCTCAAAAGTCTATGAGGGATTTATTTTTTTTTTGTTTTAATTTACATCAATTTATTAAACTTAATCAAAAACTATTTCTTACATAAATCACCGTGTCCATGGACAACTATAACTGTTTGACACATCTAAATAATTCTTTTAGTCAACTGAAAAGCGAAAAATTCAATTATCACTGTAATTTATGTAAGAAGTGGTTTTTGATTGAGTTTAATAAATTGATGTAAATTAAAACAAAAAAAAAAAATAAATCGCTCATGAACTTTCCTGATTAAAAAAAATGATTCAAAACAATTTGAAACGATTTAAAACAATTTGAATCGACTAATATATAGATATACATAACATGGAGCAAATAATTTTTCTTAATCAGGGTTCTAAGAAAAATCAAAAATCTGAAAATTGTTTTTAAAATTTTTGAAAATTAAGCTATTAAAATTTTTTTCTACGTACTTTTTATTATTTTTAACATCTGACATTAAAAAAAAAAAAAAATGAAAATATTTCATGAATAAAGAGAAATTTCAAAAATTAAAAAAAAAAACCATCGTTAGATTTTAAGAAAACAAAGGCATGAGTTTTTTTTTAATTATCATTACTTTTTGATTTGTTATCCGATGTCAAGATTTTTTTAAAACTCAAAAGATCAAGATATTAGAAGAATTGATGAAAATTTTAAAAATTGAAAAAATATCATCGTCAGATTTTTCAAAAATGAAGAAACGATTTTTTTTTTGCAATGAATTTTCGCGTAGTTTTGAGCTTCAGAAAAAACTAAAATAATAATTACAAGAATGACTGAAAACATTTTTTTTTAACGAAAAAATATGTTCAATTATCAAATTTGATAAATATCTAATAATGGGTTGCTTTGTGAAAGCTTTCAAAAAAAAAAATTTTTTAATTAAAAATTCTTTTATGAGTAAAAAAAATATTTTATTCATTACCATATATTGATAATTTTCCAAAAAATAAATCCCCACTGAGCGAATGTCAGAAAAATGCTTCAATTCGGAGATATCTTTAACTAAACTTTTTTTTTAAAGTGCTTAGAGCTAACTTCAGGGTCATAAATAATTTAAAATTCTTTGATTTCTCAATAAACATGTTAAATTTTAATCAGAAAAAAAAAAAATTTTAAATGCGTATGCAGTATAAGGTAAGAGACCTAGTACCCGATCAGGGAATTAGTATCTGATCACTCATTGTAATTGTGTATCTATATTAACTAAATTCTACTAAATACATCAGTGATTGGGTACTAGTTCCCTGATCGGGTATTAAGTCTCTTACCTTAATAGATAAAAATTTTGAATTGCGAGGATAATTTTTATAAAATATTTAAATTGTTTTTAATTCTTCAAACATTGACTTTATTGATACTATACAATGATAACTGTTGAAATTTCAATACTTCTAATCCCCAACTTGTCCATCCGGGTAATAAATATCTTGCAAAAATTTCCAAACAATTAGGATTTGGAGGTAAATAAAGTTTTAATACATCTGCAGGACAATTAAAAATTACTAAATTATCAATTTCAGTTAATTAATTTACTGTTTGATTATTGAAAAATAATATAAGTCATAAATATTTAAATATTTAAACCATAACTCACCTACAATAGGAGGTTTATGTGAATGTATAGCACTAGGTACGCTCATAATAATTTTTTTATCTGGTATTTTAGTTGATAAATTTTCATTCAAACAACCGAAAATTAAAAATTCAAACGGCTGTTTTACTGATGAATAACTAAAATCACAAATAGTTTCTCCTGATTTTGTCACCTATAAATTTAAAGCAATAGTTTATTATCAAAAATATTATCAAATTTATTTATTTATCTATTTACCTTAACCCAATACCACTTAGCAAGATATTTTATTCCCCATAATGGAAAAATGACATCAATTATATAATTATAATGATTTTGAGAATTTGTACACCATATTGCAATAATACCATCAAAATTTAGTAATTTGTTGACAGGTATTTTATTTATTTCTTCATTGAACATCATTTTATAACTATTAGTTTTATTTCTCCGTATAAATTTATTCCACCAGGGTGGATCCATAAGAATAAAATCAAATTGATTTTTCATTTCCAATTTTTTATCAATATCTTTAATATCATGAGAATAAAAATAACAATTATTTGGAAATACATATTCATTGGAATTTAAAGTTGTAATAATCGCATTATCTGATTGATTGAATCCATAAAAGTTATCAGATATATCATAGTCAGTATCGTAAAATTCGTGAGATGCATCACGAGCTCGTTTATTATAATCAATTTCAATTGAATTATTAAATATTTTTTCTTCCGCAACATCAGCTAACATTTTCTCAATTGTCTCTTTAATAAAATTTATTTCCTCTAACTTTTTCATCGAAACAGAATCAGCATTTTTTTTCTTTTTAAATTTTTTTTTATTTGTCATCAATTTTTCTTGATTTACTTTCAGTATTTGATTACTCCGTAAAAATTTTGAATTAATATAAAATACTTTTTTATCAAATTCTAATGATAATAATTCATTTTTATTATTAACATTGTGATAAATTTTATTTAAATATTCTGAATGCGAAATAATCCATCCATTGTCACTTGCCGAAAGTATGCTCATGTTTTATGAATTTAAAATTTATATTTTATTATGATTATTTAATATGGTTTAATATAAATTAGCAATATGTCAAAAATTTCAGAAATGTTTATTTTACTTAAATTACCTGAAAGTTTAAATAATTTATCATCGTTTTCATTAATAATTGAATAGTCGAGATTCAAATACTCAAATCCATCTGAAACATTTAAAAAGTTAAGCATTAATTTAATAAATATTTAATAATTTCGGTAATAAAATTATTATTAATGGAACTGCATAAAATATCAATATTAATATAATAAATGTTGAGTTGAGTTTTTATGAATTAATTTCAACAATAAAACAGTCAATTGTTAATATATGTACATATTTATATGATACTGAAGTTAGCAGACGTCTAATAATTTTTGAATTTCTTTTTTAGACAATAAACTAATAATAAAAAATATTAACATAAATTGCACCTGTAATTTTTAAAATTTTCTACGTGTGCATATTTTTAGCTTTTGTTTTTTTGTAATTGATATGGTGAAAAAAAAAATCCGAAAATTACTAATTGTCTGCTAACTTCAGGATCATCATATTTATTTGATATTTTAATTTTTTTAACAGTTTACACAAAAATGACAATGAAAATTCCAAGGTTATTAGCTAAAAAGAATGATGTTTCTAAACAAGATGATAAAAGCAGCAGCAAAGTAAATTTTTTTTTTTTTAGTTTTAAGCGAATAAATTGAATACTAACAGAAAAAACAACTTAAATTCGCATACGAATGATAAAAAAACTCTGTGAATATTTTTAATTAATATGTACTTTGTTTATAAAAATACAAAAAATTCATGATGGCTGATTATTTTAGTAAAATTTTTAAGAGACCGAAAAAAAAATTACATAAAATTGTGCTATTTCATATGTGTACACTGACACCTAAATTCATATGTATATATATGTAAATAAATACCTTTCTATACAAGTAAATAAAAATGATCCTAAGGGTCATTCACCAGCCATAGATCCATTGTTGTGTCATTGTTTCGGTTGACTGAATCAGTTGGCGGTTATAGTGAGAGTATTTATTCTAACCTAAAATATTTGAAACTTTATTTTTAGTTTTTATAAATAATTAATTTAAATAAAACATAAAAGTTTCAATGAGTGATTTAAAATAACTGTAGATTTTCATTTGTTTTATTTTACATGCACTTTATTACTAATATAAATATATATTTAATTAATTAAAATATTTATGTGTAAGGAATAACACATAAGTTGTTTACATTACTCTAAACATTATTAAATTAATGATATTTAAGTAAATTAATTTTTTTAATTTTTAAAGATGTCAAACAAATGATCACTGTTAACGATTGGTAAGTATTATTTTATGAATAACTTTTAAATTATAAATTTGATTATTATTAAAAGTTATAAGCAGCGTGATTAATCAACCGGAATAGTTTATTTTATTATTATTAATATTATTATTATTATTATTATTATTATTATTTTTTTTTTTATTATTATTATTTTCATTATTATTATTATAATTATTTCATTATATTAATGTGTTTTAGAAATGTATTTTTAATTTATAGCAATATATATATGTATTATGAAACAAACAATCAGTTTAAAATTTTTAAACCAACATTAAAAATTATTCATTTCTTTATTTTATGATAAAAAAATTAATAATATTTTTATGAACTTGGTATAACAAATTTTTTACATTAATTATTTAAAAAGAAAATTAATTGAATATAAGCTCATTTAAAAATATATAATATTTGAGATCTATTAGAAATAAAATAAGTAATAAATTTATTGTATAATTTTATTAATTATTAATTTGATTTTTGATCTGAATTTAATAATTTTTTTTTTTTTAGTCTTAACCGAGTTATTAGATTATATATTTACTAATAGAAGAAATATATAACAATGGAAGATGTAATGCAAGAAATAAAAGAATGTAATAGAATTCGTTATCCATTTTATCGTACTGCTGCTAAAGTTTTAATATTACACAGGAAACTTTACAGTAAATATTTAATTTCTTTAATAATAAATTTAAAAGTCTATATATTTAAATTTATTTAAATTTATATAATTATTTTAGTGCAGTTTGTACCTCTTCAATTAGTAATTGGAGTATTTGAGCGCCATAAATTATCAATAACTGAAAATTCAGTTATTCTAGATGAAACAGAAGTTGAAGATGTCATTGCAGATATATATTTTGCAGCTCGTAAAGAAGCTAACGTTGAATTTGATATTAATAAAATCACAAAGTTAGCTGTTGCTTGTATATTCTCAACATTCAACAAGTAAGTAATTAAATTTTTTAATTTATTTAAAATCAATCTATTATATTTTATTTTCACAATTTAATTTGCGATTTTGAGTACATTACATACTGTCATTTATTTATCACATTAAAAAAGCAAGGAAAGTAACGAGGTGAAATTTAATAAATGATTTTGAAGTCTTTTTATCTGATAATTTATTACAGCATTCAAGATGATTTAATGTTGCAATCAATAATCTGACGAGCTTTATTTTTTGTTTTATTTTTACAGTTATGAAAAATAATGTTTTGTGTGATGACTGGTGAATTATGAAATTTAGCAATTAAAACGACCGAGTTTTTTTTTATTGCATTTTAATGTATCACAAATTTTGTTATTGTAAAAACGTTATTTTTCATCTTTAAAAGGTTATAAACTGGACCAATGATCTTAAATTTATAAAAGCTATTTTAATGTTTGAACATTTTTTTTCGGGATTGTAGTGTAAAAAAATGATATCGATTGTTGATTATTTGAAATATTTTTTTATTTATTATTCACGTAATTTATCATTTTAATTTATTTTTATTACAGTAAAGGAAAAGCTTCAGTATTTTCTGTAAAAGTATTATTAACTTTAATCAGCTGTGGAAGTCTTCATGAAAAATATGAATACTTTTACCAGTTGTTGGCCGATCACAATGCATGTTTATCTAAAGCTGCATTAAATACATTACTTACAAGCATTTGTAAAGTAACTGAATTACTTGGTGAAAGTGTTGAGTATGGTAGTCATCTAGTACAATCAAATGTTGACAGCTGCTTTGTCGAATCACAGGGTTGTTTAGGTGTCAGTAAAACAGAGTTAAGATTATGGTTGATGCAAGATCCACCTTTGCTTACGTGGATATCAACATTCAATCGCTTAAAATTAGCCGAACATGTAGTTCACAATGTTAAATGTTCATCTTGTAAAATTACACCAATACGTGGTCCAAGATTTACTTGTTTAAGATGTGCCCGTTATCATCAATGTCAAATGTGCTTTTTTTTTGCTAAAACTTCTCATAAACATAAATTAAAGCATCCAGTTAAAGAATATTGTACAAAGGTTATTATTATTATTATATATATATTAGGGTGGGCCAAAAAAATCAATTATTTTTTTTTTTACAAGTGACATAGAAAAATAGAGTGCTAGACACCTCAAAAAAATTCTCACCAAATATGAGCACTTAATTTTAATAAGAAGATCCTGCTCATCGCAGTTTTCTATTTTTTTCTCAGTCCAATAGAAAAAAATTCATACCTCATCATTTATTGATTGTACAGAAAAATGTTCTGAAAAAATTTTGTAGGAAATTTAATGCTCTACAAAAAAGGTATCTTATATTTTTTTCATAAACCTCACCATTTGAATAATATTGAAGGTTTAAGTTTGATTATTTTAAGACTAATTGCATTTTTGTTTATGAATTTTATAACTCGACCACAAATGACTATTTTAAAATACGCTATATCAATTTTTGTAGGAAACTAACTGCTCTATAAAAATGATGTCTTATGTTTTGTCGGTTAAATTAAACGTTCAAAAAATATTCATCATCAAACTTTCATGTGTACTGATTTTAAGAGTTTTTGGTTAGATAATCGAAAAATTTAAATTTAATTTATGAATTTGATACAAATTTCATTTTTTGTCATTAATATAAGTATTATTTGAGTTTTATTTTCAAAATTTTTGAAGATTTTTTTTCATTAAATCTAAACATTTTATTTTTAATCATTAGAAATCACGATAATGTTGTTTCTTTTCGATAACGTCTTCAAAACGTCTTTAAAAAGTTTTCCACTATAGCTGGATATTGTTCAAGGGAAAATTTCTTCTCTAGAGAATTTTTGATTTGTATTGTATTTCTTATTGCAAGTTAGTAAAAAGCGTCGAAAAAATTACCCTACTTGACACAAAAAATTGTTTGAAAATTAATAACTTACTTAAAAATTGAAATAAAAAAATTTCTTATAACTAATTGGATATTTTATTTCTCTAAAACTGAAATATGTAATATATTTATAATGAAAATTTTGCTTTTTTTATTATTAAGTAATTAACTAAGCGATAAGTGATGTACAATTTATTTTTTTAAATGTAGAAAAAGATACTTACACATAAAAAAAAAACTTGAAAAATATTTTGAAGTTTCTCAGTTGATAAAAACTCAAATTCGTGTAAATTTTCTTAAAACTTATAAATTAAATTGAAATTTTTCGATTATCTAATCAAAAACTCTTAAAGTCAGTACACATAAAAGTTTGATGATGAATATCTTTTGAACGCTTAATATAACCGCCAAAACATGAGACACCAATTTTATAGAGCAATTAATTTCCTACAAAAATTGCTGTTGCGCATTTTATAATAGTCATTTATTGTCGAGTTATAATATTAATAAACAAAAATGAAATTTGTCTTAAAATAATCAAACTTAAACCTTCAATATTATTCAAATGATGAAGTTTACGAAAAAAATATAAGATACCTTTATCGCAGAGCATTAAATTTTCTACAAAATTCTTTCAGAACATTTTTCCGTACAATCAATTAATGATAAGGTATGAATTTTTTTCTATTGGACTGAAAAAAAATAGAAAACTGCGATGAGCAGGATCTTCCTATTAAAATTAAGAGCTCATATTTGTTGAGAGTTTTTTTAAGGTGTTTAGCAACCCATTTTCCCGTGTCACTTGTAAAAAAAAATAATTGATTTTTTGACTCACCCTAATACACAAATTAGGGTGTTTTGAAAAACAACATTAATTTTTTTTTTTTTTGGCACCACCAGAAATCGATGGTATATGACAAAATAAAAATTCTGTCAGAAGATCAGCTCTTAAATTCAAGTTTTAGAAGTCGCTCATCGCTATTTTTGATTTCCCATTTAAATAACATGGAAAAAAAAATTTTTAGTTTGGAATTTTTAATCTCGGCAATAGCTCGTTGTACAGATAAGCCCAGGATATGTTTTAGTAGGAAATTTAACGCTCTACAAAAAATGTCTCTTATCATTTTTCATTAGATTCATCTGTTCAAAAGTTATTGGAATTCGAAGTCGAGTTATAGTAAATTTCGAGATCTTCTTACTTTTCCGGCGAAACTATCAGGCTTATCATAAAATGTCATTGGGCCTTTTTTGTAGATAATTTTATTTCCTTCAAATTATCTTTGATTAAGTTTTTTCGGATTTCACATAATTTTCTAGTTATTTCCATTTTAATGTCAAGCTCTTAAAATCAATTAAAACACTATCTTTTTAAGAGCTTGACATTAAAATGGAAATAACTAGAAAATTATGCAGAATCCGAAAAAACTTTATCAGAGATAATTTGTAGGAAATAAAATTGTCTACAAAAAAGACCCAATGACATTTTATCAATTTAAAAAAATATCCTGGGTTTATCTGTACCATGAGCTATTGCCGAGGTAAAAAATTCCAAACTAAAAATTTTGTTTTTCCATGTTATTTAAATGGGAAATCAAAAATCGCGATGAGCGACTTCTAAAATTTGAATATACTATCGATTTCTGGTGGTGCCCAAAAAAAAAAAAAAATTAATGTTGTTTTTCGAAACACCCTAATATATATATATATATATATATATATATATATATATATATATATATATATATATATATATATATATAACTAATGTTAACTTTGTTTTCTAGATTTTGAGTAAACAAAATACAAAACCAATAGTTGATCTTATTAGAAATAAATTACGATTATGTCCAATTCAAGTATCTGCGCAGTTAGAATCATCGGCATTAAATGCATTACCATTTAATAAAGATGAATCGTTATTTTCTGACAGTACTATTGATTCATCTTTATCAAATTCAATAGTGAGTGATAAGGTTAATAATGATCCTCAAAAAGAATTATCGAGTATTATTAATCATTTGGAACAAGAGAACAGAAAATTACAAGTTGAGTTGAAAGAAATATGCGGAAGTCGTGATGAACGATTACAGCAGCATCGAGAAGCCATTGAAGCTCAATTACAACGATTGAAAACACTAAAGGTAAGATTTATAAACATTTATTCATTTCCTACAAAAATTTTGGCATTCGTATAATTTTCGTCTCTAGTTTAAGTTTCATAAATGTTCCATCGGCATCTTTGGGGCTTGATTGATTCAACGCGGTATCGATAAGAAGATGAAACTGAGTAGTTCAATTATCCAAAAACCAAAATGTTCAGAGATTATATGTATTATATTTGTGGAAGCATTAAATTTAAATTTATTTATAAAAAAAAATTGGTAAATCTAAAAGTGCACGACTCTTAATGTTCATTTGATCGTGGAAAATATATAAAAATAAAAGTTTTGTAAATTAAAAATAAAAAAAAAAAAAACAGTAGCGAAAAAGAGGCAAACTGAATTTTTTGATCGTAAAGTACACTCTAATGCTTCGTATTCGAAGTCGTGCAAAAAAATGTACGAGAAAAGTTTCAAGGACAATTTTTTTTTTATTCCTTTCTATTACACTAGAAATTCAAATTTCGCTCCAAAAAATAGTCAGCTGTGTGTCTTTGCGCAGGCGCGACTTGTGTGACGAAAGTATATGTAAAAAACATATATAGATATACAAAAAATTAATTATGTTTTTTTATTAATTACAATTAAACGAGGCCGATTTTGATGGCCATTTGTGACACATTTCTTCTTCAGCCCTAAAATAATTTTTAAAAAAAAACTGTGATCCAAATAATGGCTTTTTTCTCTAGTTTTTGTGTTTACGGCCGTGCTTAAAAAATCCGATAGATTCTCATAGCCAAGGTATAAGGCCCTATATTTAACTATAGCACTTCTCATAGAACTTATTCATTCTTATAAAATGTCTATGGGAATTTATAAGAAACTATTGGATTCTATAAGATTTTCTAAACAGGGGGGTTACGGACACATTTTCTACTGCTTGACGGGAAAATTTTATTTTACATTTTGATGTTTTTTTTAGGTATTTAATGCATCAAATTGGTCTTCATAAGTAATAAAATTAATCCTTATTAAATTCTCTATCCGATGATGTGTAACTTAGTTGAGCTTCGTGGACTTGCAAGAGTAAAACAGGATAAACAGTCGCGAAAAAGAGACAAACTGAATTTTTCGATCGTAAAACACTCTGCTTCGCATTAAGAGTAATGCAAAAAAATTAATAATAAACTCACGTTCTTTTTTGAAAAATTATTTTAAGATCAAATTTAATAGGTCAAAACAAGGGATCAATTAATTTTTTTAAAAGATGAGTTTGATGTATTCAACACTCGTCTAATTACATTGATCCTTGCGATTTTAATTATAACGTATACGCTATAGTATGTAGGAGAAATTATATATCGATATACTGTTTTAAATTATCGTATAAATGTATGTGTCAATATAGGATGATTATAATCAGTATACTGTTTTTATCTGGTATGAGTAGTGAAATGACGGTCATTTTTAACTTTGGTCAAATCACGAGCAATTGACGAGCAAATGCTTAGCTTTACATCACTAGGTATGAGTATTAACTGTAAAGGCTTAGTAAATCCTTTGATCTAGTTAATAATAATACACTAATTGAGATACTTGAGAGAATTGAAGTGAGCGATAAAGTTTTGCAATGGTTCAGATCATTTCTAACAGGTAGATTACAGGAGAATATGACATTAAGTCAGGGGTACTTAGTCTTGCACTTGGGATTTAAATCGTTCGTTATCGATACAAATGATATTAGTACAATTCTACAATCTGAGCATAAGCCGTTGGCAGATGATACGAAGATATATAGAGTAGTTAAGAATATAATCGATGCCAGAATGTTATAACAGGATCTAAATGCATTCTGAAGCTGATGTAAAAGAAAATAACTATCGTTACATGTACAAAAGTCTAGTGTTATCGACGTTATCGTAGTCTTCCACAGGGTCTAATATGAGGTTAGGGATGAATTTTTAACGGAAGACAATGACAATAAATTCATGATAAGTATTACTTGAGAGGCGATTACTGGAATATGGGAGTATAATCTGGTCATTATATTATGCTGAACATGTTGAAAGACTAGAGGATGTCAAGTTAAAATTTTTAAAACATGATTTATTTCTGGAGAAAGAAAGTTGTCAGTAAAGTGAGGCTGAAGTTAGCTTAAATCTCGTTCTGATAGTTTAAATAAAGACGTATATTTACAGATATATTTTTTTTTTTATAAAAATTCAATGAATAATATTATTGACTCCATGGAAATTTACATTTAGGTGAGTCCATGCATCAAGCAGACGCCTAAGAGAAAAACGTTTGCTTATAATTCCGTCACCCAGTAAAACATATGAGATAAATATTTCGTGAAACGGAATATATAAACTAGTCAATAAATATATATACTACGCCCATAAATTTCTTTGGAAGTTCACACCAGAATATGTTGAATTTACGAGTTGAATACTGCTAAGTGTTAATATAAGAGTATTACAGAGCATTATTTACTAAATTATTATTATTATTATATCTACGAATAATGTGAATTGCTAAATACATCAAATAAATAAATTTTGTATAATACCTGCATGAATATACACATTTTAACGAAATCAAATATATTGTAATGAACAAAACACGTGTTCTAACAACTCCGCGTAGTTAGTTTGTTAGCGAAGTAGTTATTCAATATACACATATATATATATATATATATATATATATATATATATATATATATATAAAACTATTTTCAAGATTATGTCCAAGTGTATGAATGTGCGTGTGTATGTATGTACGTATGTCTGGAAATCCTCTGTAACCTTTAAACGAACGAATCGATTTGGCTTTTTGAGGTGATGTTTGAAGCGGCTCATTAATTCCAACACTTTGTGAGACATTGAGCATAATCGGTACAGTATATTTGGAGAAATTCTAAAAATAAAATTTTTTCAAAAATGTTTTTTTCGAGATAACTTGTAATATACTCGATGGATTGATTCCAAAATTTAATCCGCTCTAAAACTTCATAAGCCGTGTTGACTGCCACCTCATCCATCAAAATCGGTCCATTAGTTCAAGAGAAACCGTTGTCGAAAGAATTGCGAAAAAGTGTTTTTATCTAATAAAATCTAAATTGTTGAACTAATTGATGACGGTGTTTTATTGAACGTTATTGATTGAAAAATTGCGTCAAATGTCACCTTGAACGTCAAAATCGGTTCATTATTTCAAAATATGTTGGTGATTAAAAATAAAAAAAAAACAACGATTTACTTCATTATTTTTTTCTTGTTATTGTTTATTACTTAAATTTTCGCAATGGAAGGTGTGACATTACTATTTTCGAGCTTAAAGAGCTCAAAAATGTATTAACAATAGTATTTTCGAGCTCAAGAGCTCGAAAATAGCGGGGTTTTAGGGTGGCCCGCTAGGTCAGACTGTTTTCAGATTTTTTTTTTTAATCACTTATTTGAGTCAGGGTAGTAAAAATAGTAAAAATAATTTTTGAAATTAGTTACGAAGCTTCATAATTAATGAAGTTAAATTAACTTATTAAAAAAAAGCCACAACACAATTATTTATTAGCTGCCGCCCATAAGCATTGGGTATATTGAGTATAATACGAAATAGGAGTTATAATAATATCGAATTAGTAGTGACAAGTATAAAAATTATTACAATTAAAAAAAATCGGTCGGTCGGTTGACCCTGCGGGCCAGCCCCAAAACTTCCCGCTGTTTTCGACCTCAAAGAGCTCGAAAACATTAGTGTAGATATATTTTCGAGCTCTTCGAGCTCGAAAATGCTATCACATGCAATTGTTTTTTTATGATCTTTTCAAGCTCTAACAAGTTACCTGTTATGTTGAAGTTTGAAAATTTAAGAATCGAAAATCATCAATGAAGCGGTTTTTAAAATTTAGTTCCTGATTTTGTTCAGTAAAATAAGTGTATTGAGGCAGAAATCAATGTCGGGGATCAAAATCAAGATTTAAATAAATTTTGACTCATGTAAGAAACAATAAAATATGAAATATCCGATAAAAATATTAAAAACTACGTTTTATCGATTTTTTTGTTGATAATATGATTTAAACTAAAAACCAAGTTCGATGACATTATATGATCGAAACAAACCATAAAAAAGATGAGTTGGTATGATATCAGGCACATTTTAGTACGTTATATTCTGATTTATCCGGAAAAAATAACATAAAATGTTATTTTTTTAACTTTTCAACGCCGATATCTTTTGAACTAATCAATCGATTTTGATAGTTGACGTGGCAATCGGCGCGTTTTATTGAATTCTAGAGCTGATTAAAATTTGAAATCGATCGCGTCAGTCGTTTCGAAAATATTTAGAAAAAACCGTTTTTCACCATTTCTTTCTCCCGCGATAACTCTCGAACGAATTATCCGATTTCGATGTTTGAGGTGGCAATCGACGCGTTTTATTGAGTACTAGAGCTAATTAGATTTTGAAGTCGATCGTATAAGTCGTTTTTGAGAAATCAATAAAAAACTAAAAAAAAAATTTTTTTTTTTTTTGTAATTCGCCAATATTTTCGAGTCTATTCGATCAAATAATCTGAAATTTTCAGGAAAGTTGAAGGCCAACAAGCTCTTTCGATTGCTACCTCAACCATCCAAATCGATTCATTAGTTCAAAAGTTACAAAGAGTTTACACACACGCACACACACACACACACACACACACACACACACACACACACACACACACACACACACACACACACACACACACACACACACACACACACACGCACGCACACACACACACACACACACACACACACACACACACACACACACACACACACACACACACACACACACACGCACGCACACACACACACACACACACACACACACACACACACACACACACACACACACACACACACGCACACACACACACACACACACACACACACACACACACACACACACACACACACACACACACACACACACACTCGGACATCATTCTGAAAATAGTCAGAATAGCTTCCTAGGACCTCAAAACGTCGACATCTGATGAAAACTCGATTTTCGAAAATCGGGGTGAAAACAATAACTTCCCGAAATTTTCGAAAATCGTCGATTTTCTTAGCGGGAAGTTAAAAAAATAATAATAAATCGACGACTATTTTATTTAATATTGATTTATAAAATAATATAATTATCGATTTATATTATTTTTTGTAATAATCTATAAGATAGTATAATTCCAAATAATTACCATTTTTCTATTTTATGTAGAAAATATTTAAAATAATCATAATCATATTTAATAACTATTGTTTTATGCAACTGCTGTAATTAGTGTAATAGAATAAATTTTTTTTAGAAATACATGTTCCATGGTCAACGATCTTCATTACCACAAACTATGTGCTGTGTACAAAGTACACCGCTATTACCATCATTACCAGTAGCATCCAGATTTTCAACATTGCCTGAATTCCAATTAAGTCCAATCATCCGTACGAGTAACAATGTTGATTGTAATAATACAACAATCAGTAATGGTAATGTTAATCCATATGAAATAAATAGTAATCTATCTGATAATTCACGACACGATGGATTGCATGAAGAAACTAGAGAAGTATCGAGTTCATATGAAAATTCTAAATTATCTTCGAAAATTCAACTTAGTACTTGGATCGGAGGTATTTAAATATTTAATGTGAAAAAAAAAAAATTATCAGAATGAAAGTAATTATTATTATTTTTTTAAATAAATTAATAAGGTAATCGAACGAGCATTTATCAAGATCATGGTAATTTTTCTCAATGGCTGAGTTCAAGTAATGCAAATTTACCGTCGTCGAAATATTCATCTAAGTCATTAAACGTAACTGATAAAATGTCTCATGATGATTCACTACTGGATAGTGCACGAGACAATACACCGTCTAGTCTTCAACGGCCTGATAAACATTCACGACATAGTAGCTTACAAAATATTCAAGGTGATTTAAATGACATACTCAATCGATTACAGAATATGGTTGCTAATGATTGTCTATTAGAAGGTAATTTTAATTCAACTCAACAAATTATTTACAATCACATTTAAATTCATTGACCTACGTCAGTATATTGAAAATTTTGTTATCTGCCGACGTTTAATTATTTTTTTTATAAATATATTAGTATAAATTCTTATAAAATTCATGACTAAATTTTAAAAATTACAGAAACAATTAAAATAACAATTTTGTACACTTTTTTATATCCAGGGAAACTTATTAAAAACAAATTAATGAACTTAAAGTTATTAAGTAATTTTTAAAATAATAATAACTAACGGTAAATCTGATAAATTATCGAATCATTCGTTATCTGAAAATTACATTTAAATAAGTACTGACATTAACTTATATTGTATCTAATTAAAATGTATTTTTAATATTTATTAGCAGAATCCTTCAATTCAAATGACAGTTGTGAATTAAAACGCGCGGCGACACAAATGGAGGATCTTTTGACGGATCTCATACAAGGTATTGAATCACGAAAAGGAAAACTTGCAACAATTGTTTAATAATAATAATAATAATTAATAATAATAATTAATAATAATAATAATAATAATAATAATAATAATAATAATAATAATAATAATAATAATAATAATAATAATAATAATAATAATAATAATAGTAATAGTAATAGTAATAGTAATAGTAATAGTAATAGTAATAGTAATAGTAATAGTAATAGTAATAGTAGTAATAGTAGTAGTATTAGTAGTAGTAGTAGTAATAATAATAATAATAATAATAAATTTGAAATATATATATATATATATATATATATATATATATATATATATATATATATATATATTGTATCATGCATTTTATTTTATATACACATTTATAAATTATAAATCATATTTAAGTTGAAAGAATTATATATTCATGAACTATTATACTGTATTTATTTATTTAACGCTATCTGCATTGTATAGTTTTCACATATTGCTTACTCTGAGTTCACACTGCTTTCTTAAATTGTAAATTATAAACATGTATTATTGCTCACATATATTTGTATAAATACTTCATTACTTCAGACTTAAATTTTTTATATGAACTATGAAAAAGATTAACA
This sequence comes from Microplitis demolitor, assembly GCF_026212275.2. Classification (NCBI taxonomy): domain Eukaryota; kingdom Metazoa; phylum Arthropoda; class Insecta; order Hymenoptera; family Braconidae; genus Microplitis; species Microplitis demolitor. The sequence goes on along the minus strand of NC_068552.1, from coordinate 11,967,626 downwards.
TCTAGAGTTGGTTTCCATAACAGCCTATTCTTTCTTAGGATTTTGTTCGGTACATTAAAACACACCTATGATAATATTTCAGGTGATCACCTCGAGTCAATCTCACCATTGATAATTTTATGAAAGAAACAGAAATCCGGACATTTGCGTCTCAATTGTAGGTGGTTAATGGTACTCTTTGTGGTGGTTTATGGAGTGTGATATTGTCTTTTAATTTCATCCAAACTTGTTACAATTTCTTTGCATTCCAGCGAATGTGATAGAATCCTAACGAACTAATTTTGTATTGACTCTAACCTATCAACTTGCAGTGCATAGTATGGTGACTAAATCATTGTGCCATATTCCAATAATGGTCTCACCGAAGAAGTGTATAATTTGACGAGCGTATCCTGATGCTGAACGTTACTTCTCATTCTGGTGATGTACTTCAGGTTTTTTTTTGGCCTTCATCACTACACTATTGATATGGCTATTGAAGTTTAGCCTATTATCTACTATGATTCCCAGATCTCTCATCTCTCTAAGTTCTTGCAGTGGTACTCTATCTATATGATACCTTGGGTAGTTTTGGTAGTCCTTCTTGTGAAACTTATCCAGATGTTTTTGCAGTGCTTCTACACCCTTATTATCCTTGACTATTCTATACATATTCCTATCATCTGCAATCAGCTCGTGCTCCGATTCTATAATTTCATCCATTTCATCGATGTCCACTATAAATAGTATAGGTTCAAAGGAATTTACAAGGTCGAAAGCCTTACTGAAGTCTGTACAGCATGCATTTCATATTCTTTATCCATTGCTTCCAATATTGCGTTTGTATAATTAAATAGATTAGTGACAGTAGATCTGCCGTTTATAAACCCGTGTCGTCTACTACTGATAACATTTTTTAAAACAAATGATATTTTCGATAACAATAATTTTTCCAATAACTTCAGTAGTGCTGATTGAATGCATATAGGCCTGTAGTTTTTCACTGATAATTTATCACCAGACTTATGGATATGTTTTATATTGTACATGATTTTTTCCGAATACTCGGGAATTTACACATCTTCAATGAGTAGTTAAAGATAGAGGATACCGGTTCGCACAGTCCAACTGCACAATTTCTCAGAATTAGATTGGGTACTCTATATGGACCAGCTTCTTTATTTACATGTAAATCCAATAACCCTTTTAGAACCATATTATACATCAATTCAAAGTCTTTTGTATCCGTAATCTTTGAGCAATATGGCATATTTTCAGCTCTTTGGTCCGGCTGCTGGTCCAGGGCGATGTCATGAACACTCGAATAAATATATTGATTGAATAAACGTAATTGATTTTCTGTTTTTATACATCTTTATTGTTTTTTATGTAATTTATCTCCATTTTTCAATATTAAGTATGCAAAAAATATTAAGTCTTTAATAAATCCGTCTTTGCTAAAAATGATACTAAAAATAATCTTGATTGACGTTGTTTCAAAATTAAATCTCAATCCGGTGAATCTCGATTCCTGCATATCAATGTATATATCTATATCTTTATATCCTTCAAAACTCGTTTAACCTTATGTTTGATGCCGTGCGTTGATGCAAATTGCTTAGCAAGCTAAAGAATGGCATGATAACGATGATTTAACACTGTGTTGATATTACATCTTGATATCTTATAGTCTTTTAAGTGATCCATTGACGTCGGTCAGTGAAGGGAAATGGTTTTTTATTATTATTATGTTTTTTTTATATATCCGAGTATTCTATATATAATACAAGAATGTTATGAATCTTATCTAATCCCACTTAATGCAGTTTATTTATCATCTAATAATAGACTTACTTTTTCATTCACATAATTGCTATAAACATTGGTTATTCATTTATGTATATTTATCCGTATGAATTCAATTATCAATTACTTTTTATTACTATTATAAACAACAATACACAACAGTTATACACTATAAATTTATTTTTATTTATATTAATTGTCGTTGTATTGATCAAAAAGTAGAATTTATAATTTTTAGAATTAATAAATCCATTATTATAGAGACCAAAATTCGTAATTTAGTTTGAATTATTTTTATTTTTAGTTAAAGGGCAATCCAATCCGATACTTCACACTTTTTTAAATTATTCAATAATCTGTATAATCATATTACAATTTTATTAATCAATTAAAGAAAAATTATAGCAGTCGTTCAAAAAAAGGATAATGTGATTATAATTTCGCTAGGATATAGATTTAAAAAAACGTACCTTAGTTGTTTAACACTTTTTATAGTTATTAAGTACATGCATAAAAATGATGCTATCTAATCATTTAATTATTTTATCTTGTAATAAAAACTTTGTATGTATATAGTCGATCGGTGATTATTCTATTCAAAATAAATAAATAAATAAATTACCGTGTAACAAAATTTCTAAAATAAATTTCCGCAAAATCTTTATGTCGATTTAAAATTTATTTGAGAAATTTTGTTAAAAAAAAAATTTAAAACAACTGTAAGAATTTTTTTTTTCAAATCTATATCACGGTGAAATTATTACTACTTTGTCTTTTTTCAATAAATGCTTTAATTATTTTTTTTTAATTAATAGTACAGTCATATTTAAAAAGTCGGAAACAGGAGAGGGAGGATACTGTCTTAGACTGTACTCAAATTAACATACTTGGTTTTGTTTGGTTCAAGTACTGATCTTTATTGATATCCTTTGATCGATTTAGATCTATGCAGAATCATATAAATTTTAGACATTAAATTTGTTTAAAATTCGTTTTATGTAATTTAAATTAAAAATTTGTTTTTAAATCAGAATTTTGAATTTTTACATATTTATAATTTCCCCTTTTAGTTTTGGTGTACATAGGTATATATAGATATACATAGATCTAAATAATAAAAAAATTATATGTGAAAAATAAGTTATAATTGTTTTATTTATAACGTCAAATTGTTTCATATCCTTATCTTATTTATTAGATACATATCATGACAATAGTATATCTAAATTAACATTTCTCATGAGCAATACATCCGAGCTGATGTTATTATTTAAACAAATAATTGTTAATACAAAATATCTTGCTACTCAATAAATTATTCATGATACTAATTTTATATTAAAGAAAAAATTATTATAATTGTTTAATTTATTGTGACGTCAGTGTTTCATTTCCTTATTTTATTTCCTCAGATCATTTCCTCAGATACACTGTATCCGAGTTTACGTTATTATTGTAGTATTTCATTTTAGTATCAGTGACGAAGCGACCGCAATTGTATCGTATTGTAGTATACAATTAAGAACGTTACTTTACATGTTATTTGGTCTGTGATGAATTGAGTAAGATTCGTCGATGTACGTAAGAGACATATCAATGCACGTGATACTATTTTATTACTTAGAATTTACTACTTTTTCCTAATCCGTTTGTAACATACTCACAATTGATGATTTCATTGTAATGGCTTAAAATATATATATATATATATATATATATATATATATATATATATATATATATATATATATATATATATAAAACTTAACATGATATGAAAAGACTTCATCAATAATAAAGTTTAAATAAATATTACTTTCATTCTTATAATAACCTATATTTAATCTGTACTTAATTTCTTTTCAACTTTAATTATAGGTAATTAGTAATATAATTTTATACTGCTTTGTTACTTATGCTCACTATTTTTTATTAAATAATTATTCAAGTAAGGTTGTTGGATCGTTACCTATAATTTTATTCTTATTATTGCTATTAAATCTTTATGGAATAAAATAATAAGGTTTTACGATTCCGTTAATAATTTATTATATTTCAAATTTTTTCGGTTTTACAATAAGAAATCAATTAATTTATAATTATTATTTAATGATCAATTATTTTATTTTTATTTAAGCTTTTGCTTCTATTTCAAAGATATGAATTTAAAAAGCTCGCGGTTTCTTTGCACTACGAATCGTCATATTATCATAGTCACTCATAAACAGAAGTTTATAAGTTCAGAAGGAAATGGATTAACAAACTTTTTAATTAATTTGGTTCACATGCGTAATAATTAAATTGAGAAAAAAAAAATAAATGAAATAAAATGTGGGTGTTTCGATCCGTAGAAGGAAAGGAGTACTTTGACGTCAAAAGGAATGCTTGTGACGTTGAGGAAGGCTTAGACTCATGACATAATGCCAGGTTTCACTATTAGGATTTGTGTGATCTTTTACTTTAGCCTCTACACACGTTATTAAGAAATAAGAGGGGGTGAGTGTGAGTTTATAACAAGCTAAGGAATAAAAAAATCATCAAGACAAGTTTTAGTATCAGTCTTTTAGTCGATTTTGTTAGCGGCACATCACAATTATTTATATAAATGCATTACTATTACACCAAGTGATTTATAAATTAACATAGAATTAAAGTGCATTTATAATTTATTAATAAATGGCTAATAACGCATTGGATGTTAAATATTTTAATTTTATAATTGTAATAATTACTGTGTTGTTAATACTGGAAGAAATACAAGGACGATCATTGTCAAGAAGAATCAATTATAATCATAATCGCAAGGAACTTTCATCAGATCAAGTAAATCAAATATCAAGATATTCAACGGGAATAAAACATTCACGTTCATCGTATTTATTACCTCATTATTCACTTCTTAATCAACTCATGGATATCGACAGAACTAATTCTGAGCAATTCAGACGACACAAGTTGAGAAAACGTCATGATGCAGGGATAAAATATGAACGAATGGATAATAATATCAAACAAGTACTTCAATCAAAGCGATATCAACGGTATGAGAAAGTTGAAGCTAAAGTTAAAGATGTGGAAAATAGTTCATCTTGTAATTACACTGTAAAACCATTCAAGATAAATGATAATCCTGATGAATATATTATACCCAAAGATCTTGTTAATATAACATGCAATTATAGTGGATCGAGCTGCCAATTAAATGATGTAAAATATTTATTTTATTGTTGTATACAAACTTATACTGAAATTGAAGTACCGATGAAAAAAGGTGGCTATAAATCAATGAGACTAAATACTGGTTGTGTTTGCGCTCGACGTTCACCTAAAATACTTAAGCAAAGTCAAATCGTTAATCCTGATTATGATAATTGATTTTTTTTTAATTTTCATTTTTATAATAAAAATAATATTTAGTATCATAATTATTTATTTTTATGATGGACAAAAATGATCAATGCTAGATTTAATGAAATTTTATTTAAAAGGGAAACAGTTTAATGCTCAACTATCATATTCATTTAATCTTATTTATTTCATCTTACGTCATTTTATTTATGTATTATTGTATTTAAAATTATTGTCAATTTATATTATTTATTTTTTGTACATAAGTCAATAAAGTTATTGGTTATCATGATTTAATAATTAAATAGTTCTTCATTTAACATAAATTTATTATTTTATTTTTAAGTTGCCTATATATATTATTTAACTTTTTATTTTATTTTGTGAAAGATCGTAAAAATTCCATACACACGGAGAGAAAAAAATGTGAATTTTTCCGATTTTACTTGGGGAAAATTCCTTTGTTGGCATTGTAAATTTTACTATGTCAACATGGGGATTGTAACTATGTTACATAATAAATTTTGCTCTCCCGGGTAAAAAAAATTATATATAATTATGTATAATTATATATGAAAAATGCCCCTATATAATTATATATAACTATATGATTATATACAATTATGTAGAACTATATATAAGTGAATTCCTATGCAATTTTTTAAATAAATTGTGAATTTTTGTATAGTAGAGACTCTATTCTTTTCATTTAAATCATTTTTTTTTGAAAGTCCAAGCTTAATTTCTAAGAAAAATTATGTATGGAAGAATGTACTATATTATCATCAAAAAAGGTACTTTTCACTCTGCCAAATAACAGAGGAGTACCCGGGCCGGAATAGTCAAGTTTGGAATTTAACAGTTCTGAAATAAGTTTCTTACCAGGGACACTACAAGTGGTAGGCGCGATCTCGTGGCGAGCACTGAACTACTTCGGCTGTTGCTTATAACACCGGTGACTTCCCTCTCCTACGTACATATATTTTGGGGTGTCCCAAAAAAAAAAACAAATACTTTGTTTTTGAACTTTCATGGGCCCAAAAGTTACTTCATATTATAAAAAAAACCTTCACTAAATTTTAGCTAGATATCTTTAGACTTGAACTATCACGAATGGGGGCCCCCTTTCTCATTTAAAATACACACGGAAATTTTTCATTTTAGTTTTTCGTTATGAAGACTATGAAAAAATTTTTTTTAAATTCCGCCTGGTATAATTTCGTAGGAAATAAAATTCTCTCCAAAAAGTGATGATGCAATATGTGCTTCAAACAAACTGGGAAAAAACTACGGGGCATCAAACATCGACAAAAATTTAATTTCCTCAGTGTCAAAATAATTTTTTGTTATTTTTCATTTTTATTTTATTGGAAATTTTTTTTTTTTCAAATAATGACAAGCACGGTCTTGTAGGAAATTTAATTTTCTACAAAAAGTATTCGATATCATATATATGTCAAATGAATGCGAAAAAAGTTAAAGGGATTTAAATATTAACGAAAAATCAAGTTCACTTTTCGTTGACATTTAAGTTCAGAAAATTAATATTTAAAAAAATTGGTTTTTCGTTAAGATTTAAATTTCTGTAACTTTTTTTTCATTCATTTAACGTATGTATAATATCAAACACTTTTTGTAGGAAATGAAATTTCCTACAAGACTGTGTTTGTCATTATTTGAAAAAATTTTTTTTGATCGAATAAAAATGAAAAATAACAAAAAATAATTTAACACCGAGGAGACTAAATTTCTGTCGATCTTTGAAGCCCAGTAACTTTTTCCCAGTTTGTTTGACGTACATAATGCATAAGCACTTTTGTGTAGAGAATTAATTTCCTACAAAATGATACCAGGTTGAATTTAAGAAAAAAAATTTTTTCACGGTCTTAATAACGAAAAATTAAATTGAAAAATTTTCGCGTGTATTTTAAATGGAAAAGGGGGTTCCCATTTTTGATAGCTTAATTTTAAAGATATCTGGCTGAAATTTAGTGAGAATTTTTTTAGTAATATATAGTGACTTTTGAGCTCATAAGATGTTTAAAAAAAAAAAAAATTTTTTTTCTTTTGTGATATCCAAAAATTGAAAGTATAAATAAAAATAAAAATTTTTTTACCAATCCGGGCTCTTAATAATGATATTGAGGTTTGCCTCAATCCATTTTTCTATTTTTCGTTTAAATAACATCGAAAAAAAACATTTTTTTTTTTTTTAATTTTCAAGCTCACAAACCAATCAACGGATTTTTATCCACAATAAATAATTTCGTAGGAAATTGTACGCCCTACAAAAAAATTTTCCTATCATTTTTTGATAAATCCCACTGTTTTATGGTGAAAGTATCAGTCTTATTAAAAAATGTGATGGAAACTTTTTTGTAGATAATTTTATTCCTTACGAATTGTTATGAATAATGTTCTTTGAAATTCCGCATTGTTCACAAGTTACTTGCATTTCAATGTCAAGCTCTTAAGAATATAGATTTCTGATTGATTTTAAGAGCTTGACATTGAAATGAAAATGACTTGTGAACAATGCGGAATTTCGAAAAACTTTGTTTGTAATAATTTATAAGCAATAAAATTATCTACAAAACAGTTCCTACGATATTTTTTGATAAGACTGATACATTCGCCGGAAAAGTAAAAAAATCTAAAAATTTACTATAAATTTGACTTAAAGCTTAAATAACTTTTGAACAGTGAAATTTATCAAACATGATAAGAGAATTCTCTTGTAGAGCGTTCAATTTCCTATGATAACATTAATTGTGCATAAAAATCCGTTGATTCGTTTGTGAGCTAGAAAATTAAAAAAAAAATATTTTTTTTTCTCGTGTCATTTAAGCGGAAAATAGAAAAATGGATTGAGGCAAACCTTAATACCATTATTAAGAGCCCAGATTGGTACGGAAATATTTATTTTTATTTATACTTCCAATTTCGGGATACCACAAAAGAAATTTTTGTTTTTTTTTTTTTTTTTTTTTTTTTTGAGACACCCATATTTACATATATATCTTCACTCCCAAGTTATTTTTCTTTCTTTTCTATTTTAATATAGAATTATATATAATTCATATAGAATTATATGTTTTTATATACAATTATACACAACGCTGAGAAAAAATCACAGATAATCATATATAATTATATGCAATTATATATAATTGTATATAACTATATATAATCATCTGTGATTTTTCTCAGCGTTATACATAATTATATATAATCTTGTAAAATTATATATAGTTGTATATAAATATATATAATTATATATAATCAACTGTGATTTGTTCTCAACGTTATATATAATTATATACAATTCTGTATAATTATATATAATTCTATATGAATCATATATAATTCTATATTATTCATATGAAATTATGTAGAATTATGTATGATTATATTGAATTATATATAATTTTTTTTTTCCCGGGTTGTTACATAGGAATTATTCCTAGATTGAAAATGTAAATTTTCCCATATCAACATTGGAAAAATAATTATATAAATATAATTTTTTTAAAAATAAAACTTATTAAATTAAATTGATTATTTATCAAGAACCCAGTCGAAATATCTTGCTCTACCACCATTATTAAAAATGACATTTATTATAAAAATGGTTGTATTATTTTTTTATTAAATTAATTTTTCTAAATAAAGTTATAAAATTGCGGTTGTTGGTTGCAAACAATAACGAATTAAAAAATATTTTAATTGTTAGTTGTAAATAACTTTAATCGGAAAATTAAAATATATTATTGATTAAAAATTAATTTAAATTCAGAAAAAAAATAATTATTAATTAAAGAAAACTATTATAATAAGTTATTTGTATAATCAATAATTGATTAGTAGATTTTTTTACTTCACAAGGTCACGAACTACTGATTCACTAACAGTATTCCAACGTTGCGAACCGATAATCGGCCAGTCATAAGTAGCTATTCATTGGCCAGCCACCGGCAGCGTCGTTTAAAATATTAAACGGCTGCTGGTAATTAACCATGCTTGGGCCATTACTAATTGCCAATGCTTGGCCGAGTGACGGCAGTCAGACATCGGCCGATCTACGGCATTTTTTCCATTAACGCCGACTTTGTATGGGAGTAAAAAATATTGTGTATTTGAGTTAAAAACGGTCCGTTTTAAATTTTTTGTGTTGATTATTTTGTATCAAATCAACACAATTCTTTGTGTTACTTTAAAATTTTTAAACGATTTACTATTCAACACTTTAAAAGTGTTACCTAGTATAAAAATTGATATTATCAACATTTAAAAAGTGTTGGTTACTTCTCATATTACTCGAATTTTGTGTTGAAATTCAACACAAATATTGTGTGGACCGTTTCTAACACACGGATTGTGTTGATTTTAACACAATATTTTTTACTGTGCGAAGAATTGCTCATTACACGATTTTTGGCAAAAACGATAAATTCGAAGTTTCGGGGTACTAAGAAAAAAAAGTCACAGCGTTTTGAAATTTCCAGAGTTTTTTTTTAGAACACTTTAAGGTTGAAAAATTACTGACGATGTCCATCTTTCATCCATTGGATCTAAAATTATACCAAGTTATTCAAATATCTGTAAATATTAAAATTTTTTTTCTTTAACATTGTCGCTTTAAAAATTTTTTTTTCATTAAAAAGCTACAGATAGTATTATAGAGAATGTTTCACAGTTTTAACGACCCTAATTCTATTCACTCTATGATCAATATGTCCTGAGTTATTGATTGTCAAAGTCAAAATGGACTTTTTTGTTTTGATCGGCGATAACTCCGCGTAAAATCGTCGTTAAGACTTTTTAACGGCAGTATATAAAAAGGCATTAAAGTACAGTCGAGTCTCGTTATGAACCCGCATAAAGGGGTGTAGGGGAATATAATTCTAAGAATTTGTGTACCCCCACTCTGTCAGCGCAGGCGACAGTCGTGAGTTGAACTTCCCCTACTTTTTAAGCGTGTGAGTGTGTACGTGATTGTTTCCAGTATCTCGTTATGAGTCCGTTTGACTTGAGTGTTATGTTTCTTATATGTAAATAGAACTAATATGATAAATAAACTCTTAATTTCTTTTCATGAATATACGGACTCATATCGAGACTCTGAAATTAATTTTTTTTTCACGTTGTGGAGGGGGAAGGTCTTCCGTGGAAATCCTGGTTCACGGACTCATAACGAGCGGACTCATAACGAGACTGGACTGTACCTAAAAAAAGCGTCGAAGTCAGAATCTCGTAAAAAATTTATTGAAGCCGATCGAGCGTTTTCAAGAAGAGCAAAAATTTGAAAATGTTTTTTTTGCGGTGGTTTTCTTAAAATTACTTTAAAACCGTCCATGGTAAAGGATTTTCAAGTCCAGATCTGAAAACTAGACACTTGAAGCTACTTCTTTTTTTTACTTTACTGTACGACCATTTCCCTCAGAGTAAAACCCAGGTAGGAATCACCAAGGCTGACTATAGTCCGATCCTTGGTCCTATTGTCACTTCCCAAGCTTCGGCAGCTGACCATTGGCCCGAGCCTTAGCCAGGGCCAGGCCCTATGTTTCGATTTTTGTTAAATCGAGACTTGACCGCTGACCAATGGCCCAAAGATCGGCCAAGGCTTGGCCCAATAGTCTCACAATGTTAATCTGAGTCTTGGGGAGGAACCATTGGCCCTAAACTCAACCGAGACTGGGTCCGACAGTTTAATTTTTGTGAAGCCGAGTCTTGGCAGCTGACCATTGGGCGAGCCATGGTTCAAGCCTTGGATGGAAGCCATGTTCCAAGCCTTGGAAAATAAAATCTCAAGCCTCGGCTAAGCCTTGGGAAACGAAAAATTAAATCTTGGCCAAAGCTGGGGAAACAAAAAATCAAGCCTCGGCCAAACCTCGGGGAACAAAAAATCTAAGGCTCACCCAATGCTCAATCTATAATATTGTCATTTAAATTAATAAATATAATTTAAAAAAAGTTTGATCACACTTTTATCGACATTACATTGGAGTATTATTAACTACCCGGGAAAAAATCATATATAATTCGATATAATCATATATAATTATATAAGATTCAATATAATTTTATGTAATTTTATATGATTATATCTGAATTTTTAAAAATTTGTATGTTTCATTGTACATAAAAATATATAATCATATCCCCATAAAATATTTTTATGAAATACTATAAAATAATATAAAATTTTGTAAGATTTTATAAAATTTCAGAGCAAAATTTTATAAAGATTCATACAATTTTATAGAATTTTATAAAATTTTATAGAATTTTATAAAGTCAGATCTGAGTAATGAACGGAATAAATAAATGTAATTTTATAAAACTGTATAATATTTTATAAGACTGTACAGCGAAATTTTATAGAATTTTATCAAATTTTATATAGTAAGATCTTCAAAGGGAAGTAATAAATAGATAAAATTTTATATAATTGTATGAAATTTTATAAAATTTTATACAATTTCACAAAGTTATATGAAATTTTATACAATCTTATAAAGTGAGATCTTAGCAAGGGAAGTAATAATTAAATGAAATTTGATGAAATTGTACGAAGTTTTAGAAAGTTTTATACCATTTCATAAAATTATATTAAATTTTATACAATCTTATACAATTTTATAAAGTAGTTCCTTAGAAGGGAAGTAATATTTAGATGAAATTTTATAAAATTTTGTGAAGTTTTATACGATTTCATAAAATTATATACAATATTATACAATTTTATAAAGTAAGATCTTAAGAGGGAAATAATAATTAGATCAAATTTTATATAATTGTATGAAATTTTATAAAATTGTATTAAATTTTATAACACTTCATAAAACTTTAGAGAATTTGATGTCACTATTGCATTTAGTGTGGGGTAGCATTTTGTAAAATTTGATAAAACTTCATACAATTTTATAAAGTTTATAACAAATTATTATAAAAGTTGTTAGAAATTCAAAGTAAATAGACAAAATTTTCAATGGCCATAAAAAAAAAAATTCCATTTTTGCGGGCAATATGTAGGGTACCCCCTGAAAAATGTAAAAAAAAATTCTGAACATTGAATAAGTTTAATTTTATCAAAATTTCTTGTAAGTTATTTTGTTACGTTCTGGCTCTAATTAAATTTGAATTAAAATTTTAGAAAATTTTTTTTTTTTTTTTTTAAGTCTCGAATTATTTATTCACCACGGTGGGTGAATAAACGGTTCGACACTTCTTAGAATCATAAATAAATAATAAATTAATAAATTACTACTTTGTTGGAGATATTATTTTATTCATCACCAACAATGTAACGGAAATCTGTTGCGATAAGAGAATTGTCGTGGCTCGCGGATAGTCTAAACAGATGACGACGCATGAGATCCGGGCCACGACGATTCTCTCATAGGAAACCTGAAATGGAACGTTAACACTTTTGATAATGTAAAATACAAAGGAGCGACAGAATCAAGGCAGTTGATGACAAAATCTAGTAAAGCCAAGAACTCTACACAAACCTGCTGGCTTGATCCTGTCACTCGGACTTTGAGGCAAAATATATACCCGTATTTTGTTAAAATACGCACTCCTTATTTAACTTTGGGCGCTGCTACTGGCAGCCCAAAAATCACATACCTCGTATTGAGCGCTGCTACCGGCAGCCTAATACTCTCACCTGCTCTGGGCGCTGATACCAGCAGCCTGAGCGCTTCCTTTCCGAATCCAAAATTCATGCTTCGACGCCGATGAAGCAGGTCAGGATGTGCAGTATAGCTCGGTCGCGGGATTCAAGGTGTCATCACAGACCTCGCCAAAGGTCGTCCAAGAATTAAGTCTGAGAAAGTTCTTGTTGAGTTTTCGAGCTCATGTGTTGTTGAGCTTTCAAGCTCGTGTGTTGTTGAGCCATCGAGCTCTGGTGGTTTGATCAACCAATTAGAATTACTTTCCCTTGCGGAGGAACCGGGCTTTCAAAGCTCGTCTTGGTCACACTCAGAGGAGACATTAAGGGATTATTTGGGTCGAGTTATGGGGCTAATCGTCACCATGGTAATTCATTAAAACATTTTTGCATAAAATAAAAGAAGGTCAATAGCTGACTCACCTGGGGTCTGTCAACACCCTAACGACGACAACCTGGTCTATTTAAAAATATTCTGTCCAATAAATAGAGTAGCCAGAATGTAACAATTTACATTAAGAAAAATTATATTTTACACAATTATTGGATGTAAAGGAAGATAAACAAAATTTTTATTTACATTCAAAATTTACAAAAGTAATTTTAGAATGGTTAAAATACATTTAAAAAATAAAATTTTTTTTTTATAAAATTTTGGAAGTACATATTTATATATATATATTACATAATGTGACAATTTTAATTTTAATATTAATAAACTTTTATTTTATCAGCCATCAATTAAAATTACATTCTCATTACTGACGAAAAAGTTCAAAAGTTTCGCTATTAATTCAAAAACTTAAATCATTAAAAATCAATAAATTTAATTAATTTTAAAATTTTATGTCCATTAAACAATCGATCGTTATAAAATTTTATAAAATTTTACCTGGCCATTCTTAGTATAAAATTTTATAAAATGTTAGTACTACAATTTTGTAAAAATTTATAAAATTTTATAGTTTTATAATAATTTATAGTTTTGGAGTACGCATGCAGACGTTGCTTCAAGCGGTCACGCTGTAAGTGGTTGCGTCTTCATTCTATAAGTTTCGAGTTATTTCGATTCGAAAAAGCGGTGAGCTATATTATATAGTTTAAAAAATTTCCCTGACCCAGCTGAATAATCAATCTATGTTTGTTAAGTGCAAGTTATAATTGTTTTTTGTATTCAAACTCATCCACGTGGATGTTAAGTTATCCATACCATTTATTATGGTCGTTGATAATGTCGGCAACAACGATACAGACTCTAACCATAGTGTAAGCGGCACGCGCAGATCATTATCAGCAAGTGACACAGAGGGCAGTTACTTAGCAGTGTCAGTCAAGCACAGCAACAATACAACGCCCTCGAATCTATTCTCCCTTAGCCCTGTTGTTCACTCTACTGGCTCCTCAACCCTATCGCTTAACTACTATAGAATGGGCAGGCCATCTGAAGCTACACAGCTCGCGGCACACAGATCGAATTCGCTAGGTCAGATCCCAGATTTTTTCAAAAGAGCTACATTGAAAAGACAAAGAGACGACGACTCAAAAACACCGTTGTTAGATGGTAAGTCCTCACCTCTAAACAAAATTTGCCGATCATACTCTTCTCCACCTAAAATAAATAGTGATAGTGCTTTTGATACACGAGGCACTCTCGATACTGCTAATAAAATGGGGGATGAAGGGCGTCACTCATCCTAACAGGTGTCCTCAATTGAAGAGCTTTTCCAAAGAATGCAAAGCTGGAGGGATGAGGACAAGAATAACTTGCAAGAGCTAAAAACAGATCTCCTAGCGAAGATAACAGAATCGAGTCTGGCATGCAGAGGGGAGATTGGTAAAGTGAAAGCGGATCTGTTAGCCGAGAACGAAGCACTGTGTAACAGGGTAATATTAAACCTTGCCAAATTTGGCCCCTTTATTAATTGATCTTAATAAGGGCGCCACTGGAAGATAAGATCTGGCCTTCTAGAACCGGAGATGTTAAATTTAGAAAATTCAGAGTCGTCGAATTTTACAAGAATGAGGAAGGATGAGGAATTAAATGCATTACACAATATTTTAATTAATATAATTAACACTTTTATTTATCACAAAACAATTTTACCCACCGGGTTTTACTTCACTTATAACTTATTAATTTCAAAATAATTAATTAAAAATTCCCCTGGAATCATTTTATATCGCACATACACACACTTTTTATTTAATCCGTTTACTGTCCACTGGCTTTAACTCACACACACACACACAATTTAATTTTCTTCTAAAACTTTCCTTAAAATTTAATTTTAGTTATTCCTTAATCTTCTCTTTTGTATAACCGTTTACTTTAATTCATAAAAATTTTCCAGTATCAATTTTCCATTAAGTAATAGACTTTACTGACTCGAGCAACCGACGCTATCTCTCTCTACTTCGAGCGTCTCAGTCTATCTCTCTCTATTTCGTGTCTTTCTCCGCATTCAATTTTAATTTCCTGACATCAATTTATTCTACTCGCAATTTTAATTAATTAAAATCTCAATCTTTTATCCCGCTTTTCACAGCAATTGATTTTTAGTCTTGTAAATTTTATCTTATTAAATTACCGATTAATTTATTATATAACAATGACTTAAAAACTATTATAATTTCTGGCCTCCTGCCGAGAAATTTTACTCCTTAATTTACAATTAATGATTAATAAATTCTGGCTTCGCTGCCGAGAATTATTTGACCAAACACGTGGTTAATTATTATTTTATTTCTTTACAATTAATTCTGGCTTCCCCCGCCGAGAATTTACTCTAATGAAGACGCAAGTTGTTAACACTTCTGATAACTTTATTCTCGATGTTAATTAATTTAATAATTCTGGCTTACCTGCCGAGAATTAATTTATGCATAGCACTTCGATATTAACACTAAACTTTGCACTTATTCACCGGATGATACCATTGGCGTCGATCTAGCTTCCCTTGGTCTTTCCTTGGTTTCCGGTCTTCTGGTTAAGGCTCACGGCAGATGGACGTCCGTTAGGCTTGTCGGCTCGACCGACTCTCTCCGATTTTGCTGCTGTCCTGTTGTTATATATTTTCAGCTCGGCCATTTTCGGAAACTTCCGGAAAATGGCCTCCCCACTTAATTAATTTTGGGACAGAAGTCCGAGTTTCTTCAATTAGCGCACCCGGCGACAAGTCGAAAAACTCTAACGGGTACTTATTTGGGGTTTCGGCTCAGGTAACTGACCAGCCGTGGAAAACCACGATTTTCCTTTATGATAAATTAAATTTTACCCCGTTACAACTGAAAAGGGAGATGGCGAATATTAGCACAAGAGTATTGAACTTAGAATTCGCGTTACAGTCAACAGGAGGTTCAAGCTCTGGAAGCACGAACACCAACCCACGCATCAGTCGTGTCAACGAACTTCGAGATTTGTTTAAACGCAGTCGAAAAGAAATTGCGTAAAAACAACATAATTATCCGAGGGCTGACCTGCAATAGTAGCAACGCGAAAAAAGTTGTCTCTGATTTTCTAAATGAACACTTCAATATCCCTGATGCCACAATCGACGCCACGCTGATCGGTAAAGATAAGGATAGAATTAAAGCCACACTCAGAAACGCTGAAACCAAAAACATCGTAATAAAGATTAAAAAATCACTGAAAACTCCTGTCTTTATAAACCATGATTTAACTCCGTTGGAAAGTAAAATTGACAAAAAACTGAGAGAAGAAGGCAAACGTCTGAGTGCTAAAGGACTGAAGGTAAAACAGGGGTTTCAGAAACTAATAGTTAATGACAGGTCTATGATATGGGATCTGTCCTTGGATGCTCTAGTACCCGCCGACAGCGCCCCCATCGACCCCGAGATATCAGCACCTACAGACCCAGGTAGCTCTCCTACACGTATGGATACGGACATGACTCATCACGCAATGCCAAAAAACTAGATTCCAATACATTACAGAGCACCACATCGAACAATACCATCAAACTCTTCTTCTGGAATGCTCACGGTTACAATAACAATAACATTCAGGACGTTCTTTCAAATATCAAACCAGGGTATATCGATATCTCCGAAACTTGGCTGACGGGAGAATTTACCCCTTCACCTAACTACACAGGGCAAGTCACATACGTTCCGGCAAACAAACCACTAGCGCTGGGGAGACCAAGCGGTGGCTTGGTCGCTCTAACAAATTCAAATGACGCAGAAACGCTAGCTTAATCAGAGCTATGGATAGTCACTAAAGCTCACTTGAGCAATCTTACAGTAATTATAATCCTAATCTATTTTAAACCAACCATTGCTCTAGCCGAATCATTGGAGGAACTCCAGCTTATCCTCTCAGATATCTGGCACTCGCAATTATTTGATCTATTGATAGTTGGTGGAGACTTCAATGCACGAGTGGGTCTAGACGCTCAACTGGAAGACGAGGTACACTACACTGGATGCTGAAATTACCCTAGATGAGCTTTTAGACAGTATCAGGAAATGTAAACGAAACAAAACGTCTGGACAATACGGTATTGACAATGAATTCTTCAGAAATTTACCTGACAACTGGCTCCTGTTTATGCTGGCCTTATTCAACAAAATCATAGCCACTGAAACCTTACCTTCAGATTGGTCAAAAATAGTCGTAGTGATGTTATTCAAAAAAGGCACTGCAACGGATCCGGGAAATCACCGTAGGATAGCGCTGGTAAACTGCATTATCAAAATATTTACCCAAATAATTAATCGCAGAATAAGAAAATGGGCGGAGAAGGAAAAGCTCATCCCAGATGAGCAAGCTGGGTTTCAACAGGGCAAAAGTTGTGCAGATAACGTGTACAATCTTATCGAGCTACTGCAAACTCAGACAAGATTCAGGGGTGCATCGGCGTGGATCTTGTTCATAGACTTCAAAAAAAGATTTGACTCAGTGCCGCATAAGAAACTTTGGCTTAAATTGGCCACACTTGGATTAAGCCCCAAGATGATTAATATCGTAAAGTCGCTATACGACAATGCGTCAATACAAGTGAAATCAGGTGATAAACTAATCAACGACATTCAAGTTACCCAAGGTGTACTTCAGGGCGAGGTCTTAAGTCCCCTTCTGTTCACTCTCTATCTGTAGACAAGTCTACAATCCTGTTCCTGCTAAATGCAGATGACATAGTCATGCTCACTCGATCAGAAGCCCACCTACGCAAAGGTCTTCAAATTTTAGAAGAGTACTGCAAATTAAAAGGCATGATGGTCAACGTAGACAAAACAAAAGCAATGAGAGTTAGTTCGATAGGCAAAGGCAGATGCAAGCATTCGCCGTTTCACTTCAACGGGAAAATAATAGAGTTAGTCAAATCCTATACATACTTGGGGTGGTTACCTGTTCTAACATCATAGGAACTGCGTCGATAAATTATGCCACCAGCAAAAGCAGGCTAGCTTCGAGCACCGTTCTATTCATTCTGGCAAAACTAAAGGCTGAATCGTGGGTGGGTAAGCTTCAAATATATAACAGCATGTCTCGCAGCACACTACTATACCTAGCCCACATTTGGTGTCTCAGACCTGGGCTCCTCGAAAAAATGGAAGTTGCTCACCTATAATTCTTTAAAAAACTATTCTCACTTCCAAAATGCACACCCGGCTATGCACTAAGAGTAGAGCTCAACATTCAGCATACTTCGGTTTTTGTGTTACAACAAGTCCTGAACTGGGTTATCAGGGTACTTGAGCGTGAAGATCACAAAATTGCCAAAACATGTCTCCTCCATCTGACCGCACTCAAAGCGACGTCACCCAACAACTGGTGGCAGCATCTAGGTGTCATTCTGAACCATATCGGGGAGGAGGGAATATTGGACAATCTAAGCGCTAATTACTGGAAGGCGCGCAAGGCAGGAATCATGAATAAATATCGTCGTCACCTGGCGCTGCAGGATCGGGAAAGGTATTCACGCTTATGCCTGCCAAGTTACGTGCCAGTGCCATCATTTAAAGGGCTTCCCGGCTTTATGAGAGGCGTTTCTCAACACCTGGTGAAACCCTACATACAATTAAGATTAGCCAACAAATTCTCTTGTTTTTTAACAATCGGCAGTGCGACGAGTAGCCTATCTCCTCTGAAGGACTGTGCCTTCTGCGGTTCAGGAGCCAAGAAGACAATCCTGCATTTTCACGTTGAATGCCCTTACTACAAAGAACTACGTCTTAAGTTCTGGGGAACGGACCATTACAACGGAACACCGTACGAGAAGCTGGGTAGGCTGCTGGGAGTGACGCGTCCTCCGAATCTAGAATCGCTATTTGCATACCTAAAAGCCAATCTAAAATTGCGCAAAGCTTTCTGCTCTTAACCAGTGCTTGTCCTACTGATCGAGATAGGGGGACATCAGCTGCTGTTTTCTTCACTCAAGCGATGGTTCAGTTAATGTTACGCTGTGATCGATTAACATTAAGTAAATTATAATTATTTGATGCCTTATGTTCTATTTTTTGGTGCTGTATATATATAGATAGTATACTTTTATCATTGTAAATTGTGTTAAGCGAACTCTTTCGCTATGTATATGGGGATAGTATCCTCGATGATGCATTTAAATAAATAATAATAATAATAATAATAAAAATTTATACTTTTGTAAAATTTTATAAAATTTTACCAGGCTATTTTCAGTATAAAATTTTGTAAAATTTAATAAGATTTTATAAAATCATTTTTTTTTCCGAGATGGGTCACCCATCCAATTCATGTCCTCGATGCTACTCGACTTTTGTGATCAATGAATTGTTTTTTTTTGAAAATATATTTATTGGATAATGGTGTATGTACAATATTTACGTGATGCTCTTACAAATATTCTTATTTTAGTGTAGCTCCTACTAAAATATTGAGCTTAATCTAACATTTTATTTTGTATTAAGAATAAATTATTATTTTCTAGTTATTTTGTATTACATTTGATTGCAGTAAAATAGCACTTAGCAGTAGTAATTAACTTCCAACAGGAAGAATTACTTTTAAAAACCTGTGATAAAAAATTTTTTCAGGCATGTGTGCCTGTTTGCTGTTAGTCAGCAATTATTTCGATTATTTAAATTAGTGGTTTATTAAAGATTTCAAGTTTTTCATAAGGTAATTTATACTTAAACGTTTGAGTTATATTAATTTTTTTTATATTTGTAATATTTTTGGTGAGTTTATTATTACCTAGTTGTTGTTCATAAAAGTTATTTGCTAATTCAAATATGTAGTCTTTTATAAGAGGTAGATCAGCAGTCTCATGCATTTAAAGTATTTTTGCATATCAGTTTTCTGCTAAGATTAATCTTAGACACTTATTTTGGTATCTTTGGAGAAGTAGCAAGTTGGTTGGAGATGCGCAACGACACACTGGAGCTGCGTAGGTCAATATGGGTCTTAGTATCATTTTATAAATTAGTTTTTTGTTCTTGATTGATAAAGTTGAACCTTTTATCATCAAGGGATATGTTTTCTTTTGTACCATGAAGGCTTTTCTGATGGTTTGTTTTATGTGAGTATTGTATATTAATTTGGAATCTAAGTGAACGCCTAAGTATTTTACATTATTAGTTGGTTGGATGCAATGGTTATAAATTATAAACTTTAATTGGCTGGATTATTTTTATATCTTCACTCTTTTTGGTTAAGACTATGACTTCCGTTTAACCCTGCTTAAAAAATCCGATAGATTCTCATAAAAAAATTTTTATGAGAATGAATCGGTAAAGTGTCCCATCGAAAAATGATAGTCCATATTAGAACCTATGAGAATATTCAAACCCGAGCATAATCCGATAGAAGCTTACCAAATCCTTCAACTTATGTCTCATTCATTCTTATATAAAATTTGTTGTACATGTTCACATTTTTATCAGAATGATGAGGAATACGTCGTACTTATACATTTCGTAAACGAATCAATTCGAAATATAGACGTCTTGTTTCTTCTTGTTGTAAAAGAATGAATGGGAAAATAGTTTTATTTTTTCACGTGAATTCGTGAGCGACATTCTTATGGGAATCTATGAGATAATAATTTGCAATGCGTCAATTTCTTATAAGATTCTATGGGTACAAGTTTATATCACTCTTACCGCTGTATACGAATGAATGAGAAAATAGTTTTATTATTTTTACGTTAATTCGTAGGCGACATACTTATGGGTTTCTATGAGATAATAATGAAAAAAATGAGAAAAATATCGTATATTTCGGTTTCCTAAGATAATTAAAAATTATTTGGAGTAATTTAAATTTTGAAATTATTTTCAGTTGAATTGAATAAGAAAACAAAATCATTTATTTCTTTGTTTAAAAAAATAGTTTAATTACTAGTTGACAACTCATTTTAACCCACTGAGAGTTATACAGTAGACTCTGGTTATAAGTTACATCGGACGCTCTACTCACTCTCACATCAATTTCATTTTTTCCTGTAAGGAAGAGTATTATAGACAGAAATATAACTTATAACCACCAGAGTCTACTGTATATTATTTATCTACTTCGGTAAAGGAGAAATCTTTAATTATTTCCCATGTGATAGGACTCGAACCGACGACCCTTCGATTGAAGCTCTGAAAAACAGGTCAAGTGCTTTATCCAGTACTATATATGGCCAAGACTAAGCTTAAAAAAAATTATTTTTATTCATTATTGAAATTTTAATAATATGATGTTCTCTTTATTTTTTGTAATAGTTTTAAATTCATTTAATGTATTTTTTTAAAGAAAGTTACTCAATTGTTTCTTTTCTTTTTTCATAATCTTGCAAAATGTCAGTTTTAAACTTTATTAAATTGATTAAATTACAAGAAAAAACAGATAAAATTCGACTGAAATATTCCTAAAATGTTTTCCGATAAAAAAAAAACACATGGTTGTTTTTAGTATTTTTTTTTAGTATTTAAAAAAAAATATAGCGTAAAAATTCATTTGTTTACAAAAAATTGTTTGTTTAATAAGCAAATGAACAATTATTAGAAAATTATTTTTTTATAAAACAAGAGAACATGATAAATTATGATTAAAAAAAAAAAATTGTTCATTAATATTAATACTAAGCAACAAAAAAAAATTTTTAATTAGCAAATGCCGTTTTTAGCAATAAAAACATTTTTCTAAGGGACGATTTTCTTCTTAAAAATCATTATTTTCATCAAGCATCTTATTCCCAAAAAAAAAATTTTTTTGAATCTTATTAACAATGCATTTGTTTATAATAATTATTTGAACGATGTAAGTAAAAATTTTTTTAAAATTATTGTTAAGTAGCTTTTAGCAATAAGAAAACAAAATAATCAAAAAAATAAAATTCCTTGATTGCTTTATTTACATTTTTAATTTTTCAATTCCTTAGATCATAAATAAAAAAGTGAAAAATCGAAATTTTTTAATTTTTCCAACGGCGATTTTTTCTAAACCCTTTCAAGAACAGCTCTACGAAGTGAAAAAAATCCTGGATTTTTAGTTTAGAAATAATCAGGGTTTTTATATAAACTTTGAACGAGTAAAAATGAACTAAATAACAAAAGCATAGTTAATCGAAAAATTGAGGTAACATTTTTTTTTCGGTGGATTATTATTAATCCATGTGTTTAGAAAGAACCAAATTTTTTTTATTTCTTAATATTTATATTTAATCAGTTAAAATAATTTTTTTCGATTATGCTATTGATTCTATTAACGCGCGTGCATGCGCTGCTACCCGTTTTTAGTCCCATTTTCACCGCTAAATGAAAATTATAAATATTGCTGGTACAGTTCGGGGAGACAGGACTTTTTTTTGGAAATTTCCTGCTCTTTCAGGATCTTTTTACAGATTTTGAATATCTCAAATAGTTATTGAACTATTTGTAAAAAACCAAACCACTTTTTTTTTTTTTTTTTTTTTACTAAATTGTTAATAACTTACAATTTTTGCCAGGCCCAAATTTACACTTTAATTTTTTTTTATAGATGCCATTTCGAATCAAATCAGACCTTAATCATAATTTTCGGTGGTCTTGGACAGATTTTCGTCAAAAAGGCACTTGTTGACTAGACTAATATGTTTATATGCGTAAATACCGTAACTTACATGAGATAACAAGTCATTGAACATACAAACAGGAATATGAAGAATTTTATTATTTTCTCATAAAATTCAATTATTGATGACAGGATCATTTTCTCATGCGTTCTTATTAAAACAGAAATTTTGTAAATTTTATTATTTTTTTTTAGAATCCAATTGTAACTGATAAAAATATTTTCGGATACGTTCTCATACAAACGGGAAGTTTATAAATTTTATTATATTCTCATAGGATCTAATTATTAGTGACAGGATCATTTCCTCATACATTCTCATTAAAACAAAAATTTTGCTAATTTTATTAATTTCTCATAGATTCCAGTTGTAAGTGACAAGATCATTTCCTTATACATTCTCATCCAAATAGAAATTTTGACAATTTTATTATTTTCTCATAGAATCTCATCATCACTGATGGAATGATTTCCTCATACGTTCTCATTGAAACAAAAATTTTGCTAGTTTTATTATTTTCTCATAGATTCCAGTTGTTAATGACTAAATCATTTCCTCATACATTCTCAACTGAATAGAAATTTTGTAAATTTTATTATTTTCTTATAGATCCCTATAAATCCCGTGAGTATTTCATCCCATCCAACCTTATAAAAACTCATATTTTATAAACATTTGTATTTTCCGATAGATTCTTATAAAGAATCCCTTATCAGAATCTATGAGAAAATAATTTTTTTAAATACCTCCTATACAATCTCATAAAATTCAGTAAGTTCTATGAGAAGAGGACTCCCGCTTCCCATAGAACTCCTTGATTCTCATAAAATTCTTATGAGAATTTATAAGAAGCTATCGGATCTTATGAGATTTTTTAAGCAGAGAAGCTGCATTTAATGAGATTTTCCATTTGGTATAGAATTTCTCGAGTATGTTTGTATGTATTTGAAGTCCCGATGAAAAAAGTTTTTGTCTAATTATATATAATTATATATGTTCATATATATAATCATATATGATTATATATAATCATATATGAAGTTATATATAATCATGCATGATTATATATAATTATATATGACCCCATACATAATTAGATCTGATCATACCTGGCTGTTATTAGCCCATATATAAGTCTATATATGATCAGATCTAATTATATATAAGGCTATATATAATTAGATATGTTCATACTTGGCTGGTATAACTCCATATATAACCATATATAAGTCTATATTTGATCAGATCTAATTATATATGACTCTATATATAATTAGACATGATAATACTTGGCTGTCAACTCCATTTACTACCATATATAAGTCTATATATGATCAGATCTAAGTATATATAAGTCTATACATAATTAGATCTGTTTAGACATGACTGATACAAATCCATATACAATTAGATCTGATCAGACATGGCTACTATAAATTCATGTATGCTCGTGCATAAGTTTATATATAATTGGATCTGATCAGACATGACTGATATAAAGTTATATGTAGTTATATATATATATATTACATAATATGACAATTTTTTAATATAAATGTTATTAAATTTTTATTTTGTCAACTATCAAATAAACTTAAATTCCCAATACTTAAAAAATGTTCAAAGGTTTCGACAGCAATTTAAAAGCATTAATCGATATCGATTTATATACGAATATTTATAAGTTTATAGATAAATAGATTTGATTATATGTATCTATTGAATTCTATTGTAATTTATGTACAAAATCAAATTCATTATTAGGTGCATTATTTACGTATGATGTATCGACTTGATTATTTGAGTTAAGTAATGCCATAAACTTTTCTTTATTGTAAGTTCATAACAGACTAGAGGATCAGAGTACAATCCAGCGATCACTAAAGTTAAGCAGCATCGGCGTAGGTCATTGATTGGATGGGTGACCTCGTAGTAAAGTGGTGGTCAACGAATAGTAATTTTTTTTTTTTTTATTTAAATTTAATCGATATTTATATTGATGAAATCAATAAATCCTAATTAAATTACTTACATAATAATTTAAAGGTATTCTAAATGAGATTCTAAAAATGACTATATTCATTTATGCATGATCATGTATAAACAGATTTGATTATATATAATTAGACCTGGCCAATTTTTGGATCCAATCATATATAGACGATTATGCATAATTATATATGATTAGACAAAAACTTTTTTCATCGGGGTTGCTTTGTTGCGTTAATAGCACTGAATGAGTGTGCATAGATTACTTCAGTTATTACTATAAGATCAGTCATTTCATTACTTACATTATTGTCTTTAATACTAGTGTTCAGTTTCTTTCTGTTCAGTGTACTGCTTGAATTGCCTTGTCGGATGCTGTTGTTAAACCAGGAGTTGCCATCTGACTCTGCTACCTTAGCTTGTAGTGTATTTTATAAAATTTTATAACGATCGATTGTTTAATGGACATAAAATTTTAAAATTAATTAAATTTATTGATTTTTAATGATTTAAGTTTTTGAATTAATAGCGAAACTTTTGAACTTTTTCGTCAGTAATGAGAATGTAATTTTAATTGATGGCTGATAAAATAAAAGTTTATTAACATTAAAATTAAAATTGTCACATTATGTAATATATATATAAATATGTACTTCCAAAATTTTATAAAAAAAAAATTTTATTTTTTAAATGTATTTTAACCATTCTAAAATTACTTTTGTAAATTTTGAATGTAAATAAAAATTTTGTTTATCTTCCTTTACATCCAATAATTGTGTAAAATATAATTTTTCTTAATGTAAATTGTTACATTCTGGCTACTCCATTTATTGGACAGAATATTTTTAAATAGACCAGGTTGTCGTCGTTAGGGTATTGACAGACCCCAGATCTTACTATATAAAATTTGATAAAATTCTATAAAATTTCGCTGTACAGTCTTATAAAATATTATACAGTTTTATAAAATTACATTTATTTATTCCGTTCATTACTCAGATCTGACTTTATAAAATTCTATAAAATTGTATGAATCTTTATAAAATTTTGCTCTGAAATTTTATAAAATCTTACAAAATTTTATATTATTTTATAGTATTTCATAAAAATATTTTATGGGGATATGATTATATATTTTTATGTACAATGAAACATACAAATTTTAAAAAATTCAGATATAATCATATAAAATTACATAAAATTATATTGAATCTTATATAATTATATATGATTATATCGAATTATATATGATTTTTTCCCGGGTAGTTAATAATACTCCAATGTAATGTCGATAAAAGTGTGATCAAACTTTTTTTAAATTATATTTATTAATTTAAATGACAATATTATAGATTGAGCATTGGGTGAGCCTTAGATTTTTTGTTCCCCGAGGTTTGGCCGAGGCTTGATTTTTTGTTTCCCCAGCTTTGGCCAAGATTTAATTTTTCGTTTCCCAAGACTTAGCCGAGGCTTGAGATTTTATTTTCCAAGGCTTGGAACATGGCTTCCATCCAAGGCTTGAACCATGGCTCGCCCAATGGTCAGCCAAGGCTCGACCCAAGCCTTGCGCTAAGCTGTGGAGCATTGGCCGACGACGGGCCAAGGCTTGGTCCAAGGTTCCTTCCAACCAGGGTAAGTCTCTCATATTAATTGTACGCCACTGATGTCGGTCTATTGTAAGACCCTGAATGTGGAGCTTGGATACTAGACAAATTACCAACTACTGTATTCCTATGTTAATTAACATTAAACGTGTATCTAACTATAATTGTGTTATTACTAATTTGACATATATAATTTAACACTGTCTCACATACTTTACAGTTGTAAATTATTATTTATATAAAAATCATAGGTGTAAAATGAGCGAATATACTATGAGGATCTGGTTTAGGCATGAGGATTTTTAAACAGTTAAAAATTACACAGAATTTAGTAATAAATAATTTGAGAATTTATTTACACTTATTCACACCTTAAATTGTAAGAACTTATGCTTAATAGCGAATGCGACAATTATTACACGAAAGCGAATGCAACGTAAAACACACGTATAAAAATTAAGACGTGGTTGAGAGCGGTTAAATTCACGGAAATTAATATAGATACTAATTACACGCGAATAACAATTTATTTATTCTCAATAAATAGCAGCCTTGATTTACTGACTAAATATTGAGGATAATTAGCAGAG
Organism: Microplitis demolitor; assembly: GCF_026212275.2. NCBI lineage: Eukaryota > Metazoa > Arthropoda > Insecta > Hymenoptera > Braconidae > Microplitis > Microplitis demolitor. The sequence continues at coordinate 11,940,592 of NC_068552.1, read as the reverse complement.
CGATTTGTTTTATCTCACAAAAGAGTTAATTTAGTAAAGCGGATTTTGAACACGAGATAGCTACTAGTGAAGCACGTTGTAGAATAATGAAGATGGTGGCATCGTTGCGTCGTCGAGAAGCTTGGTGTCGACGTTGCAGCCTTGCTGCATATAACGAATTTTCCCATTGACTTAAAAGCGTGCCAACAGGAAGCAGTTGATAGCGAACTCTCTCATTGGCTGGCCAATATAAAACGAATTATGTGATTGGCCAGCTTATAGTGGGTTCTCAAGGTGTCTTGACACGGTCTTGATTAGAAATTGTATGTACCGGGCTCAAATAGCGGGTGACCCAGCACTATTCTAACCTTCAGTCAGTAGCGAGATCGGCAACTCCCGGACTTAGCGGAAATGCACGAAGCTTGATTCAAATTAGTCAAGCTCGTGACTGAACAATAGGCCTGATACATTTCTAAACTGGATAATTGAAGTATTATTATTAGCTTCATTAAATTTTATTCTATAGTTTTTTTTAGTATCAAATTTTGGTAATTCATTACGAGATTTCAATATTGTCCGGATGAAACGTTCTCGTAAATTTTAATTACAAACTTTTGACGATGCCTGAGTCACCAACTTTAGTAATATAAACTTCCAAGCCATTTTCAATCAATGCTCTTAGTTGGTGTTTTTCCAGATCTTGTGTCAATGAAGGTTCAATACTTGCGATATTTTACCAATGAATCATGTCAACATAATCTTGAGCATCCATATTTAAAGTTGGAACCCTGAATGAACGCATTATTTTTGCCAAATCAGTGTTTCGTCTAGTCTGTATAATAACATTCACTGCTTTTTCTCATAACTAATTTTCTTTCGTCCCCAAACATGCTAAGCAAGATATTTTCAGGATGTGCAAAATATTCATTTCGTTGAATAATACCATCAATTATATTTTTTAATTTTTCTTCTAAGTATCTGGAACTCCGGATAACATTATGTAAATGTTTTGACCCATAAATACATGATGAGTGTAATTTGATGGAGAACCAAGTAAGAACGGTAATCGGAAAAAATAGCCCCGCAAAAAATAGCTCCGGAAAAAATAGACACGGGAAAAACGTCGACACGATCTTTGACCCGGAGACAAATCTCTCGCGACAAAATACCCGCTAGTGCCACTTTTGACATTTTTTTATGTGTGGGTATATTATCTTGATTGCACACACACAAAATTCGTGAAAAAAGGGCGCTATGTTTCACACCTTTTTCTGTGTGTTTACATTGATTTAATTACACACACACAAAATTCGTAATTAAGAAGACGCTATTTTTCACACTTTTTTATGTGTGAGTACATTTTTTTAACTACACATACAAAATTTGGATTTAATAACAATAATTGTTGTTAGCGTATTATCCGATAATATATTAACTATAGATATTTTGGCTTGCGAGTATTTTGGTTTGCGGGTGTTTTCTCGCGGGTAATTTGTCTTCGGGTCAAATATTACGTTGCCATCAATTCACCTGTTAATTTCTTCCGTGAAAAAAGGACGTCTTCAAGGGATTCAGGGGCAAAGTCCCGGTAGGGTCTAGGGGCAAAGCCTTGTACAAAATAGAATAAAATTAGTTGCCTAATGAAAAACATTAGATGTTTGTATCCGTTTTTTTTTGTCTATTTTTGCTGATTTATTTTCTCGGAGTCTGTTTATTCCGGGTCTATTTTTTCCGGATCTATTTTTTCCGGGATCCCCGTAAAATTCTGTTGGCAGTCGTTAATCATCTTGAATGTCACATATTTTCTGGGTAACAATGAGCTAAATCTGAGGATACAATTCCATTAGAGGTCCCTATAGATATTTCATAGAAATATTATTGGTCTTTACTTAAATCTTGTATTTCAAACGATGGCAGATCTAATTTGATTTTTTCAAATTTAACCACAGGATTATTTTCGCACACTCTTAACTCCTTACCTATAGATCCAGTCCAGTGGTTAGGTCCTGATGTTACTCCATCTTAATGTATAATTAGGTGTCGAAGTGGCAATTCGTTGAAATGAAATAAGCAAATAAACCAATGAACTGGCCTGCCTAAAGATTTTTAAAATTGAACAATAACTCCATTGTTTTCTCCAGTATTCACATAAGCGCCATCACTTCCGATAACTCGTAATGTCGAATAGTCCGAATTATCTGTCATGAAATGAATGATACTATCTTTAATGTTATCGGCAGTACCGGATAAAAGTGTGACGTATCTAAAAAAAAAAAGAAAAAAATAGAATTTGGCTCGGCAATCGATATAATATGCTCTTCAGAAGTTGATCTTGTATAAAATTTTCCTTCAATTTGTTCATTCTTTGAGTTATTATCTTTTCGGCAATCAAAATATAAACCAGGCAAATTATTTTATTAACCACTTCTTGCTGCAACGTTTGTCGAATTTTTTTGTATCGGGGTAAAATGATTTATTTTATCGACCAAAATCGCGATATTTCACTGGAGGTCATTTAACTTACCCGTAACCCCAAACGAGCATTTGAATGAGTTTTTCGACTTGTCGCCGGGCGTGCTAATTGAAAATACTCGCACGCTAAGCTGTTACGTTCTGAGGTGATCAGAAAAATTTCTATAAAAAGTCTTATTATAACAAATGAATTTGGGCTCTTCTTGTGAGTATTTCATTATCAGTATCCTTGGTGTTTCTTATCTCGTAAGCACTCACAATAAAAGATTATTACATTCGGATATACGGGTATAACTGCATGAAGCGATCGTCTGTTGTTTCCGGAATGTGAGTATATCAAATTATTACAGCAACTGAATTCCTCAGCTGCGTTCTTTTACCCGCGGTGAATCATCACTAGTGATGCGAAATGACGGTCATTTTTAACTTTGGTCAAATCATGAGCATTTGGTGAACAAATGCTCGTCAATTGACGTCATTTTTTTTTTTGGTCAGTCACAAAAATTCATGAGCATTTTTTTTTCTTTTTACGAAAATTCCTCTTAAAAAAAAAAAAAAAAGTAACCTATTTTATATGCAACCTAAATATTTTAAATATTCAAAATAAAATTCATTCAAAAATTCTGACGATAATAAACAAATTTGGCTTGCTTAACTACTTAGATGGAAAATGACCGTCAAAAATTTTTCGGTCATTTTTTGGTCAAATTTTTAATAATTTTTTATTCTCATTTCGCGGGAATCGACATTAAATTCAAAAAATGATCGGCGGTCATTGTTTTTAGTTTGTCAATTGACGTCAAATGACGAGCAATTGACGAGCATTTGACGAGCACATGCTTATCTTCACATCTGTAGTCATCACCTAACTACCTTATGTTTACCGAGGCTTACCAGCATTCAGATCTTTATAAAGTTTAAACTCAGTAGGTGCTATTATTTTCTTTTCTCTACAATGATTTGTTCTAGTTGTAGATAACAGCTATTCCGTGTTTCGAGGCCGAGATAGATAAATTGTAATATTGCCGCCGTACCGATTCCCCGAATTAAGAAAGATGTTACTCAGCAAGAGGCAGCTGTGTAAACTTGAATATAAAACCGAGATTACAATACGGAATCTCTTATAAATTATGATGTCCAGAGCAGCCATTGTTATATTCAAAATTTTACTAGATCTGGCAGCCGCGAGTCTTGTCTTATCGATAGCTCCTTATCCCTTTGGCCCAGCTACATATTCTACATACACTTACCCTATCCTGCCTAGAACAAAAAAATCTCACCTATTCTCCACCTTCTCGTTACCCCATCTTGTAATGTCTTATCCCGCCTTCTCCAAATTTCTAGCAAGTCTAATTTTGGGGCCCACATACTTTTCTCCTCCTTTTAATTTGTATCTCCTTTAAGTTCAAATGATCTATATATCTATCTCCCTTATCAAGGGGCCAGGTTTTCCACCTACTCACAACTAAGTTGAGGCATATTGTTTCTCTTAAAAATGGGACCACCCATACCCCCGATTTCGACTCAAAAAAACTCTAATGCCCCTGGTTGACCGAAAATCTTCTCCCAGTAGTTTCTCAGTTCGAGGGTATATAAAGACCCATCGGTTATCACGCGGAGAGCTGCCGTATTCTAGTTTTTTTTTAAGATTCTTTTTAACTTATAAATTTTATCAACGATCCGGTAAAATCTATTTTTCTGAAATAATTTATCGTTCTTTTCAAAATTAAAATAATTAATTGCGTCATTACAACCAAGTTGTTATAAATTCTCTCATGAACTTTTCTCGATCATTGCGTGTGTTTATTAAGTAATTTTTTGGAATAAATTCGATTATTGCGAAATTCGATTGCTTGGAGAAAATAAGCCAAGCTCAGTCAATTATATTAAATTCTAAGTTCGATATTTCTACTTTATTTTCACCTGAAAATCCGACAATCAATAATAATCTTTTATTCGAGCGTGATCGTAAATTTAATAAAAGTGAAGGTGATCAGTAAAATTGTCAAGAGAACCAGTAAGCATCCGCAGCAGCGTAATCCACCTCCAATCTACTCGCCGCCAAGCAGCAGCAGCAGCAGTAGCAGCGAAAACTGGGAAACGTCCGAGTGTCTTGTCCAGCCACCACTGATCATCGTGATCATCATCTATTTGTCTATTTTCAGAATAGTTGTCAAATAAACCAGCAAAAATAGTAAGTCCTGACATTTTTTATTGCTAAATTCAAGAACATACACACTCCAACTATCTATATTCATGCTTTGCACCAAATAACGTGGTCCCCGTTACTCGAATAAAGGACTTCAGTGTCCTGACTCAAAATAAGGAATTGAATTATATGTTATGTCATTCCGGACGTAACAAGGCCCAATCATAATTAAGCAGTAGGAGTTTTCCGATAATGGCTGAAGAAAAACGAGTGCAATTGATAAAAACGTAAGGCAGCAGTGGAGAACAGACACAATTAATTAATGTAACGGGACCTAAGTCCACCTCCGCCGACCGGAGGCCGTGTCCTCACCCTTTTGGACATACACGCGTTGCGGGGTGTCCCCATTTACCACCCAGACGACACTCTTTGTCGAAAATCGACTAGGAGTGGACATTAGCCGGAAGTTTAATCAAAAATCCTCGTTGCACGTGATATCTAACCACAGCCACCACGAGTCCAACCGCTTTGGGCCAAAACTGCTCCCATCTCAGGAAATAGAGAGACTCTGGTCACAGTGAGCTTGGAAAGGCCCCCCGTGGTACCAAACTCCCAGCTTTGGTCAACATGCTTGCGTAGGATTAGTGGTGGGATGTAAGTTTTCCCCAACCCATACGGGTTTCCTCCACTTATAAACACTAAGATTTCAGACACGCCATTATACACACTTGCCCTCATCCATCACTTAGTGTTCTCTTATCTCCGAGTTTTTTTTGGGGGCGCCATGATGTTTTGAGACCCAAAATGGTGGAGGTAGGCCCACTCGGGGGAGAACAGAGACAGCCACGAGGACCGAGCTACCATCCAGACGTAGAGGACTGTGACTAACCGATTATCAGGTATTGGAGCAGAGAGAATCGGAATACGCTAAAAGGGAGAATCAAGAGAACGACTGACCATCTAGACGTACAACTGTTTTAGGTAATTAATTAAGTCGCACTAGGCTTTATTTTGTGGAACCAAGCGATATTTCTATCCATCGTATTGTTGAATACCAGGTACATAGTCAGTATTCTGGACAACAAGTTACTAAATTATTTGGAAAAGCAGATGTTGGAGAGTACATGCAAAATCAATTGACAAAGGAAAGTTTACGAGAAGAACACGAGACGACCTGAAATAGTACAGACAACCCGGAAATTCGCCAAATCGACAATCAAGACGAGAACAGGATACAAGTGTAGCTATTAATAAAATCGTCAGATATTTATTAATTTTATTCTAGGCCTAGGCCAGAATTATAAATTAATAATTATACAAAATTGTACGGCGTGTCCATTACGAGATCGTCGTGTCTAGGCCGAACTAGGTGAATTAATTATTAATTGTTATTATTATTATTATTATTTATTTATTTATTAATCATGGAGCAGTCGCTCCCTATTATTACATACATTTATAAATTCTATAAAATCTCTTAACCTATGTAAAGTAAATTACACAGGCACATATAGACATAAGCATACGAAAACTCTCTCATACAGACTCTATTTTAAATTACAAAATTTATAAATATTATTTATAAATATTAACGAGCTTTAATAAGTATTAATAAGTAGCGCAATCTCAAAGCCGTTCGCGTTCCTCAATATCTAATAAGTAAATATATACTTTGTTTTTAAATTCATCAAATGTTTCTGAAGATGTAATTTCAAAGGGTAATGAATTCCAAAAATTGCATCCTGTTACTATGAATGATTTTTGATACGACGTTGTGTACGCAAATGGCACTTGTAGTGTATCAGTCCGATCACGATTACGACGCGATGCAATGTTATGTCTTAATATAAGCTGCTCACTAAAAAGACCCGCCTCATTAAACAAAGTGCTTTGTAAAATTCACATAAAATTAGCTAAAGTCTACGGTTTTTAGACACAAGCCAACCCAAATGACGTCGATGATCAGATATATGTCTGTACCTTCCAACATGCACAACAAATCGCACACAATTATTTAGTGATAGTAGCAATGATCTTTCGTTATCATATGTTAAATTAGTGAACACGCAATTACAATAGTCGAAAGTCGGCAATACAAGTCCAACTACAAGCTTACGTTTAAGTGCTATACTTAAATTGGAATCATTCATACGTAATCTACTCAATGCAAACGCCGCCCGTTTTTTAATATTAGCTATGTGCGAACTCCAATTTAGCGTATTATCGAGTATTACACCTAGATATTTATATGTATTGACAAACTCTATTATTGAATTATCTAAATATAAACGCAACAATGAGCCATGGCTCTTTTCATTAATTATGTGTATCCTACAAATATTTATTGTACTACCGAATACCATCGATTTAGTTTTAGACATATTTAGTTTAAGTTCGTTCAAATTACACCAATCTAAGATACTTTTAATATCACTATTTATAAATTCAATCGTTTTATTTATATCACCGATTTTACAGCGGCGATAGATTACTAAATCATCTGCATATAAACGGTATAAAGAATGCCGTAGACAGTTAGGTAGATCATTTATAAATAATGAGAAAAGTAGAGGGCCAAGAACGCTACCCTAAGGAACACCAGAATCTAGATTTATCCATTCTGAATTCGTGTTATTGGCTAAGACCGACTGCAATCGACATTTTAGGTATGAATAATACCACCGAATAGTCTTTAATGAAAACCCTCATTTAAAAAGCTTACGTAAAAGTAAAAGATGGTTTACTGTGTCAAAAGCTTTAGTGAAATCAAAAAATACCGCGATGGTAACTTCACCTACATCGATCCACATTCGAATGTCATCTGTGAACCTCAAGACAGCGGTTTGAGTCCCCATACCTTCCCTAAATCCAGTTTGCCTATTAATTAACAAGTTATTATTAATGAGATATTTAGTTGTTTGTTTATGAACGATTCTTTCAAGTGTCTTAGATAGTGCACAAAGCAAAGAAATTGGTCTATAGTCCGATGGTGATGACGGGTGGCGTACTTTTGATAACGGTTTAACCAACGAAAATTTCCATAATGATGGGAATACACTATCAACTATCGATTTATTGAATATGATGATTATACATGGTAATAAACAATTTATCAAGACTTTAAACACTTGAATTTGGAAGCCATCAAGCCCACACGCCCTCGTTGATACATGTTTAATTGCACTTTTAACATTAATGCTATCAGTCTCAATCAAATCAAACTTTTCTTCAGAATCACTACGACAATCACTAAAATCACATTCATTGAAACTAGGTAGCAGATTTCCCGAGGAAACAGAAGCAAAATATTTATTTATGTCAGAAGATGAAGTCATAACCTCTTGCCGGGTCTGCATTCCTTTCCTTGTAATCCCAAGATGATCAATCACCTTCCAGAATGGTTTTGTCGTGCCGTGGGTATCGAACTTAGAATGAATATAATTAGTCTTCGAAGTCGAAAGTTTACGTTTAAATTCTCGTCTCAATTCAACATATCTATCAAAAAGGTTGTTTGAACCATATCGCTTGCTTGCACGATAATAGGCTTCTCGTTCTTTTTTGAGCGCACGCAGTTTAGCAGTGATCAATGATGCTGGTGGACGGTTAACTATAATCATCTTCTCTGGAGCTACTCTGTCAAGCAAGTCGTTAACCATTATGTTGAAAGATGTGAGCTTGGCATTAATGTCAGTTTGCATATCAAAAACACTATGATTATAGTTCATGATATATTGATAAGCCTCATCACTTTTAATATTTTTCAATGGTCTATATTTAATTGTATTAGGCTTAGAAGTTAATGAATCATATTTGACTGAAACGTAAATGAGATCATGACCAGACAGGAAAGGCTGAGCTGATTGTCCCCATGCAGAAAGTAATGAAAGGTCACTGACAGCATATATACCAAGCCAAGTGTCCGACGATTTTGTGTGATGCGTAGGTTGTAGTGGAACAATATGCAAACCTTCCGAAGTAAATAGAGCGGTAATATCAATAGAATCCTGACAATGTGATAACAGGTTTGCATTAAAGTCACCAAGAACGCAGACAAATTTATATCTTTTAATATGAGTACGAAGCACCCTTTGAAAAGTCTCAAGATAATCAGTCTTTGGAGGTCTATAGACAACCGCAATTAATATTTTCGGTTGATCATGACTCCATACCTCAGAAATAATAAACTCTGGTGCTCCGGCGTTTGGGAGTGACGTTGATGAAGCTAAAATATTTGAACGAAGACCGTCTCTAATAAAGAATGCAACTCCTCCACCAATACGCCCGAGACGATCAACTCGAAGTACAGTACATGATTGCAAATTAATTTGTGAATCAACAATAGCTTCATTGAGCCATGTTTCTGTAACTGCAATTATTTCATATCTATTAATATAAAAGAAATCTCTAAATTCGTCAATATGCGTAGTTGATCCAAGCGATTGCGCGTTAAGACAGCAAACATTCAAAGTACTTATTGCAGAGGGTATAATTGATGTTTTTGAACGACGATGCAATGAGTACGATAGTATGAGATTAGTGTTCGATTCATGTTATAGGTTAATTCGAGATATATCCGCTAAAGAGTGTATTCTAATTGGTTTTGAAGTAGCATCCTTACGAACTAGAACTGCCCCATTAGATATCCAAATTGACTTTGGGTTTATTTGTGGTAATTTTTTACAAACTGTAGAGCGCAGCTTATGAAGCTCTGTAGGTATTCTATGATTAACATTCAGTTTAGACTTAGGAAGACTTGCAATAAGGTGTGTTGAGAGAAGATTAGGCATTTTCTTCTTGTTATCTATAAAATTATTGCATTTGAATGCCGATGTGAGTTCAACCAAAATAGCACGTGATCTGGGCGCACTATTTGCAGATGAAGTGGAAGTATTTTGTATTATACTACCTATGCGATGAGCACGAGTAATTTCATATTGAGTAAGAGGAACGTCTAATGCATTCGCTAGTGCCGGTACAAGATCACTAGCAATCTTTCTAGCATCAACAGTATCATCGGTCTCAGGGACTCCAGTAATAATCAGTTGATTAGATACACTTAAGCAAGCCATCCGTAGTGACAATCCTTGATCGGTTGATGAAGCCACTATCGAGGATGATTCTGAAATTTTATTTTCAACAGTTTGTAAACGAGAGCTCTGTGCCGTGACTTTTTCAGAGATTGTGTCAACATGTTTCTTGACATCTTGAACGTCTTTTGTAATTGATCTGACACTTTTCTGACAAGCTGCAATATCTGATCGAAATTGTTTATTATCTTGCTGAAGCGACTTTATGTCAGTTGCAATAGTATCAAGCGATCTATAATGTTAGTTTAAGTGAGCACCGATAGGCGGACCGAAGACAAATGTGTTATTAGACGTGTCACTTCTATAAATTGTATATTATAAGATCAAAATGCCACGCGATTTATTTGACGACAAATTATTCAAAAACACCCGAAACAATTAAAATTCACAACGATTTTTATTTCAAAATGCACTGCAAAAATCACACTTGTCGATTAAAGTGTAATCGAAAAATTTTATGCAAATATAACACGAAATCAAGAATGTATATACGGAGCTAACTTATACAGCTACTTTACTTTTCGCCTCCTAGCGACATTCTATTGCTAGTTAATTAACTTAGAAATAAGTTCGTTAGCCAGGCGCTAAAAAATAGAAATACTCGAAGCTTCTAGAAGGATCCAGGCAATATAGCTGGATTTACTGCGTCATAGAGTTTGAGTAATGTGCTATAGAGTTGGCGATGAAATATTAGTGCGTAAAATCGGCTTAAAAAATGTATTAAATGATTGATAAGGAAAATGTTAACGATTACATTAAGTAATTCTATTCATAAGTGATATTAAAATGTGGTAAATAGTCATCTGGAAATTAACAAGGAAAATAAATAATGCGGGTTATTATTCAAGACATTTGTCAATTTGTTAGTGGAACACCTCAAAGTATAAATTTTACCGGTGATAAAAATACAATGAATTACGGACACTTGTTGAACTGTGGTAAGGTTAATGAGCATGGTAATTGTTTAAAAAATTATTATTATTTGCCTTTAATCATCAAGTATTCAAGATGATCCGGATAAAATAAACTGAAAATCAAATTCTCAAAGGTAGAAGTTTAAAATCATAAAATTAAATGTTATATAAAATTAATAATTTATATTTGCAAAAACACTATTCACCAATTGTTTATAATCTCATAAAATTCCCAAATAATAATTAATTTCACTCAATATCACCATAGATACAAATAATAATTGTTTATAAATACTTGTGCGCACAATGCCGCATGCTCGCAAGAAAATAATAATAACTTTTAACTAATACAAATAACTCGCAAAATAATAATTTATAACGTAAACCGTTTTTATTTTCACGACGGAGACGTGAAACAAACCCGAGTCGTATGTGGTCACACAAGTGTATTCAAAAAATTATCAATAACGATAATAATTATAACTAAAAATAATAAATAATTATAAACAAAATATTGGTGTGCCTGGACCAGCTCCTTAGGCTGGGTTAGTGCATGAGGGCGCCAGCCCGTTTTTACAAAACCGACGAAAATTATAACCAATCAGGGGAGAGATCACGGGACAAAGTCTTGAGTGAGAATGTATGCACCAAGCGGAATGACAACCAAACAAATATATAATAAATAAAAATAATAATAAGGAATAATTACTATTAAATATATCCAGGAAACAAACAAATAAATATTGGCTATCACTGGGTTCCTTTTACGAAATTATTCAATTCAAAATATATTTAAATAAACTCAACAAATGGTTACAATAATAATCAATTCGATTCAAATATTATTATTAAATTATTCACTGGGGAAAACCAAATTACACACTACAAAGTTTTACCCAATATGATTAATATAGATTTTGAACAAATAAAATAATACTAATCTTTTTCTTTATTTTATTTTATTTACTCTGGGGAGAGAAAGACGCGGGTACTCAATACATATTTGGCAACACTGGGTTGCATACCATTAAATTATAAGATAAATTTTACCCAGAGAAATAATATATTAAGTACTGTTGTAAGACAAGGAGCTACATACGCTGTCCTTGTCTAATCCTAAGGAATTTACTCGACGCGTCTTAGTACATATGCACCCAAATGCCGTGACGGACGCCGAATATATTCAACTTATTATAACAATAACTCAGGTTCAATTATTTATCAATTATTTATCGCGATCTACTCTACTGAAGGACCAGCGATAGCCGATGCAACAAATGACGATACAATTGAATTACCGGCGTTGATAACAATTTACTTCTGGAACTTTTGGATAATAAATATCACATGAACTATATTTTTACTTTAGTATAACAAAATAATAATTATCCAAATTAAATGAACTTTAACTATTTAATAACTTTATTACGGCAACTGGGCCAGAACAATTTACTCAAAAATGATCACGGACAACAACACGTCCTACCTTTACAAATCCCGGTCCTCTCTGACTATTTTTCGTTGATTTTTCCGAGGGAGGGGTATCACTCCCGTGTTATCTCCTCTCATGGAGAGGACCTCGGACCCGAAATTTTCAATTAAAATAAAATACTTAAAATCATTAAACGACCTGAGTTATTTTATAATAATAAATTAAATAATATTTCCTATTTATCAACATAAACATAATAATTATTAACCCTTTAAACGATAACATAATAATTATTTCAGTGCACCACGTGGCTGGAGAAAAATATTGATTTATTAATAAGTCTTTTATCCCCACTATATCGACTTACTCTCCATTCGGTCGATATTTTTATGCATGCTCTACACACACGCGTGCTACTGACTGAAATGAAAATATCGATTAAGTACATAAATTCAAAATAATTATCAAAACATTTATATAAACATAATAAACAATGATATCAATAAATTCATAATTAAATCATACTAAAATAATCTATCAAAATAATATAAATATTTCAATAATAATGAATTAGAATAAATAAATGCGCTTGATTTGAGCTAGGAGGTGTTGTTAAATTCATGGGGAGATGGAAAAGCGCGCGCAGCGATTCACGTTTGAATCGCTACGTGACAAATTCCTTGTATATAATAATTGTAAATAAATAATAATCGCAAATAATAATTATCAATCACAAATAATTTATATGCGTAACATTTCTAACACGATAGTAATAATATTAACTTGTAAATCATAACAAATAATAATCAAGAATACATAATAATCAATTAAATATGTGACGCATATCATAACCAATACTAAGAAATAATACATAAAATCATAAGTAATCATTGAAATCCCATCGACTATTTATCTCATATACCTTGTACTAATAATGAAATAATAATTAATGCGTGTAAATAATAATGAAAAATAACCAAATATTTATTACAATTAATATTTGGTAATGATAAAATAATACTAAATATTTTCACTTATTGCATTAGTATTTACTGAGCACAATAATCACGCATTTCATCATATGCTTATAAAAAATATTAATACTCAAAGTTCGTTATCTCACTCGCTTTCATGAGACGGACAAATGATCACCAACTCAGGAACCAAATTACATGCCAATGTATTAGCCAAAAAGTACTTACAGTTTACGTAATTATTCAACTCCCTTGATTGAATTTAATACGATAAATGTATTTCCTTTATTGCTTCTCCAAAATACTCAAATATTGCAAATGGATTTATAGTATTTACTCAAATTACCAAATGGCGTCAAATTTATAATTATGGTAATGTAACAGGAGCACACACGCTACTTTTACAGAGCCTATCCCACGTCTGACCATGGCAGCACGTGAATCTCATGCCGGCAGGCCGGCACCTAGGCCGGTGCCACATTGTCATATATCTCACTTCAACCAATGGAGATATATAACTGTCGCATGTTATTTTTCCCAGTACCACCAACATGGTACATAACTTGGGCCGTGTAATTTATCCAGTTCCTGACGCTAACTGACCAATTGTCTCTTTCATGATTAATTATTAATATGATTTAAAGATAAATCAATCGATGATTTATTCACCAAACTAGTAGATTTATTCATGACAAATAAATTTAGGGATGCCAACTGCTGTGTTGACGCGCATGCATCAACCAAGAAAAATAATCATAAGCATATAAATAATCATAAGCAAATCTAATTATATACTTAAATTATTCAGTAAATCCTTCTGATTTAAACACAATTTGTATCTAAGAAAAATAATTAAATAATAGTAACGCAATAATTGAAATAAAATCTTATATGTAAACAAACAATTATTATAATAACAATGTCGGATGAGACGTGTGAGCAGCGTGTGCTGCCCTCTGTCGCTCACTGATCTGATGCGAGACTGCCGCGATATTTAAATATCGTGACACTATCAATAAATCTTATTTGGTTCAAATGAATTCTTCTATCAGTGTAAATGTTACTTTTACTTGTTTTTGAGCGGAATTCTATGTTTATAAGTTAGAATTTTTTTTTTTAAATTAGACGAAAATAATTTTTTAATTCTTAAAAAACACAATAATTTTAGTGGCAATTAAGTATTTATTATTTATACCAGCTGATAGACGTATAGAAACATGTAATCATGTATATAAACATTCATGATTTAGCCTACTTTGAGTAATTATAGTTTTAGCCACCAGTTAGCGTATCAGAATTCTAAGGTTCCTAATATACATCAATAAAGTATTAATTATAAATCCAAATTCTATTAGTATAATTTTATAAATTTTTTACATAAACTATTCTCCATACAATATACGTATGACTACAGACGATCAGAGTCAGCTTCTGAAAATCAAGAGACCGAATAGAGGCTGCGCTGAAGATAGGTGAATTGTGCGTTGGCCCGTGAATCCAGTGATAACGCGGAATTATAGTTCAGTTATAGAGCCACATGACAGTATTGGCATGATATACAAGTAAGTGTATATAGATACATCAATGTAAAAGAAAGATTTACCATCTATTTTATGTTTTTATTTTCGTGTAAAGAAGTATATAAAGAAACTCTGAGATGAAATAGTATATATATATATATATATATATATATATGTTAAAAAATATATCTAAATGCATATCTTTTTATAAATTAAGAACATTAGGGACTGGTTTATAAATTTAAAAAAAAAAATTAATGCTGTAGAATAACATAAAGCCTGAAAAGTAGTTCTCTGACAATCTTTGAATTAAATTTGGAATTTAAAATAAATTATAAAAAAAAAGTTTTCAGAGGTTTTTCATAAGTGCTTGAAAAATTTTTTGACATTTAGTTTAATTTTAATTTTTTTTTTCTTAAATACCTTGTCGCATCTAGTTTCCTTTGCATTACTTAACATTAATTTTAAAAATTTGCGTTGAAATTTGTAATTTTTACAGTTTAAGCCCGTGACAAGTGAAACGTTTATGGTCATACATGGGCATATTAACTATTTTAATAGAGCCATGCATGCACTCAGAGAAAAATCCAGTAAATTTCACTATAAAATAATAGTTAAATAGCGTTTCAACTATTTTTTCGGAGTTACTACAACACCAATACATAGTCATTATAAATATCTCTAAAAATAGTTATGTTAAATATTTTTTAGTTTAATCAACTATATAAGTAGTTAATGTAACTGATTTTTAAATTTGTATTCAATTAGGAATTTTTAATTTGTTAAACTGAACTTAGGCAGTTAATTCGTCTATAACTTTTTCATTAAAGCAAATAAAAATATTAAGTATCATTATAATTTTTTTTAGTTAATTTAATGTATATTTTTTAGTTAAATCGATTAAATAAATCATTAACGTAACTGCCCGGGTATAAAAAATTATTGTTGTGATGTATGGTATTATGAAGGCAAGTGAATTGATAAAGTTACAAGTAATAACCCTCTGGTTTAACTACCGGAGAAAAAATTTTTGTATATAATCATACGTAATTGTATATAACTACATATATGATCATATATAATTATATATGATTATATATAATCATATATAATACAATATTTAAATGGAGAAAGTCATATGTACCTCCATATATAATTATATATGATTATATATCATACTATTCCGACAAATTTTTTTTATATATAATCATATATAATTATATATAATCTCATATATATCCATATATAATTGTATACAATTATATATAATTATATATGATTATATACACGGAAAGAAAATTCTAGCAAAATTTACGATGTTAATATCGTAATCGTGGACTAGACTTTTATTAGCGTCAATTTTGAAATATCTTATTTCAAAATTTACTATGTGGGTTATATTTTTAACTACTTAACATCGTAATTTTAACAAAGAATTATAAGACTAAAAATTAATTCAAAAATTACAATTTAATATCATAAAAAAAAAGAAATAAAAATTACAATTCAAAAATTATATTTATCTTTCTATGTACTTTTGAATAAAATAAATATTACAGAGCTGCCTCTGTTACAATACGATGTAAGCTCCAAAAATTACGAAAATTTATCGTAATTTTTTAATATTAACTGCGTCTTCCGCAAGAGGTGCTCTCATGACTTATGAATGTTTATTCAAATCGTTTATGTGGACCTTAAAAATAAGTTAAAGTGTAAGCTCGATTTTTTAATTTTTCGATTTATAAAGTATGTTTTTATTTGATATAAACTCTGGTACATAGTATAAGTCAAAAACATCTTAAAAATAGCTTTAACAGATTAAAAATAAAATATAATATTTTTGGTTTATACTTGGTTATAGGTATAGTAGAAATCTCAGTATAATTTTTATCTTTAGTATATCTAATTTTGTCTATAATCTTATCGTTTGTTTGTGTGTTTCATGACATTTTTAATAAATTTTTAACTGACATGGAAAAAAGTAAAGCCATAAAAACATAGATTTTAACTTACGAACTAATAGACTCTATATAAAAATAATCTATTTATATATAATACTATATGCTTAAAAACTAATATTTACATATTTACATTTAGGTTTTCTAAAAGGTTTATAATAACTCGTTTTTATGTTTGCTAACTAGGAATCGGTGATTTTCCCTATCTAGCTCGCCGTTGTCGATGTTGTCGTTGTTGTTTAAATCTAGCTCGTCCCTAAGCGCGTCGATGTGTTTTGCGTTGTTTTGGAGCCACTGATAGTGTTTTGATAGCCTGTCCTGGTTGGATTTATCTGCATCTGATAAGGCTGTTGAATACACCAAGTTGTTGCGGTGTACGTTTTAATCAAGAGGTATTACCTTTTTGGTGCAATGTCTGTTGATGTGATATATGGTTGGAATGTTGTTTTCATCCTGGATGAATCCGAGTTTGTCCAGGTTGGTAAATACTTCAGGTGTTAAGTATTTACTTCTGGCCATTCTATGAACCCGAAACATATCTATGCATTTCAGGTTTTTCAAGTAAATATTATCAATTTTTTTCAATGTACTGAAATATCTTCTGATGAGTCTTAATATGAAGATATCAAGCCGTGGGATGCCCGATAAATTATACAATGTATGATTATCAACTCGTTTTAGGTAATTTGACTCAGCAGGTCTATAGAGCCCAAGACAGTTTTTTAGGCAGGATCTTTCCAATCTCCTATATTTTTCCGTTACTGATGGACCAGTATTCCACCAGATTGGAGCTGCGTAGGCAAGAATTGGCGTTATAAGAAGCTGGTAGCAGATGATTTTGGCTTTAGCTTCAATGTTCCTGTTGTAAAAAATTCTCACATATGCTCTGATGGCGTTTTTGGCTTTACCTACCCTGATTAAACAAAACGATTTGTGACGATTAAAATTGTTTTAATCGTTTTAAATCGTCATAAATCGTCAATTGATGATCAAAAACGATTAAATTTTTCGAATGAAGATTAAAGACGATTCATGACGATTTGAAATTCTAATCGTCATTAATCATTTTTAATCGTAAAATGATAAATCATCTTCTGATGATTTAGGACGATTAAATCTGAGAATCTATGACGATTATGACAATTAAAGACAATTTATGATGTCTTAATTTTTAATCGTTTTTAATCGTCACAAATCGTTTTGTTTAATCAGGGTATTTGAGTTTTATGATGTTCGTTCATTCTAAGTCGATAATCAAATTTAACACCGAGATATTCTACTGTACTCTTGGATGGAATTTCAGTTTCTTCTCTTGTCTCTTGATCGGTCATAGTTATTTTGAAATCTTTATTTTTCTTAACAGTTTGGTATGTGATTTCATCTACTGTTTTCTTGAAAAGAATAGCTTCACTTTTTTGAGGATTTATTTTTAAATTCCAATCAAGATAATATTTATTAATTGAATCAAGTATGTTTTTGAGCGTTTTTTGTATCTCAGGTATTTTGTTACTTGCAAAGTAATAGAGAAGATCATCGGCATATGCAATTGAGTGAAGAAATTTTTTGGTGTTGAGTCTAAAGTCTAAAATTGGCGATGTTACAGTACCTTGTTGAAGTCCTTCTATTTTTTTAAAGATGTAAGTAGAAGTATCTTTTCCATTCCAGGTGTAAAATGATTTTCCATGCATCATGTCGGTGATTAGTTGTATTAGATATCTCGGGAAATCCAGTGTTACTAATTGGTAGGTAAGTCGATTCAGCCATACGAAGTCGAAGGCTTTTTCCAGATCTAATAAAATTGCTCCAACTAGCTTACCGTTTAGGATATAACTATTTATGTCTGATGCTAATTTGTTTATGTCATGAGTGGTTGAATGTCTTGTTCTGAAACCAAACTGATTATCTGGAATAATTTTATTAGTGTCAATGTGATCTATTAAGTTGATTTTTATAATTTTTTCAAAGATTTTACTGATGTTATTTGTTAAACTGACTAGTCTGTAACTACCTGGATTGGATAGATCTTTATCTTTTTTCATGATGGGAATTACCTTGGCAACTTTCCACCTTATTTGATACTATGTATGGTTAATGGCGTTGTTGAAGATTATGGCGTAATCCTCGATGAGCTGTTTCGGAAGATTTTTTAAAGCGATTATTGGGATATTGTCGGTTCCGCTGGATGTTTTATTTTTTGCTTTTTTAAGCAATACTGTAGTGGTGCCGAAACTATGGAAAATCTTAGGTGAATCTTGTTCAAGTAAAGGATAGTGAGTTTTAATGTCATTAGCGAAAGAGACTATTGTGACGTTATTATGTCTGTTAGTTTGTATAGAATTTTTTATCTTGTCACGTAACGATTCAAATTATTTGACTTTATTTAGTTTTAAGTTAATTATTTTAATTACAAATTTGAATTTGAATCGTTGCGCGGGCATTCCGCCATTTCGCCGATGAGATGGCAGTCCGTACACGGTGCTCGCGCATGCGCGTAGGGTATGAGAGAGCACATGTGTGATTTAATTTATTTTTATTTTTATAATTTATGATTTAAGCACAAACGCGTGACTTTTGTTTGTTTTAATTATGTATGTATAATTTTGAGTTAATTGGGATGCATAATCCAGCATTATATTATGCCCCAAAAATTGACAACCCATTACTTTGTTTAAACTTGTCATCCCACTGATGACGTGAATCGATGTTTATTATTTGGGTTACTATTATTTAATTCATTATCCGATATGAAGGATATAGAGTAGTAGTTCATATATTTAATTAATTAATTATGTACCATTCAGTTGTCTGTGGATTTATGGTTTATATTTTATATTTATTTAATTCAAGTAAGGCCCAGGGCTGACAAATGTAATTATAATAAAAATTAAGGGGACACTAGTGTCATGTGTGCGACGACCAACAGGTGGAGGTTGAGACAATTAAATTAGAAAGATACGGACAAGCGTTGTGTACGGACGTGATTTTTTTTTGTTGTACTAAAATTTCTATTTTTTTTGTTTAAAATAAGTAAAGTTCACTGGGTGAATTGAGTTGAATACTGAATATTATTGTTTCATCATTATAATATTAATTATTATTTTTTTTGCTGATTATTGCTGATTTTGAGTAAGTACTTTGTATTTATTTCGCTGGATAATACACTATCACGTGCTAGCCTCCCCCGGTAGTTGTTGGTCGCCGCGGAGAAAACTGTTTATTTGTAGTTATTATTTATTTACTGAATGATACTTGATAGAATTATTATTAATTATCATTAAATATTATTTGATAGGTGATTGAAAATATTTGGCGGTTAAATATATATATATTAAAAAGCGTACGCAACGTCGTATAACGTTGCCGGTATATATATATATACATAGATATACATATTGGTGGTGTATATATCTATACGATACACGCATTACTTATAAATTCCTCAGGCACTGATGTCAGCACTCGGATGAAAAATTCCCGAGTTATTATAATTATTATCTTCCTATTTTATTTAGAATATTTGTATAAGATTATCAATTATTATTCACGTTTATTATTATTTAACGTAATTGCCTAGCATTATATTATTTTATTTTGATTACCCCAGCGGTTATAAAATTATTATTGATATTTTTATTTTAAAAATAATAAATTTGTTTCATATTGGGGAATTTATTTCTTTTTTTTTGAGTGTAAGTGAGGATAACTTCCGTATCTTTCTCCCTCTCACAAGTGCTGAGAGAGTAAAACAAAACAAAGGGATTATTATTATTTATTATATTGGAGGTATTAAGTATATATTGTATTATATTATTATATTATATATATATTATTATTGAGTATATATATGTTATTATATTATTTTCTTTCTTTATAATTACCGAGTATTAATTTTGTCCTAATAAATATTGTGTAAAATATTATTAAAATTTATATTGTTTATAAAACTAAAAATACGGAAACCAACAGCTGTCGGGGAAAATTTAATATTTATTTTCCCTGGATCTTTTCCTGCTACTTAATTTCATTCTTCTGGTTTATTTATTATTTGTAATATAACTATTTATTATATATTTACTATTTTTCTTTTTCTTATTCATTTTATTTTATTTTCCTCAATTGTTTGTCCGCTTTGTCGTGTGTCACTTGCTCGGATTTCCCTTGCAGATTTTCCCCCTGAATTAAATTTTGTCCGTTTTGGGATAAACGGTCTGGCGCCTACGTGCACTAACCCAGCCTGAGGAGCTGGTTCAGGCACTCCAAAAGTTCATTATTTATAATTTCATTATTGTTTATAACTTATTATTTATTTTAATTTGGAGGAAACATTTAAAATCATTTATTTATTATTATTATTATTTTTATTTTCACACGTGGGTGACCGCATACGGTTTACCGGTTAATCTGCGTCTCCGTCGCGGAAATTAATTACGGTTAACGTTATATGGCGCCCAACGTGGGGCCAGGGGGTCAATAATTTTAAATCGATAAATTATTTGAATAAAAATAAAATTTGCGAGGTTCCACGGAGGAGCAAAACCAAAAATAAAAATTTCATTGGCGGATAAAAATAATTCTGAAGACTTTTTATACACATTTAATTTTACATATATTTGTCTCATTTAATTTATCCATTTACATATTTACAAATAATAAAAATGAACGCGTGGGAAAGGATCTTTGCTGAAACCGATCAGTTGATCGCGCGGGCATCTTTGATACGCGTACGAGGTGGCGCTACGGACGATGAATTCATTCCGGGTGAGGATGATAACGCGGTCGAGAACAACGAGAACGCGGGCTTGGTTGAACCTGCAAATAATAATGAACATCAGGATGCTTTGATCGCCGAGACCGAAGACGAGGGTCTTCGCGAGTTTTTCGAGCATAGCCGCGGTCCTCCCCAACAACACATGATCCCGACGATCATACGCGGTCCAGTGAATCGTTCTGGCCGAGAAGTAGAGATCGTGGGTGAAGACTCCCACCTTGCCCATGCGACTGACCCTGGGCACAGGAGCCGGGGGCGCGGACGAGCGTCACGGACGGCTAGGGATGTCGGATCACATGACACCTCTACTCCAGTGCCAGAAACTGAGCTCACATGGATGCTGACGCGACCTGATGATGAAATCAGGATGATTTTATTCGGGTTGGGGTTATCCACCGCGGGTGGTCGCAATAAACGCCGGGATCGGCTAAATCGTTATCACAAACGGGCTTTAGGGGTTCCGAACATACCCTGGGATCCGATCAAGGACGAAATATCTCGTGAGGTAGACGCGCGGGCGACAAATCTGACCGACGCAGAGATCCGTCGATACTTGCTTTCGCAGCAAGTCAATCCATCGGGTACCAGTGAGGTAATCCAGGACCGTTTTCGACGATTGCTAAGACGCGAGGACGGGGACTTTGACGCACCCTGGAACTTGTGGAAGGATGAGCTGATTCCAGTGGGCCCAGAGATGCCTGAGATTCCTGATGGCATGGGTGCATACGTCACAGGGGCGACGTTTGTCCAAGCGTTGCGTATGTTGGAGGAGAAGATGGAGCGTGGGCAACAGAGACTGTTCGAGAGGATCGAGAGGTTATCTGGAAATAATCAAATTCGCACATCTTCCCCACACGGTGGCTCTGCACCTGCAACACTCCCGGAAATCAGTGTTATCCCTACTGTGACTACTACCGTGAGTTCTGGACGAAACGCAAGACCTGTTGCTACCCAGAGCAATCCAGCGCACGACCCCAGGACCAATCCACTGGCTCCGCATCCAGACGACATCACCAGTCACCAGCGACGTCAAAATACTGGGCCTGGAGGTCCTTCTAACCCCACACCGTCCAGGGTCCAGTTCCAGACTCCCAAGGATTCCCACAGAGGGCGTGATTCCGAGCAACATCAGCACAGTTCGTCTGGCGAGTCAGATTCAGACGATAGTTACACGTCATCGTCATCTGAGTATCACTCACATCGGAGTTCAGGCAGTGAAAAACGCCATTCACCCCGCGTGTTTGCTCGAGATCATGGTGCCATCGCCAGGAACTGGAAATTATCGTTTTCTGGTGATGGTTCTATGACTAGCGATGAATTCCTGAGACGCCTGGTCGTATTAATGCGCAGCGCGGGAATTCGTCGAGCTGATCGCCTCGCCGTATTACCAGAGGTCTTCAAAGGCAAAGCTGAAGTCTGGTTTAGCGCAAATTGCCACCGATGGTCAAATTGGGAGTCATTCCGGTCGGAATTTTTGACGTGGTTCAAGAGTGGTGGTCGTCAACGCGAAATCAGGGCTGATATTCGCGCACGTAATCAGGGTTTAAAAGAAAATGCTCGTGATTACTTAATATGTCTCCAGAATCTATATTCTCGCTTGAGACACCCACCATCGGAGCGAACGCAAGTTAGACGGGCAACAAAGGGATTGTTACCCGCGTATTGGGATCACTGTCCACTCGGTGACTTTGACACGTATCAGTCATTGTTATTGAAAGCCACACAGGTCGAGGAAAGGTGGAAGGCTGCAAGAAATCATCGTCAACCACCGCCGAGGGAAGAAGCGAACATAAAGGAATGTTCGTATTCGGCCGGTATTCGACCTCCAAGGGACCACAGAGCGGGCATACATGCAGTTGATACTCCTGTCGAACACTCTGACTCAACCAGCGGTTCGCAGTCCAGCCCAGGGACGAAAAAGAAGCGAAGATCGCGTCGATCTCGCCAACAGAGGGCTGCTGAGCGTAACTTGGCACTTGTCACGCCTGGTGGAATTAACCAGTCAACAAAACAGGCCACCAAAGCAACCGTAAAGACTACTGAGCAGCGTGTGAACACACAAAATGCGCCCGCGAGTCAGCAGCAGAACCTTAATGCTCAGAATCGCGGCGCGATCCCGAAAAATTCGTCGTTACAACAGCCACAACCTCCGAGGGTGTCCAATCCACCTATGAATAACCCTCTGAGAGGTCAAGTGAATTCACAAGGTGGTAATCGATCGCCTCCTGGATTCAATCATAACAATAATTCGTCGTTTGTGCGTTATCCGGGTCAAATGGGGCAAAACAGGATCGGTCGACCAAGATTCTGTTATAACTGTGGCTCATTGGAACATTTGGGCTACTTTTGCCAAGAACCACGCCGGGACGTATGCATGAGATGCGGAAAAGTTGGAAAGACAGCTGTCACGTGTGTCTGTAACGTCGACAGTCGTCCCTATGCGTTCCAATTGCCAAAAAACGACGAAGCGGCCCGCCAGTAGAGGGTGGCGGTGCTGGACGTTCATCAATCCCTCCAGAAACAGTCACCAGGGAGCAGGATTCGATGAGTCTACGTCGTATTGTTGTCCAGGCTGATATTCATGCTGTTTCTGATCCACCGTGCGAGGCCAAGTGTGAAGAAGATGCCACACTTGATGAATTAACCGCGGTAGAAGATCGAACAGCTGTCTCAGTGTCTCCTATAAATCAACCTGGTGATGAAAATGACGATTTTTGGCGGTTACGTCATGGTAAACCCCGACCTCAGGTTGTTATTCGCGCGGGTAATCGTAAAAGGATCGCGATAATCGATACTGGGGCCAAAACAACTGCTTTTGGAGACTTCGCGAGAGAATTAATGGCTGACGGTTTTCCATGCATGTTTGAAGCTCGACCGACGCGTTTTGGCATGGCAAACAGAACGACTGACGTGAGTGGAGGCGTGGTAAACGTGAAAATGACTCTCGATGGTGTTGAAGAGGTCATATTTCCAGTCCATTATATTCCTCGGTTAGGAAGTTTGAATTTAATCGGTACTAACTTCATGCAACATGTCAATATGGAGTTAGACCTGAGTAACCGATCTTGGCGTATACGCGGTGGTGCCTGGCACGAGTTGGCGTTCGAGCCTGATATTCATTCGAAACCAGAAGATGTTGCAGCTGTACATGAACTCACTGGAGATGAAACCAAACAGTTACATGAGTTCTTGGACCATCAACGGACACTTATGCCACCTGGTTTGGGATTGACCTCGTTGGTTGAGCATGAGATTAGGCTCAAAGACGAGCGACCGATTAAACAGCGGGTTTATCGTCGATCACCAGTCGTTTTACAAGCGTTACATGAGGCACTCGACAAAATGCTCGAAGATGACATTGTCGAGCCTGCGCCAGCATCGGAATGGTCCAGTCAGCCTATCATGGTTAAAAAGCCTGACGGATCATATCGCATGTGCGTTGATTTCCGTGACGTGAATACCGTGACCGAAAAAGACACATATCGACCGCCGGATATGATCGAGATTCTCGAGAAATGTCGTGACGCACATTATATTACGACACTCGATATGAACTCAGCGTTTTGGCAGATTTTAATGAGTCCAAATAGTCGCAAGTATACTGCTTTTTGGGTTCCCGGTCGCGGTCTTTTTCAATACAAACGTATGCCGATGGGACTATGTAACGCTCCGGCGAGTTTTCAGCGTGTGATGGACAAAATAATTACACCTGATTTATCTCCGTTTGTATTCGCGTACCTGGATGATATAATCATCGTAACCCCGACTTTCAAGAAACATCTGGAGATGTTAGAAGTCGTGTTGAGTCGGTTACGAGGCGCTGGGTTTACTTTGAACTTCGACAAAAGTAAATTTTGCCAGCAACAGGTACGATTTTTGGGCTTCTTACTGGACAAAGAAGGACTCAGGCCAGACCCTGAGAAAACGGAGCCGATTTTGAATTACCCGCGGCCGAAAAACGTCAAACAGATACGTCGTTTCAATGGGATGATAAACTGGTATCATCGCCATTTGAAAAACGTCGCGTGCGTAGCTGGTCCACTATATCGTTTGACGCGGAAAGATGTACCCTGGCGATGGACTGAGGCTGAAGAAGAGTCTTTCCAGTCTCTTAAGAAAGCACTCGCGGAAGCTCCAGTCTTGTCAACACCTGATTACACGCTACCGTTCACGTTATATACAGATGCGAGTCAGTGTGGACTCGGAGCGGTCCTAGTTCAACGTAACGGCGATCGTGAGTACTTGATTGCGTGTGCGAGTAAGGCATTGAATAGTGCTGAAGCAAATTACAGTACGACTGAAAAAGAATGTCTTGCGGTAGTTTGGGCCGTGCGTAAATTTAGACATTATTTGGAAGGTTTTAAATTCACAGTCGTGACTGATCATGCTAGTCTCCGATGGCTCATGAACGCTCGGGATCCGACGGGAAAATTAGCCCGGTGGGCTATGGAGCTCTCCGAGTATGATATGAAGATCGAGTATCGGAAAGGTGCGGAAAACGAAGCCCCGGATGCTCTCTCGCGTATTTACGAAGACCAAGAGCCTACCGAGAGTCATGTCAATGCCCTGGGTGAAGCTGGAAACGATGAGTGGTACGAGGAAAAATGTCGTTTGTTGACTGCTGATCCTGAGGCTCTACCTGACTACCATTACGAAAATGGTAGATTGTATCGATGTCGGCCGGACTCCATGAGGCAGATCCTCGGTGAAGAGGATAACGACTGGAAGTTAGTCGTACCAGCTGACCAACGAGAGCGTTTACTCCAGGAAGTTCATGATCATCCACAATCTGGTCACCTGGGTGTCCAGAAGACATACGCTCGGGCGATATTGAGGTATTATTGGCCCGGAATGTTTCGAGATATACAGCGATATGTCAACAGTTGTGAACGATGTCTCGAGTCAAAGCCAATTCAGCGCAAACCAATTGGTTTTATGACCCCCAGGATACCCAGTGAGCCTTGGGAAGTCGTAGCTGCTGATACGATGTCGTTTACGCGTTCTCGTGCGGGCTATTCATATTTACTCGTGTTCGAAGACTTATACACGCGGTGGATCGAGTGCGTTCCAGTTCGAGCGGCAAACGGGAAAACTATTGCTAAAAGTTTTCGACAGTTCGTTATTAACCGTTGGGGCGTACCGCGCGTGTTCTGGACAGATAATGGCCGCGAATATTTGAATCGAGACGTTGTTGAGCTCATTCAAGAGTGTGGTATACAGCATACTACCACACCACCGTATCATGCCCAAGCTAACCCGGTTGAAAGGGTCAACCGTAATTTAAAAACAATGATCATGAGTTACTTGGGTGATGATCATCGCGACTGGGATGTAAATATTCACGAATTCCAGTTCGCGTATAATACTGCGGTACATGAGTCACTCGGTGTGAGTCCCGCGTATTTGAACTTAGGCCGTGATCCATGTCCTATTCGCAACTGTCGAGTTGCAAACGACAATAATATTGCTGTCGAGGATAAGGTTGACCGCAGTGGTTGGATTCAACGCATGGATCGTATGGTAGAATTACGCGATATTGTCAATCAGCGTATTCGACGATCCTCCGAACGATACGCAGCTTATTATAATAACAAACGGCGTAGTATTTTGTTTGAAGTAGGTGATCAGGTATATAAACCTACTCACGTCTTATCGAAAAAGAGTGAGCAGGTCGTGGGTAAGCTAGCACCGCGCTATGCGGGCCCATTTGTCATCTCGAAGGTGGTCACTCCAGTTATCGTTGAAATGGAGACCCCCGAGGGCAAATATATTGGTCGTAGTCACGTTAAATTTCTAAAATTAGTTAAAAGAGCTGAAAATGTCCGCCAGAGGCAAGTTGACATAATCGCATGGCTGGATGCTCTATCTATCACTACTACTTGATCTACCTGTGCTTGTCTATGATCACTATCTCTATCTATCACGGCTAATTGACTACTATTCTTATCTATGCCTAACTATCACTACTCTACTGCTATCTACGACTACTACTGTCGCTCGATTATTCTGTACCGTAATTACCCCAGGGGAATTGACAATGATTTAAATAATTAAATAGGAATGGCTCTAAGCAAGGACCAGATGATGCGGTATATGGAGACGTATCACCAGCAACAAGGGATTGCCATGATACCCAGGGGATCAGCAACCTGGAAAGCGCACCTGAAACTATTGCTGCAGGTGAAAATCAGGGCATTCCAGCGGCAACCACCACGCCGAGCCAATGTACCACCCGGGTGTGCTAGATGTGGGCAGAATGGGCATCCCGCTCGGCTCTGCACCAACATGCCCAGGGAGGACAGGCCATTTTGTGAAGAATGCCTACAATTTTACACCGGTAGATGTAGGGGGCCTCACGGTAGACTGCACCTGGCGGTCCGCGGTCGCTGCATGGTCTGCGCGCGGGTGATGGAGGCATCGAGATGCCCTCATGGTCATGGGGATACCGGAGACCAGCTAAGCGAGTTACCCTGGCTGGGGTGGCTCACCGATGATGACCGTCTACGCCGAGTATACTCTCTGGAGCAGATGGGTCCGAGTAACCCTAAGGGAGCTAACCTGGAGGCAGCCTAAGGCCTTTAAGCAACACCTCATGATGTTACTTTATTTATTTATTTATATTTATATTTATTGATTTGTTCCACTTGTTGTAAGACGCCTGGTGCAGCAGTCACCTTCCAAAGAGTCTTTGTGCAGGAAATAAAGACGGCGCGACCCACTAATTACTGAGTGCTTTATTTGTAGCAAAGTTTGACCCTCTTACCCTTCCTTTCACCCATGGTCCGAGCAAGCTGGTAAGTGACAGGTTGGTCAGTTAATCGTTGAGTTTTTTTTGGTAAAAATTGTTTTTCTTTTGATTTTGATTATTTTATTTTTATACCCGGTACAAAAGATCCAGATATAAGTATTGGATTTAAGGCTTTCAGGTGATTGTGCCGGCGAAATGGAATGCAGAGTCTCGCCCGCATTTTTCGGGGCAAAACACGGCCTGGTGGGGGGGTGTCACGTAACGATTCAAATTATTTGACTTTATTTAGTTTTAAGTTAATTATTTTAATTACAAATTTGAATTTGAATCGTTGCGCGGGCATTCCGCCATTTCGCCGATGAGATGGCAGTCCGTACACGGTGCTCGCGCATGCGCGTAGGGTATGAGAGAGCACATGTGTGATTTAATTTATTTTTATTTTTATAATTTATGATTTAAGCACAAACGCGTGACTTTTGTTTGTTTTAATTATGTATGTATAATTTTGAGTTAATTGGGATGCATAATCCAGCATTATATTATGCCCCAAAAATTGACAACCCATTACTTTGTTTAAACTTGTCATCCCACTGATGACGTGAATCGATGTTTATTATTTGGGTTACTATTATTTAATTCATTATCCGATATGAAGGATATAGAGTAGTAGTTCATATATTTAATTAATTAATTATGTACCATTCAGTTGTCTGTGGATTTATGGTTTATATTTTATATTTATTTAATTCAAGTAAGGCCCAGGGCTGACAAATGTAATTATAATAAAAATTAAGGGGACACTAGTGTCATGTGTGCGACGACCAACAGGTGGAGGTTGAGACAATTAAATTAGAAAGATACGGACAAGCGTTGTGTACGGACGTGATTTTTTTTTGTTGTACTAAAATTTCTATTTTTTTTGTTTAAAATAAGTAAAGTTCACTGGGTGAATTGAGTTGAATACTGAATATTATTGTTTCATCATTATAATATTAATTATTATTTTTTTTGCTGATTATTGCTGATTTTGAGTAAGTACTTTGTATTTATTTCGCTGGATAATACACTATCACGTGCTAGCCTCCCCCGGTAGTTGTTGGTCGCCGCGGAGAAAACTGTTTATTTGTAGTTATTATTTATTTACTGAATGATACTTGATAGAATTATTATTAATTATCATTAAATATTATTTGATAGGTGATTGAAAATATTTGGCGGTTAAATATATATATATTAAAAAGCGTACGCAACGTCGTATAACGTTGCCGGTATATATATATATACATAGATATACATATTGGTGGTGTATATATCTATACGATACACGCATTACTTATAAATTCCTCAGGCACTGATGTCAGCACTCGGATGAAAAATTCCCGAGTTATTATAATTATTATCTTCCTATTTTATTTAGAATATTTGTATAAGATTATCAATTATTATTCACGTTTATTATTATTTAACGTAATTGCCTAGCATTATATTATTTTATTTTGATTACCCCAGCGGTTATAAAATTATTATTGATATTTTTATTTTAAAAATAATAAATTTGTTTCATATTGGGGAATTTATTTCTTTTTTTTTGAGTGTAAGTGAGGATAACTTCCGTATCTTTCTCCCTCTCACAAGTGCTGAGAGAGTAAAACAAAACAAAGGGATTATTATTATTTATTATATTGGAGGTATTAAGTATATATTGTATTATATTATTATATTATATATATATTATTATTGAGTATATATATGTTATTATATTATTTTCTTTCTTTATAATTACCGAGTATTAATTTTGTCCTAATAAATATTGTGTAAAATATTATTAAAATTTATATTGTTTATAAAACTAAAAATACGGAAACCAACAGCTGTCGGGGAAAATTTAATATTTATTTTCCCTGGATCTTTTCCTGCTACTTAATTTCATTCTTCTGGTTTATTTATTATTTGTAATATAACTATTTATTATATATTTACTATTTTTCTTTTTCTTATTCATTTTATTTTATTTTCCTCAATTGTTTGTCCGCTTTGTCGTGTGTCACTTGCTCGGATTTCCCTTGCAGATTTTCCCCCTGAATTAAATTTTGTCCGTTTTGGGATAAACGGTCTGGCGCCTACGTGCACTAACCCAGCCTGAGGAGCTGGTTCAGGCACTCCAAAAGTTCATTATTTATAATTTCATTATTGTTTATAACTTATTATTTATTTTAATTTGGAGGAAACATTTAAAATCATTTATTTATTATTATTATTATTTTTATTTTCACACGTGGGTGACCGCATACGGTTTACCGGTTAATCTGCGTCTCCGTCGCGGAAATTAATTACGGTTAACGTTATAATCTCGTTTGCGTAATTGTCTGCGTTGATCTTAATTTCAGTAAGTAAATTTGTAAATCGTGGTGAGTTGATGAATTCAAATTGTTTACCTATGATGTTGAGTTTGGAGGTTCCTTTTGTAATTATGTATTGTTCATCATTTAGTCCAGTTAATTCCTCAGACTGTTTGAGATCATCAGTAATTAGCGGTCTCTTCTTGTTTAAACGTAGATTTGGAATTGTAGGTGCATCTTTGTATCTAAAAAACTTGTTGGTTATTGGGAAGAACGTGCTGGAATTCCTGAAATTAACGCGTCTACGTTTAAATGGTTTTCAATTATATGCAGTTTCTTGATCCTTTCTATATAAATAAAATGATAAAGGTCTACAGTTGTGCGCGCATCACGGAAAAACTACTGGATAGATTTCAATTCCATTTTCTAAGTTTTATTTCTTAGACACTTGGCTCTTATCTAAAAAAAAAATCCGGGCGTCGGCCCCAGAACTTCCCGATGTTTTCGAGCTCTTCGAGCTCGAAAATCTTATTGCATGCGATTGTTTTTTTATAAGCTTTTCAAGCTCTAACAAGTTACGCTTTATGCCAAAGTTTAAAAGTTTAAGAATCGAAAAACATTAATGAACAAGCGGTTTTTAAATTTTAATTTCCGATCATGTTCAATAAAATAAATGTATTAAGACAGAAATCAATGTCAGTGATCCAAATCGAGACTTAAATGAAGCTTGGCTTAGGTCAGAGCAATAATATATAAAATATCCGAGAAAATCAATAAAAACTGTGTTTTTTCGATTTTTTCGTTGATGATATGGTTTGAACTAAAGAACAAGTTTGATGGCCTTATATGATGATCAAAAGAGACCATAAACAGGAAAAGTTTGTAAGAATTTAGACACAGTTTAGTACAGTACATTTTGATTTATCTGGAAAAAATAACATAGAATGTTAGTTTTTTAACTGTTCAGCGCTGATATCTTTTGAACTAATTAACCGATTTTCACGCTTAAGGTAGCAATAGGCGCATTTTATTGAACTTTAGAGCTGATTAGAATTTGAAAGCGATCGATTCAGCCGTCTTAAAGATATTTGAAAAAAACTGTTTTTTACTATTTCTTTTTCCAACGATATCTCTCGAACAAATTAACCGATTGAGATGATTAAGGCGGCATTCGACGCATTTTATTGAGTTCTAGAGCTGATTTGATTTTGGCGTCGATCGTTCAATTTGTTTCTGAGAAATCAATAAAAAACTAAAAAAAAAATTTTTTTTTCGTAATTCGCCAATATTTTTGAGTCTACTTGATCAAATGATCTTCAAATTTTCAGGAAAGTTGATGGTCAACAAGCTCGTTCGATTACCGCCTTAAACATCCAAATCGATTCATTAGTTAAAAAGTTATAGACCATTCACACACACACACACACACACACACACACACACACACTCGGGCATCATTCTGAAAATAGTCAGATTAGCTTCCTAGGACCTGAAAACGTCGACATCTGATGAAAACTCGATTTTCGAAAATCGGGGTGAAAATAATAACTTCCCGACATTTTTTAAAATTATCGATTTTCTAAGCGAGAAGTTAAAAATTATAGCGATACAGTCATTTATTATAAAGTTATCAAAAGTTTAAGAAGCAACGATTTTTATAAGCATTACGTGTTCAGTGATATGTACTTTCTTGCTGCGAAGAAGTGGGGCAAGCGGTGTAGCGCGCATGCGTAGGAGAGGAGAAGTCTCTTCTAGCTCTGCCTCACGATAAAGTTAGCGCTGACTGTTATGGGGCTGGCCGGAATATTAACAATTGACTCTACCCTGTGGTTTTACCACTTGCAACTTTTTAGTCTTACATAGAAAAGTGCCAGAGAATAAGAATATTTACTGATGTTCTAACGGTAATAATGATAATCAAAGCAAAATATAGAGTCATCTACACGCAGAGAAATTTTCATTAAAAAATACCCAAAAAGTTTGATACTGTGAGGACATGTGGTCAATATTTAAATTTCTTCCATACACATTGTAAAATATTCTACTCGATAGCAATTAAATGAAGTACAATTTTTACTAACAACATAGTAAAAATTTAGTTCCTGGCTAGGTGTCCTCACAGTTCTTAACTTTATGTGTAATTTTTACGCTAAAATTCTCAGCGTGTAACATTACAAAATGCCCAGCAAAACGGACGGGGAGCAGCTAGTTATTAATATATCTCCATTGTCCTGGTTTATTTTGAGGATCATTTTTTAGAATGATTTCATCAATAGCTTGCAATATTGTTTTTTCTGTCTTCTATATATTTGTCAATTTCGTCAATTGTCAGGTTTCTATTGAAAGGGATATCTAATGTGTAATTATTTAAGGTACATTTTTGAAATTTCCTCCAGCTTGCTTTTTTATAATTGTAGGTAGGATTTGGTAGCCCGTTGAAGTTAAGTCCGCCGAATATAGTGCTTGTATCAATCTCAAAGGTTAAAGCTGAATGATCACTATCATAAGGTAGAATTTTTAATTTACCTTGTTGTTTATTGAGTATTTCAATTCTAGCACCCGCTAGGCAGTAGTCAAGATAAGAGCCCACTGATGGGAAAGTTGCTTCAGCTGCAGGGTATAGGACAGTTCTATAATATCGAGACTTGTCTTCGTACCATTGAAACAATTGTCTTCCACGACTATTGATGTTGTTACTTCCCCAATCAAGATGTCTGGCATTGAAATCTCCAGCCAAGATATGATAGGTGTTCGGTTTTGTGAATTTGAAGTCTGTAAAAATTCGTTCAAGCTCATTAAAAAATCTTTGTTTTTCGCTATTTGGTGCGTAAATGCTGATGAAAGTTAATATTTTATTTGACTGTGTTGTTAGTTTAGCCACAGTATATTCTATTGATTTATTGCGGTGCACGTTCGGATATGTGATTGCAATGTAGGAAATCCCATTGTGGATGATAATTGCTGTACCTCCTCCATTTTTATCATTTGGAGGTCATTAATTGCCTCTATCATATTATCAACTTCTAAAACCACCACGTATTCTTTTCAATACTAGTGTCTTTGGTTTTTCGTCTCTTGTCGTAAATGTGTAAAATTCCACTTTATTTGTTTTAAGTACTTCTTTGATTTTAACGAATGTGTCTTTGGTATTAACTTAAACGTCTACTAATGGTTCGTTGATAAATGTTTCTCTTACGTGTTTAATCCAGAAAGCTTGTTGTCGTCAACATTATTGTCGGAAAATGTTTTCAGTAGTGTTTTTATTTGTATGCCTTTAGTGTGTATTAGAGGCGGCTTGATGTTCCGTTTGGTGCTAACAGGTGGTGTTGTTTCCTGAGAGTTATCGATCGATGATCTACGTGAGCCTCTGGGTCTGGTGATGTTGGATTTATCGGCAGGTCTGCGGATAACTGTATCTTGGATGGGAAGTGAGTCGCCATTTATAGTCATTTTCTCTGAGTTTGAAATAGAATCGAATCTATTAGAGGTGCTTGTCTCGGCATTTTCATTTGAAGCAGGTTGCCTGCTATATTTTTTTGGGTGTTTAAACTTACTATCAATGGCTTTATTATTTGTTGTTGATCCCTCTCTAGAGAGAGAGAGCGAGACCGAGTTAAGTTCGACGCAGTATTTTTCCAAAGAAAGCTTCATAATAGATTTGTATTGCATATTTGATCCAGTTCTTTTAGAGATTTTCGAAAATTTTTACCGTAGAGATTTTCATCGGAAGCATTTTGAAGTTTTTTTTGGGTATGCGCAACTTTTGGAGATTTGTCGGCCGAATTTGTCTCAGAGTTTGTTGCTTTCTCGGCCATGGCCGGGAAGCTAGTATTATTTTTCACTATCCACTCGGTTTTATTAACTTTGGAATAACTTAATAACAAAAGTTTATTCGCTACCACTTATAAGCTAATTTTGAGTTAACTTAGTGTTACTGATTTTGAAAAATTATTGTCTTTAATCACATATCAATCACTAACTCGCAAGAGCAGGGAGGCAATACATGCGCTCTCTACGAGTGTCAGAGTGGGACTGAAAAAGTGTAAGCTCTTCGGTGGCCGAGTGGGCAAAGGCGTCGGACACTTCGTACTCGAAAGGACTGGGGTTCGAATTCAACGTCTGAACGATTATTATTTTTCTGCCCTCCGGCCGGAAAGTGGCAACTTCCGGGCCGCTGCCCTGAACGAAGTTGCAACTTTCCGGCTACGTCGGGCAGAAAAATAGTATACGCACCTTGGCCAATAAAAAAGAAAGCCTCAGATCACATGTTTGTGATCTCGGCTTCGCCTCGGCCAACAATTACATGTGATCTGAGACTTTCCTTATTTTACTGGCCTAGGTATGTAATATACTAATATTCTTTTATTTAAAGTTTCTCTTCAAGTTTTACGATATTCATATCGTAATTTATATTATAGAGCTTAAAACTTTGTATTATGTGTCTGAAGTATCATTTCTTAAATTAAATTTCCAACGCTACATCGTAAAAATTACTATTTTCAAAGTCTAGTCCACCACTACAATAATCAATAGGAAAAATTACGATATTATTATCGTAAATTTTGCAAAAATTTTCTTTCCGTGTATAATGCAATATTTAAACGGAGAGTGTCATAGGTAAAATATGTAACATATGTAATGTCCATATATAATTATAAATGATTACATAAAATACTGTTCCGAGAAAATTTTTTTTATATATAATCATATATAATTATATATGGTTATATGTAATGCAATACTTGAACGGAGAGTGCCATATGTAGCTCCATATATAATTATATATAATACTATTCCGAGAAAATTTTCTTATATTGCAACCTCCTTCTACAACAACAATCGATAAAGTAACCTCCTACTTATCATTGGGGTCGCTCCCGTCGAGTATCGACGAAGCTCTTGTTTTTAGACGTTGGCCAGCCTGCGAGTGAGGGGTATAAGGCTCCGAGGTTGCGAGGGATCGGCCTCTTGGTTACTGGCACGCATCAGCAACGAACATAACTTTCCCGAACCGCTACTACAATACTACTACTACTTTACTAGAACATCGAGTACATTTATACACGCCATTTTGTAGCCAAGAGCTCATAAGCCCTCGTTGTGGGGAAGCTTATTTTTATTCAGTTTACTTATAATTATCGGAACGTGTGAATTTGTTGCGGAGTTGGATTTGGATTTAGAATGTTGAAGAACTGTTGAAGAATTGGAGGATTGGAGGATCTGGAGAATATTGTATTTGAGAGGAGGTCGGAGCGTTAGTTGGAGTTTTATAATGTTTGAAGTAAGTGGAGTTGTTCTTGTTGGTTAAAATTATTTGAAAGATAATAATTATAATTAGTAGAGTCATTTGTAATTTACATAAATAATTAAATCAGTAGAGTCAATATAAATAATTTAATAAGTAGAGTCAGTAATTAATTTTGTCAGTCGAGTCATGTTGAATATCACCAAGTCTAGTCATATTGCATAAGCTATCTTAAATTTATTGTTCATTCTCATTTATTTATTTGTAAGGCGACTTCGGCTGAAAAAATGTCAGCTTAAATTTAATTTATATCAATAATCTATTAATAAATTTTCCTAAACATTATCCCTATAAGTATAAGTACTAATAATCTCTCTCTTCTAAATTCAATACTGTGTGGCCCAGTACGGGGAAAATCCTGTCCTGAGGCTGACTAGCTGAGCAAAGGTTGTGAAACACCTTAAGTTTCACATATGTGTGGACTAGGGTGCTTCGTTTCCGGGAGAAGTATTTTTTTCGTTGCTCATCAAGCAAAATATCGTTTTTTATGCTGAAACGAAAATTCCTGCCAAGTTTGAGCTCTTAATTCCAATCCTAAATACTTTCCATTTGATTACAAAGATTTCCTACTTAAAATACACGTAAATTAAATTACTTTTTTTCTAACTTTCTAATACTCAGCTGCGTTTTATGATATCAACGCGGTTTTTGTCGCAAATTGTAGGGCATTTGGTGTTCTTCAAAAGTGTTCATAGTAACTTATCTGTAATTTCAGCTGTTTCACTTGTGTCCGTTGCAGAATTCATTTTTCCTATGGAATTGACCTTTATTGGCTTGCAGAACGTAAACCAATGAATGCACACTAAAAATGTTGATAAGAATTTTATAGAAAATTTTGTTCCCTTAAACAAAAGTTCTATAAGTCAAGTCGCTAAAGTCCATAGTTTCCGAGTTGTAGTAATTTTAATAATTTGAAAAAAAAAAATATAGAAAAAAAATTACAATTGATATTTTATTATTCAAATTATTAATATGATTATAACTCGGAAACTATGGACTTTACCGACTTGACTCATAGGACTCTTTTTGAAGGGAATTAAATTTCCGACAAAATCTTCATTAAGATTTTCAGTGTACTTTCATTGGTTTACATTCTGCAAGCCAACAAAGGTCAATTTCATAGGAAAGATGACTTCATCAGCGAACACAAGTGAAACAGCTGGAATCACAGCTAAGTTATTATGGGAACTTTTAAAGAACATCAAATGCCTTACAATTTGCAACCAAAACCGCGACGATATTATAAAACGCAGCTAAGTATTAGAAACTTAAATTAAACTAAAAAAAAAGTAATTTAATTTACGTGTATTTTAAATGGGAAATCTTTGTAATTAAATGGAAAGTACTTAGGATTGGAATTAAGAGCTCAAACTTGGCAGGAATTTTTGTTTTAGCATAAAAAAAGATATTTTGCTTGATAAGCAACAAAAAAAATACTTTTGCCGGAAACGAAGCACCCTAGTGTGGACCCTTGTTTAATTAAAACCACACCTTAATTAATTGAACAAGTGGGCCCATTACAATATATATTCATATATAATTATGTATAATCTTAGACATATATAAATATCCATATATCCATATATGATTGTATATAATCATTAGGGTGAGTAAAAAAAAGAATTTTTTTTTTCATGGTATTAAAAAATTGAAAGTACCTAGTGAACACATGACCTTGTTTTGGCGTCACACGTATGTCATAGAAATGTCACGGCATCTTATGTAAATTTGATGTCAATCTAACGTTCTACATGACTTTAATATGATGTAAAAATTTGACATCATATTGATGTAAGCATGACTCTTGTATGACGTCACACCCTGATTAAAATCTCCGATTGAATCTGATTGAAACTCAATCAGAATTCTATCAATTTCAATCGGAAACGAATTATCAATCAGAAATATTCGGGAGCGTTTGAGGCCTCCGATTGAATTTCAATCAGATTCAATCGGAAAAAAATATTTTTTATTTTCTGATTGAAATATTTCAATCAGATTCAATCAGAAAATAATAATTTTAATTTTCGATTATTTTCCGATTGAATCTGATTAAATCCGATTGAAATATCTCAATCAGCTTCAATCAGATTCAATCGGAAAATAATTATTTATTTCTAGATTTTATCTCGATTGATCAATTTTTTATTTCTCCGTGTAGAATGTATAACGTATACTTTGCTGAAATTTCGCGATGGAGACGTGGAACAGCCCAATATAGCGTATGCGGTCGCCCACGCGTGATAATAAATAATAATAAACGATATTAAATGATGATAAATATCGAGACCAAATTAAAATCAAATAAAAAAATAAATTCAAACAATGATTAAATTATAAATAATAAATATTTGTCGTGCCTGGACCAGCTCCTCAGGCTGGGTTGGCGCACGTAGGCGCCAGACCGTTTGTCTAAAACGGACAAAATTTATTCAGGGGGAATTTAAGAGGGGAAATCCGAGCAAGTGACTCACGACGAAGCGGATAAACATTCAAAAGAAATGAAATAAATAATGAAAAAGAAAAATAGTAAATATATGATAAATAATTACATACAAATAATAAAGAAGAACAGGAAAAATGAAATGAGACAGTAGGAAAAGATCCAGGGGAAGAATAAATATTAAATTTTCCCCGACAGCTGTTGGTTTCCGAGTTTTAATTACTAAACAATAAAACTAATAATAATTTACAATATTTAATTTTGTTAAATTAATAACAATAATACCTGGTTATTTTGCCAAAAATAATATCGCAATATCACAATATATAACAATATAAACTGAGTTGACCAAAAAATATATATAATTTAATTTAATTACTGATATAAATTTTTAATATTAAATAAAAGAAACAATTATTTCATTTAAATTTTCCCAAAAATCCTAAATAATAACAATATTTTTATTTCCTATTATCTCTCAGCACTTGTGAGAGAGAGAAAGATACGGAATTTATCCTCACTCACACTCAAAATAATAAATTCCTCGATATTAAACTAATTTATAATTTTAAAATAAAAATTTCAATAATAATTCTTAGACCGCTGGGGTACACTAATAAATCAAAAGTAACAAAAAAAAAATCGGTCTGTCGGTTGACCCTGCGGGCCAGCCCCAAAACTTCCCGCTGTCTTCGACCTCAAAGAGCTCGAAAACATTAGTGTAGATATATTTTCGAGCTCTTCGAGCTCGAAAATGCTATCACATGCAATTGTTTTTTTATGATCTTTTCAAGCTCTAACAAGTTACCTGTTATGCTGAAGTTTGAAAATTTAAGAATCGAAAATCATCAATGAAGCGGTTTTTAAAATTTAGTTCCTGATTTTGTTCAGTAAAATAAGTGTATTGAGGCAGAAATCAATGTCGGGGATCAAAATCAAGATTTAAATAAATTTTGACTCATGTAAGAAACAATAAAATATGAAATATCCGATAAAAATATTAAAAATTACGTTTTATCGATTTTTTTGTTGATAATATGATTTAAACTAAAAACCAAGTTCGATGACATTATATGATCAAAAGAAACCATAAAAAAGATGAGTTGGTATGATATCAGGCACATTTTAGTACGTTATATTATGATTTATCCGGAAAAAATAACATAAAATGTTATTTTTTTAACATTTCAACGCCGATATCTTTTGAACTAATTAATCGATTTTGATAGTTGACGTGGCAATCGGCGCGTTTTATTAAATTCTAGAGCTGATTAAAATTTGAAATCGATCGCGTCAGTCGTTTCGAAAATATTTAGAAAAAACCGTTTTTCACAATTTTTTTCTCCCGCGATAACTCTCGAAGGAATTATCCGATTTTGATGTTTGAGGTGGCAATCGACGCGTTTTATTGAGTACTAGAGCTGATTAGATTTTTAAGTCGATTGTATAAGTCGTTTTTGAGAAATCAATAAAAAACTAAAAAAAAAATTTTTTTTTTTTCGTAATTCGCCAATATTTTCGAGTCTATTCGATCAAATAATCTGAAATTTTCAGAAAAGTTCAAGGCCAACAAGCTCTTTCGATTGCCACCTCAACCATCCAAATCGATTCATTAGTTCAAAAGTTACAAAGAGTTTACATACATACACACACACACATACACACACTCGGACATCATTCTGAAAATCATCTGATGAAAACTCGATTTTCGAGAATCGGGGTGAAAACAATAACTTCCCGAAATTTTTGAAAATCTTCGATTTTCTTAGCGGGAAGTTAAAAAGTAAAGTCACTCAATTATTTTAAATAATAATAAATATATATAATAATGCTTAATATTTTTCCGCAAATATTTCGAGTGAGCACAAAAAAAAATAATTTTAACTTTGGGGAATTTTCACCCAAAGTGATGATGTCAGTACTTGAAGAATTTACTCAAGTACTGTATGCGCTCTATAGATATATATATATACTATAGGTATATAGATATGTATACCGGCAACGTTTCACTACGTTGTGCTTAACTTATGTATACATATACATATATAGAAATATCAGAATATTTTTAATAATAATAAATGAAATATCTAACAATAATTAACAACAATTATTTATAATATTAATCATGTATCATTCAGTAATCAATTATGAACAACTTAATTTCCCTCGCCGCGGCGACCAACAACTACCGGGGGAGGTTATCACGTGAAAAATATATGCCGTGAAAGAAATTCAAAGTACTTACTCAAAATTAATAATCTCCAATAACAAAAATAGAATGGCTTGGAACCAATATTTTAACTAATTCACCCGGTGAACTTTAATAATTATCCTTTTTTTTCTCTTTTCTCAAAATAAATAATAAATGCGCGGTTGTACAGCGTCTAAACACAATGCTAGCCCGTATCTTTCTAAATTGATTACCCCAACCTCCACCTGTTAGTCGTCGCCCACCTGGCGCCACCGTCGCCCTTAATTACTATTATAATTATTTTTATCAGCCCTGGGCCTAGTTTTAAATTAAAATATAAAATATAAAGACAATCCTTCAATACCTGAATGATACATGGATAATTATTTAATGTATAAGCTATCTATTTGTAAGTTATGCCTACTTTTATCTTATCCAATAACTGGAATAATAATTATTTAAAAATTATAAAATTGACGTCGGGATTATCGCCGAGGTATCGATTTACCGTTACCCGGCGGTCAATATTTTCAACCAAACTGACATCCTTAGTCGGATGACCAGTTTCAATAAAATAATACATTAGACAATTGTTGGGGCATAATGTTACGCTGGATTATGCATCCCAACTGTTTCAAAATCATAAACAAAAACTTAAAATTAACAAAAATCAATTATTTGTATTTTTAAATCATAAATTAAAATCAATTCACACACGTGCTCTCTCATACTCAGCGCGCATGCGCTAGCACCGTGCACGGACCGCTGTCTCCATCGGCGAAATGGCGGAATGCCCGCGTAACGACTCAAATTTAAATATATAATCTAGATATTGAACTTATAACTAACTAAAAATTAAATAATTTGAATCGTTACGTGACAAATGTTATAATTGATTTTAAATTATATTCCTGATGAGCTAGATATATAGCTAAAGTCCTTAGTAAAAATGAAACGAGGCACTGGCTAGCGTCTCGCTAGCGTTGCTAGAATCAATGGTAACGGTAGGTGACAAACGAGGCGGCCCTCGTTTATTTTTAATAGGGGTGTGCGTATTATCTATGAGATACGAGTAGTTTAACATT
The DNA here is from genome assembly GCF_026212275.2 of Microplitis demolitor. Taxonomy (NCBI): domain Eukaryota; kingdom Metazoa; phylum Arthropoda; class Insecta; order Hymenoptera; family Braconidae; genus Microplitis; species Microplitis demolitor. The sequence goes on along the minus strand of NC_068552.1, from coordinate 11,899,228 downwards.
AGACAGTATAAAAATTGTAAGCTTAATATAGTATATAGCCTTTTTACTGTAGAATGTTCTACTGATTGTATCTTATAAACAGTGCACTTTAGCAATATCACCCTGTTTAAAAAATCTCATAGATTCTCATACATTCCCATAGAGATTTTATGGGAATGAATGAGTTCTATGAGAAGTGCTATATGGTTAAGTATAGGGCCTTATACATACAGCTATAAGAATCTCTCGGATTTTTTTTAGCAGAGTAGTATAATTAACAATTCCGTAGAGGACGAAATTTTTTAAAAGATGGGTGCTATGCATCTTTTTCGTACGATGAGCCGTTTTTTTTTTTCACTATTAACAAAATTATATGAAACAAGTGAAAAATAGACTTTATTAGAAAATAATAATTCATTTAACGAATATTTTCTGATTTAATTCGACAGACAATTTTCAATCAGTTTCAATCGGATTCAATTGGAAAATAACAATTCAGATAGTATTGATAATTATTAAAATTTGGGCAGATATGAATTTTATTTATCATTAATTCAGCAATTTTTAAAATATCCGAGTATAGAATTTTATCTGTCTTTCCAATTTAATAAATTTTATAAAAAGTTAAAACAAGCATTTATCAGGATTATATAAAAACTTTTTTTAAAAAACTGTATTGATTGAGTTTAAAACTATCACGAGAATAAAAGGAAATATCAATAAAAAATTATATATATATTAAGTTGGTTAAAAAAAAAATTTTTTTTTCTTTGGTATCCAAAAATTGAAAGTCTACCTAAAAATAAAAATTTCGGTACCAATCCAAGCTCTTAATAATAATACAACGGTTTGCGTCAATTAATTTTTCTATTTTCTATTTAAATAACACGGGAAAAAAACTTTTTATTTTTTAGAATTTTCTAACTTATAGTCCGAGAGCCAGGTGAAAATTTGGTTAATTATTTCTTCTCGATAGATAATTTGCCATACGCATCAGACAACAGTATCATAAAGCCCTATGACCGTCAGCTGCGGCACAGTGGGGGGGATGAGTAGTTGTAACCTCTCACGCTTGAAGAAAAAAAAAATATATTCACTTATTTCTTCTCGGCTAAAAATTTATCAAGTTATAGCTAACCCAATACCTCAACAAAAAAAAATCAGCTGGCTATAACATAGTGCATTGTACGTCAGCTGATGGCTAGATCATGAGAAAAAAAATCTTCACTTTCAGTGATATCCTCTCGCCTAAAAATTTACCAGATGATAGCTTATATGTAACTATTGATAAATATATACGTCAGTTGGCTGTATCTCGGTGGAAAAATCGTCAGCTGATACTTTGAAGGTCGTTACGTAGAAGTTAGCTAGAAGCATTTACTGACTATTTAAAGACATCAGCTGGCCAGGTTTCCCTCGACTTACTGCTAGCTGATTTTTTTTATTTATCACAGTATTATATTTAAAATCAGCTCACAAATTTTCGTGTGGGAGGAAATGACGTCTCTTTAATTATTCTTGTTATTTTTGAAGATTCAAACAACACACGCTAGCATAGCATAGACAGCATTAAGGTACGCTTGGAGGGGGTTAGTTGTGCGCATACTCGAGGTATGAAGACCCTTTTGTTGAGGGCATCAGCCACGTTTTTAGACGTAGAAAAGAAGGGGACTATTATACGTTTAGAATAGACAAGCAAACGTAGTCTGACGAAAAGAATATTCTGGAAACATTGTTGCATCTGTGAAAAATCGATCAAAATGTCTAATGTAACGCCTTTTTGCGTTTTTTGCAAAAAAAACAAAATCTGTATTTAATTTAAAATCGTTCAGTGATGAAAATCTTATTAAGTGTGGTGCTATATTGATTGTTCGAAAAACTAATAAACTCAGTGAACACGAGGCTGTACTTCCCACAGAAAAAAACAATTTTCAGCTGTACCACAGTGAGTGTTATAGACGCTTTACGGCTTTGCCCCCAAAGTATCGCAAAATAATACCAGAAGATGCACCGACTGCAAGATTATAGTATGTATCTAAATTAATTTTTTTTTCCTTTTATTTTTTAGGTTACGATTTTTATAAGCATCATACAATACTGTACATTATTTAGTAGAATATTACGTGCCTAGTGTATAACATTACTATACTTTAAAATTTAGAAATACTATTATTGTAGATATTGTAATTATTAATGATGATTATAATAATAATAATAATTATTATTATTATTTTTTAGACAAGAAGAAAATGTAAATCCAGTGGCGGGGACAAGTGGAATCACCGATACCTGCAATGCTTTACCTGGTGAGAACGTCGACCCAAGTGAGGTTAACTTGGATCTACCTGTTACTGATGACGTAGGTTTCGCTGCTGAACCTGAAATAGCTCCTGAAAATAACCATGAAAATGTAAGTCCAGATAACTCTGTAGATAAAAGTCCTTACACATGTTTTTTTTGCGGAAAATCCCGGAAAAAAATTAAAGGCCGTGAAGAAAAATTATCGGTATTTGGGAATGGGCTCGATTCCATTCAAAATTTGGCAATTGAGAGCAACGATATGGATATGGTCGACAAGCTTCAAAATTTACCGCCAAATCAAGAGTTATTTTTTCATAAATATTGTAAAAATCATTATATTACTTCGCGAGAATCATCAATACAACAAGGAAAAGAAAAATCCGAATGGCATTCTACAAGAAACATCCGTGCAGAAGCTTACGATGTCGTCGAAAAGTTTGTCACTGAAAATATTATTAATCAAGAACAATCTTTTTTTTAAAATTTTTAAATGATATGTTCGTTGAACACTTAAAAAAAATAAGGAAGGCGTGTCCAATTACACGTATAAACCATATCATTTAAAAGAAAGATTATTAAAAAAATTTCCAAAAAAAATTAACGTAATTTCTTTTAAGGGTCAAAGTTTAGTTAAACCTTTTAAAGGTATCATGATTCAAAATGAAATCGAAAAACAGCATATTTTAGATACAGCTGCATGTATTTTAAATGAAGAAATACGCAAAATTCAGCCACAGAAATTACCAGATCAAATAAAAACAAAAGATTTAATAGCCGGCGAATGCGAAGTACCTGAGACTTTAATGAATTTTTATACGAAATTAATTTCTGGTGATAATTACCGGCGGAGACAAAATTGGAGAACTAAAAAGCTAGCTAAATCATTTTCCGAGGATATAATTTATGCCGTTTTTAATGGCCGGAACAAGTTATCAAAACATATTTGTTTAGGCTTAATGTTAAAGAGTTTAACAAACAGTAGAAAAATTATCGATATTGTAAATCGCTACGGTCATTGTTGTAGCTACAGTACATTGGATACAGTACAGCCCGAAAAAGGTAACATTTTATTATCATATTAATGATATTATGCTAAAATACGCATTCTTTTTTTTTTTTGCAGATGATGACGATGAAAATGTAGCAGCAGACAGCTCTGACAGCGACTCGGACGATGAATCGTAGAGAGATGATTGTGATTCAAGCCAAAGCGAAGCCGAAAATGATTAAATAACATTGTCATTCGTATTGTAATTTGTCATAATATTTTTATAATAAATAATTTTTATCAAGTAACTAGTTAATTTATTCTTAGCAAATTGATTATTGAAATATTGGAATATATCTAAAATTATACGATTATATACGTATAAGTTTAAAAAATATTGATATGGAGTATTTGTTTCACCTTAACACTCATGTAGGAGTTCTATGCCGAATAATTAAAGAGACGTCATTTCCTCCCACACGAAAATTTGTGAGCTGATTTTAAATATAATACTGTGATAAATAAAAAAAATCAGCTAGCAGTAAGTCGAGGGAAACCTGGCCAGCTGATGTCTTTAAATAGTCAGTAAATGCTTCTAGCTAACTTCTACGTAACGACCTTCAAAGTATCAGCTGACGATTTTTCCACCGAGATACAGCCAACTGACGTATATATTTATCAATAGTTACATATAAGCTATCATCTGGTAAATTTTTAGGCGAGAGGATATCACTGAAAGTGAAGATTTTTTTTCTCATGATCTAGCCATCAGCTGACGTACAATGCACTATGTTATAGCCAGCTGATTTTTTTTTTTGTTGAGGTATTGGGTTAGCTATTACTTGATAAATTTTTAGCCGAGAAGAAATGAGTGAATATATTTTTTTTTTTCTTCAAGCGTGGGAGGTTCCAATTGCTTATCCCCCCCACCGAGCCTCAGCTGACATTCACGAGGCTTTATAGTTCGATTTTCTGCTGCGTTTTACTAATTATCACTTGAGAGGAACTTGGTCGTATATATCTGTTACTGGCTCTCGGACTATTACAAGCCAATCAACGAATTACTATGCACGATAGATATTTTTGTAGGATATTGAATGCTCTACAACAAAAGTCTCATCATTTTTTGATCTAACTGTTCAAAAGTCATTGGAGCTTAAAGTCAAATTTATAGAAAATTTTGAGATCTTCTTACTTTTCCGGCGAAACTATCAGTTTTATGAGAAAATCTCATAGAAACTATTTTGTAGGTAATTTCATTTCTCAAAAATTATTATGAATAAAGTTTTTCAAAATTTCGCTTTTTTTTCTAGTTATTTTCATTTCAATGTCAAGCTCTTAAAAAAATAGTTTTCTGATTGATTTTTTATAAATTCTAAAATATATTTTTTGTATTTTAACTTATATTTTTTGAATAAATTTTTTTCATGGGGGTGTTTAACGCAAGGATTTTTGTATGCTCCAACTAATAGAAAAAAAAGTTGCTTGAACCAAGAGAAAAATTTCTTAGGAGAAAAGATATATGTAGAGAAGAGGAAATTCACCAGTCCTAGGCAATAGCCGTAGGAGTAGTTCGGTGCTCGCTACTAGATAGCGCCTACCACTTATGAAGTGTCCCTGGTAAGAAACGTAGTTCAGACGTATTATATTCCAGACTTGGAAGCAATTCTGACACGAGCACTCCTCTGTTCTTTGACAGAGTGGCAAGTGCCATTTTAGGTGGTAATATAGTATATCCTATATTACTTCACGACATGAAATCTAATTGTTAATATAGATTCAACGTAGATTTTAATATATTTGATTTTTTAATTTTTTATCATTTAATAATATATAAAATTATTTTTTCCCGGGAATCGGTAATTTTTTAATTAATTTACAATCGAAACCTTCCGGAAATATCTGATTAAATCCGATTGAAACTGATTGAAAGTCAATCAGAAATTTCCGATTGACTATTAATCAGTTTCAATTTGATTCAATCGGAAACTTCCGAATGATTCCGATTAAAACTGATTAAAAGTCAATCAGAAATTTCTGATTAACTTTCAATCAGAATCATCCGGAAGTTTCCGATTGAAACTGATTGAATGTCAATCAGAAATTTCCGATTAAATCTGATAGGACGTTTTCAATCGGAGTTTTTAATCAGGGCAGCTATGACTTATGTGTTACGTACACTGTGAAAAATTCCCATTAAATTTTACTATGGGTGCATTGTAACCCCGGACCATAAGAAAACTGATATAAAATTTACAAGTGTCCTATAGTAAACGTATACGTATAGGTCCCAATTGTGTCGTCTGCGCATACCGTTTACTATGGGGTACTTGTAAATTTTGTACCAGTTTTCTTATGGTCCGGTGTTACAATACGCTCATAGTAAAATTTGTTGGAAATTTTTCACAGTGTACGCTTGACATGAAATCTACATCACATTGTTACATAGTAATAAAGTCATTATTGTATATCATAATAAAGTATTTTTAAAATCATACATTTATGTCAGTAGCAAAGTCACTGTTGTACGTAATATGGATGTCACTCTTAAGTCATATCTTTACATCAGTGACAAGTCAGTATTTTATGCAATGCCGATGTGATTTCTGAGTCATAGTGTTTTTATCATCTTCACTGAGAGACATTTTTATTACATAGTAATAAAATTTATTTGTATTTAGTAAAACAGGTATTATGGTCATGGGCAAATAAAAAGTTCACTAAATACGAATAAAAATTTTATAAAATCCCGTTTCAAATTTTATTAGTATTTAATACGTGTAGATTAGTATCGACTACGTGTTTTTTCTCGGGTTGAGAAAATGATATACACCTACAAAGTTGTAATAGCAAACTATATATTTACGATGACTCACATATAAATATCAGGCCCGAAAGCTAAAGACTTAATACTTCCGTGCAACATGACCTCTGACTTAGGACTGAATCACTCACTCGCTACCACTCATATTCTCTACACTCTTATATGTATATAAACTGCCGTACATACTATACATTTATTGATATAGGAAGTTATGGATAGGATTGATAAGCAAATTAAGAAAAATACAAAATTATTATGCACACAGAATGATTCAAATAGAATCTTTATTTAAAATAAAGGTATCGAGAGAAGTGTCGTTGTTTGACAGAGTTTAGTCGCAGACTAACTATAATGTTTTAAACTATTTTACTGTGAGGTCTAACCCTCTGTATTGTCCTTCGTAAAAACACATGTTTTTCTTCTTAAACTAAGACCGTAATACTTAAGTTGTACTGTTCATAAAAAATAAGAAGTCCTTTGTACAACTCAAGTACCTAAGGTCATAAAATCAAGCCTATACAGGCTTATTTATTCTAACTGCACAAATGTGCCTTAAATGTGTTTCTCACATTCCAAAACTAATAAAAATAGAATGCATTATTTTTCTAAAATAAATATTTCTAAAAACTAAAATATCTAAAATATAATAATAAAAGATTTTGTAACTGGGATTTGTTTTTGCTCAGAGAATCCAACAATTAATTATTCTCCTGGACTTCGTTCCTTCAAACAATTATATTGAATTAAATGCTTAATTATATTGCTTTACAGATATATCACTCACATGGTTTTAATTATTAAGAAGAGACTTTATAGAGTTTTAATGAGAATTAGTTTTTAACTTTCCGCTAAGAAAATTGCAAATTTTTAAAAATTCGGGAAGTTATTGGTTTCAGTCCGATTTTCGAAAATCAAATTTCTAAGAGATCTTGACGTTTCAAGGTTCTAGGAATCCGGGAAAAAAAAATTATATATAATAAGATATAATCATATAAAATTATATATAATTTTATGTAATTATGTATAAATATATAAAACTACATAGATAATTAAATAAAATTATATATAATTTTGTATTATTATACATGGCATATCTAATTATTTCAAACTTTCTATCCATAAACATGTATAATTATATAAATTTATACATAGTTTTATATAACAACATATATTTATATATAATTGTGTAACTCTTTCTAATTTCATTATATATAAATATATATAATCATATATTTATTAGGCTGATTCTAAAAAAATTAACTGATTTCTTTTTTTCGATATCCCCTGTGAAATATACTCAGAGAGACAAGAAAAAACGCCTGTAAAAGTCAGAGCTCTTAATGTTAATATTTAGGGGTCGCGCATCGCAAATTTCTATTTCCCGTTCAAATAACATGGGAAAATTTATTCTTTAAGCTTTGGAATTTTGCAGCTCATGGTGGGACCAGAAAAGGACTTTCATGATATAATGTAATTTTAATAGTTATTATACTAAAAATTATGTTGATCATTAGAAAATTGTAATTATTAGTAAAATAATAATAATGATAATAATAATTAATAATAATAATAAATTTTATTAAAAACCGTAAGATGGACGGTGGAGTAAGGGACTTTCATGATATAATGTAATTTTAATAGTTATTATACTAAAAATTATGTTTATCATTAAAAAATTGTAATTATTAGTAAAATAATAATAATGATAATAATAATTAATAATAATAATAAATTTTTTTTTTATATCCAATTTAATATAGTGGAAACCTAAAACATGCAAACCTTCTCAATAAGACAATTTATAGATAAATTGAGAAAAATATAAATAGCCCGAACTGGGAATCGAACAATACTTTTGAATGTTCAAGACATAGTCTTATGGGAAATTTGACGCTCTATAAGAGAGGTCTCTTGTAATTTTTTGATATTTTTATTTCTTCAAAAGTTATTCGAAGTTGAAGTTAGATTGACGATAAATTTCTACAATTTTTAAATTTTTTGTCGCAACCATCAACTTTATCGGAAAATTATAGGACATTTTTTTAGAGCATTCTATTCCCTACAACTTATCTTAGAGAAAATTTTCGATATTTCTCACAAGTCGTAAGTTATTTGCAATTAACTGGAAATCTTAAAAAATCAAAATTTGTCGCTCAAAATTAATTATATTAAAATTTTCAGTTAATTGCAAATAACTTACGACTTGTGAGAAATATCAAAAATTTTCTCGAAGATAAGTTGTAGGAAATAAAATGCTCTACAAAAAATGTCCTATAAAATTTTCCGATAAAGTTGATGGTTGCGTGAAAAAATTTAAAAGTTGTAAAAATTTATCGTCAATCTGACTTTAACTTCGAAAATTTTTGAAGATATAAAAATGTCAAAAAATTACAATAGACTTTTCTCATAGAGCATCAAATTTTCCATAAGAATATGACTCGAACATTTAAAAGTATTGGTCCCACCGTGAGCTACAAAATTCCAAAGCTTTAAAAATAAATTTCCCCATGCTATTTTAACGCGAAATAGAAATTTGCGATGCGCGACCTCTAAATATTAATATTAAAAGCTCTGATTTTTACAGGTGTTTTTTCTTGTCTCTCTGAATATATTTCACGGGGAATGAAAAAAAAATAGTCCATTTATTTGAATTAGCCTAATATTTATATGTATATTTTATAACCGGGTACCCCTCGACTTTCGTGGTCTTGACGACGAGGCTTATGAGATCACAATTTGGACACTTTTTGAACTCTAAAAGTTCTAAGGGCGCCACTGAGAATAAATTGCACGATCTCTCAGTATCGTGTGCGAGGTAAAACAAAGCAGAGAGAAATGAAATCTCGAGGACAAGTACGAAAATTTCCTTACGGTGGCTGGACCACACAGCTGCAGAATTAGGTTTTAAATATAACAAATTCAATCACTTAATGAGCGGTCGGTAAGACTCAGCGTCAGTAGTCGATTGAGAATAATTATTTTAGTGACATTTATTTAAAATATATATCCAAATTTATTTATGAAAACCATGCGGCAACAGATATGTTTTCTAATTTAATATTAAGTCTTTTAACAACAATCAAATCTCAATTTCCCGACAATATTTACGTATTTTAAAATTTGACTTAGTTTTAAATTTAATATAAAATTCCTTTAATTATAATAACAAATATTATCTCCTTTGTATAAAACAATTTTGCTGGCGAAGAAATAATTAACCATAGACTCACATACACACATACACACTTATTATTTATTTATTTATTACGTCGAATAGTTCTTGGTCCATTTATTGCAAACCTGATTTTATTTTAATAATACTAATATAAAGAATTTTACTGAACAAAGTTTCTAGTCGTGCGTTCTGTGAGACTCAGAACCAAGGTCACGATATTCAGTAAGATGCTACCAAGCTAAATTCCAGCACCTTCTAGAGAACGGTCTGTGAAAGTCAGTATCTCGAGAAAAATGCCTGCTATTGTTTCTAAATAAATTTAATAATACAAAAATTATTAATTAATTAGCATGTGGTCGTTAGACTCAACGGTACTAATGAATCAATATTACTTTACCAGCAAAATGCACCAAGAACTTGCACAAGATGGCGACCGAATGCTCTCGAATCCACGCCGTGAAATTTACTATTTCTTTTATAATTTATCTTTTACCCTTAATAACTGAATTATCAAATTTTCTCGATACTCAACACTTTCTAATAAAATTTATAATATAAACTTAAACACGTGGGTGACTCGCCTCCACCATTACATGTCCGCTGAACGTTCTGCTGTTGTGCTCGACTCGTCGACGAACTGTTTAGCTTGTGATGCAGATCTGGCCCTCCTGAGTTTAATGATATCTCAGCAATCAGAATAATGATGAATTTATGTACGCGGTCGTTAGACTCAGTTTAATAGTTATTTGGAAAACTGGCTTCCACTGCAGCCACAGCTTCAAAGACGATATTATCAAGATGATTCATTTCGGGTCAAATAAAGACGCACTGAGACGACGAAGTCCAATAAGTTAATATAAAGATCGGGTCTTTCGACTCACTATAAGCAGCAACGTGTTGTTAAGACTCACTCTTATAAATACTTGTGTAATGTATGGCTGATCTTAAAGGTGACTGATCGCCAACAGCTCCAGGCAGTGAGTGTTGTAACTTGCGACTCTGAATAGCTACGAAGCAGTGAAGTCCCCACTCTTGGACGATGACAGTACCGTATATTTTTTTATACAATTTTATTGTCAACCTATAACAGGCGGGACTCGGGGACCCTCATGGCACCCGTTTGTCACACGGCCGAAAGATTTTAACCAATCAATAACAGTCCCAGTATTAATTTATTTAACGGCGTGGGGGCAACGGTAATGCGTGGGCCGAGAGCGCAGTCGAATAAAAATTTAAATAAAATATTTAATTTAATTTAAAAAATCCCTGTTACAATTTGTATATAAATATACATAATTATGTTAACTTATATATAATCATACATATTTATACATTCGGTTGAAAAAATTTTATACAATGGAGTTCTAAAAAATTTTATCGAACGGCAATTTCTGAATGATCTGAATATCAAGCTGTGCGGGTGTGTGAATCATACTATTTTGTGGAATAATTAAGATACGACCAAACAACGTAAGATTATTTGTAAAAACTGCATAGTGATTTATTAAATAAAGTCTTTAAATTTTTTAATTTATTACCCCATTCATAAATGTTATAAAGAAAAACTTTTTTTTTAAAATCTTGGAAATAGACCAATGATACCCAAAGCGGGATGACAGCTAAAAAATTTCGAAGTTTCAACAATGAATTAAGTTATAAAAAACTGAGATATAAAATTAAAAAAGTTTTAGTTAATCTTAAAAGATTTTAACTTTTCATTCTTTTTTAATTTGCCAAAAGAAGGAATTATTGCTCCGCTACTAGTGAGCATACCGCTATTTGTCTCTTTACCCTATAAACAATAACATAATTGAATACAATACAAATAATAGAATCAATCATTTATTGATGTCTTTCATTTTCTAAAGTTCATATGTATCCAAACAAATATATATAATAAACTCAACTTTCCAAGTGTGTGATTCGGCACAGTGGTCAACATATCAGACTCCGAATCAGAAGGTCTGAAATTCGAGCCCGTAACTCGGCAAGGTTTTTTTTTTTTTTTTTTCATGGCAGTTATTGGTTATATATAAATCATTATATAAAATTATACATAATTATATATGGCCAAAACTCATACATAATTTTATATAGTGATTAATATATAATTTTATATAAATATATGTAATTTTTTTTCCCGGGTAATCATATGAAATTATGTATAATCTTATATATATCCATATATAATTATATATAATTAGACATAATTATATATGATTATATATAATGCAATATTTAAAGGAAGAGTGTTATATGTAGCTCCATATATGATTATATATAATACTATTCCGAGAAATTTTTTTTTATATATAATCATATATAATTATAAATAATTATATATGATTATATATAACACTGTTTCAAGAAAATTTTCTTATATATAATCTTATACATGTATCCATATATAGTTGTATATAATTATTAGGGTGTTTCAAAAAAAAAAACAAATTTTTTTTTTATGGTATTTAAAAATTGAAAGTATAACTAAAAATAAAAGTTGACTCCCCGGGTCAGGAAAATAACTTGATTTTAACTTTTTTGAATTATTTGACTTGCTTTTGACTTAAGTAACTTGGTTTTGGCTACACTTGGTAACCCATCGAGTTGACTTGATTTTGATTTGCTAAAGGAAGTTAAAATTACGTATTGCTTGATCCTTTTTTGACTTCAAAAAATACGCTAAAAGTAAATTAAAACTGAGTTTTATTTTTTAGACTATAATAATTACTTTTCCTAAAATTATTTCAATTATAGTTAAAAATTTTAATAAATTATTATTTAAAAGTTTACAGGTTGAAAAATTTAATAATTAATAAACACATAAATATAATTTTTTTGTAGTTACTAAACGATTATTTAATTTATTCAAACTTCATTAAAATTATCTTGAAACAAAAAAACATTTTTAATTAATCTGACAGTAATGATGGTTGAATTATGAATTCGAATGCAATAATGCTTGTAATCTTATATATTTTTTAGTGAAACGAAGAGTAAAAAAAGTTAATACGAGAACTCACCGATATTTAGGTTCAATGCATTTAAAGAAATTCAGTTAAAATTTTTTTTTATTTGTCATTAGTGAGTAGAATTTTTCTGGTTGGTTATTTTATTGTCTACATGATATTGCAACGTTTATATAAATATATAATACATATAAATTCCACAGTATCATATTTTTGTACTGAACAAAAAAAAAAATTAATAAATTTTCTTAAATATTTCTACCGGAATAATTGGCAAATTATTTAGATAAAAAGTATATTTGATAAAAGTGTACATATATATCTTATGAAGGAAAAAATGTAACATGTATAAGGGTCAAGGTAAAGTTATTTGTGGCGCCTATATTCAAACTCGCCAATAGTGTTCGGTTTTATATACTGATACCGCCACCACATTATGTGTTACTAAAGTGAACGACGCCATTATTATTGCTACACTCGTTGTCATTAATGCCTGGTCCCTCAGACTCTAAATTCTTAACCAAGCAGGGGGCCAGGCATTAATGACAATGAGTGTACAGTCACTGTAAAAAGTCACTTCTTATTTAACGTGAAACCAAACTATTTACTAATAAAAATAAATGATTTTATGTTATTTTAATCAAAATAACAAACATGATACGCATGGATACACTGGATTGTTCAAAATAAGTTTGATGTAAGACCTACATGTAAAATCCCTTCGACAGCATTAACGAAAGGAGCTCTAACCTCTCTAACCTAGATGGATAAAAAAAATAAACAATCATCCAACCATTCCGTTCGAATTTTAGAAATTTATAGTAAGTATTGTTCGATTTTATTTTAAATAATTTATAAACATCTATTATTGAATAACCATAGTTAAAGGTTATTTTAGAATATATTGGAAATTGAAGGAAGCTATTCTAGATATAACACTGAAAAAAAAATTTATTTGAGCCAAAAATATCGTATATTTCAATAAGGCCAAATAAATATTTTATTGTGAGAAAGTAATAATATAATTGAGCAATTGAATTGCGCGAAATAAATGATTATTTTGGGGTAAAGAATCGATCCAATTTCTGGAAATAAAGGTTAATTGGACCATGTACTCAAGTATCACCAAATTTTCCGTTATTCGTCAGGAATTTAATATCTTTACGACAAATAAATTATATATTATAGTTAAACTATAAAATTATTTAAATCAACTGTCATATTTAGTTGTACCAAATATATGTATTTGTCATTAAGAAATATTCAAAAAAAGCCACAAAGAAATTGATTTATTTGGGACAAATGTTCCTTTTTTTCAAGATGTATGATGACGACGTATGATTTTCATTAGAGTTCTTATTAGTTTCATGTAATCTTATACTAGTTACAATTTCAGATATTTTAGAACATAGATTCTGAATCATTCTACTCGACCTCAGAAATTTACTCTGCTTTTCAATGTTTGTAATGATTCATTGAAATAATTATTTAAATAAAAGAAAGAAAGTTGCAGTACGTAATAAGAATAATTAAAATTTAATATAATATAATTGTGTAATGAAATAATGCAGCTAATGTACTTTACTTTAGAAGTTATAATTGATAAGCTTAATCGATTTTTAATAATTCAAATTGATAATTAAAAATGTTTTTTTTTATAAATTTTATTATTTAATTAAGGAATTATATATTATTAAATTAATTACTATGTGTACTAAATATATTTTATATACTATCAATAATTGCATCTGCATAATTTTTTTTTTTAATTTCAAAATGACTTTTTTAACTTAAAAATTTAAGTCAACTACGTCAAATTCAAGACAACGTGACTTGAATTGGACTTAGTTGGCGTAAATGGGTACTAAGTAAGACGACTTAGTCAAAAGCAAGTCAGAACCAAACGTATTTTTTTTATATCTTGAAATATGTTTTTCATTTATTAAAGAAGAAAGAAACTTCAACTCGACTTACTTTTGTCTTCCTAGACTTGCTCTATTTTAAATTTTAAAAATGACATCAAAATCAAGTTATTTTTTTGACCTGGATCAGCGTGATATCGACATGGTCTGGGTTCAATTCCTAGTTCGGGCTATCTATATTTTGCTCAATTTCTCTGTAAATTGTCCTATTGAGAATGTTAATTGTAAGTTTAGGTTTCACTATATTTTAAAATTCCTCAATTTTTAACTATAGTGAAACCTAAATTTACAATTAACCTTTCCGAGAAAAAATTTTTATATATAATTATATAAAATTATATAAAACTAGATTATATATAATTACATATAAAAAAATGGTCAAATATAATCATATATGATTATATTTGACCATTTTTAAATATATAATTATATATAATCGAGTTATAGAAAATTATATATAATTTTATATGATTATATACAAGTAGATGAATAAGGAGGATCTTGGTCTCAAAATTAAAACAGGGCCCTATCCTACCGACCTAAGATAAGTACAGCTGTTGGTAATGTAGATTTATTTAATCAATATTTGGGGTCTTTTTCATGAGTTATGGTAATGTAGATTTATTTGATCGATAATTTGAAGCCTTTTTCTCATCGATGATAATGTAGATTCAGTGGGGACTTGATCATGATAATGCAGGCTTGGATTAAGCCTAACCATGGTAATGTAGATTTAGCTGGATCCTAATCATGGTAAGGGAGATCGGTAGGGGGCGTATTTCCGCTTATCGATAAAAGTAGATTTTAGAACTTAGTGGATAAATAAGGATTTTTTATTATATATATTTTTGAATTTTTACTGTTTTACGTAGGATTGGGGAAGGGGAGGGGCTTGGTGGGAGGTCGAGCATTCGAGAATGTTCTTGAATTTTCTACGCACATATTGGTGGGGGATTTATTTTTTTTGTTCTGGATTGTCCTAGACTTTTTTAACAGCTGTAAGAAGGGGGGGGGGATCACTACTATGAAAACTCGAGTCTTGTCATAATCCTCACAGTTGTTTCGAGATTAGTTCTATGAGTAGTGCACTATCAAGTCATTTTCAACAGGAAGGTCTTTTTTAATTTTTAAAATTAAAAAAATACTCAAAATTTAAAAACTTATGATTAATATTGAAAATACTTGCTTAGCGAATAATGGATCTTCCAAAAGTTAATGAAGCTATCAAATTACCCGTATTTCTGCCAAGCAGAAGCTGAATGAATTGGAACGAGATGAAGATTATCAAATAACCCCATTAAAAAATGTGAATACGAAATTCGGATTAAAAATGGTTGCAACAAGCAATGACGAATTCAATATATTTTTATCAAAAAAAAAACGCCACATTAATAACGAAGAACCCTAATTATTTTGAAGAGTTGCTGAACCCCGTTCCATATCACAAGCTTTACCTTATTTACTTCGATGGTGAATATAATGTTCTCGAAATGGCTTATCGTGATTGATAGATTAATATTATAATTTATTTTTATGGAATCATAAGAATCAATTGTAGAAATTTCTCTAAGAGTTTCTGATTTTTATATAATTCAAGAATCGATAATAATATCTTAACTTTATAAATTTCTTAACAATAATTATTGAGAATTAAAAAAATTAGAAGTAATAATAACATAATTGCTGTAGTTTATGGTTAAAATTATTATAAAATAAAAAAACAACATTAATTGAATGGTTTAATGCATTTTATTCAATAATTCCTTCAAATTAGCATACATATTAATTAGGAAAATTTCAAGCTGATAAGTGAGCGAATAAACTAAAATGGATCTGGTTTAGGCGTGAGGAATTAAACAATTAAAAATTACACAGTTTTTATCAATAAATAAATGAGCGATTTATTAACTTATTTACACCTTAAATTGTAAGAAATTATGATTAATAGCGAATGCGACAAAAGAGACACGCGATAGCGAATGCAACTTTAGTGATAAGATTTACGTATATAATTGACACGTGGTTAGCGCGATTATCTAAGCGGCAATTATTTATAATATAATTATAAATCATAATTAATTAATTTACCCTCAGTAAATAGCAGCCTTAGTATACTGACTAAATAAAGAGACAAATTAGCGTAGCGGGTTGATTTAATATCACACAAGAATTAATAAGCGAAGCGGTTTCAAGAGCACGAGGTAACAAGTAGCAAAGCACGTTGTAGAATCCCAAAGATGGTAGCGTCGTTGAGTCGTCGAGAAGCTTTGTGTCGACGTGGCAGCCTTGCTGCATACAACGAATTTTCCCATTGGCTTAAAAGCGCGCCAACAGGTAGCAGTTGATAGCGAACTCTCTCATTGGCTGACCAATATAGAACGAATTATGTGATTGGCCAGCTTGTAGCGGGTTCTGAGGACGTCTTGACACGGTCCTGAATTAGAAATTGTATGTACCGGGCCCAAATAGCGAGTGACCCGGCATTATTCTGACCTAGCAAGTTAGTCAGTAGCAAGTTCGGCAACTCCCGGACTTAGCGGAAATGCACAAAGCTTGATTCAAATTAGTCAAGCTCGTGACTGAACACAAGCTATACTTTTAATGATACTTATTTTTATATAATTAAAAAAAATCAATAGTTATATGTTAACTTTAGTCGCAATAATTATTAGACAATTAAGAAAATTAGAAGTAACAATATCATTATTAATATAGTTTATGACTAAGATTATTACAAACTAATATTAATTGAATAGTTCAAAGATTTTTTTTTATTTAAATACTTCCCTAACATTAACATACATATTAATTAAGAAAATTTCAAGTGATACTTTTAATTACAAACATACTCAAATATAAAGTAAAAAAAAAAAAATGGAGAATTGTCAAAACGTACTATAAAAGAAAAACTTCAAATTTAAAAACACTACATATAAAAATAATCATCTTGTTGTTGCTGTCCTTCATTATTATTTTCAGAATGCATATTAAAAATGTTATCCTGCATAAAATTCATCCCAACATTATTATAAATAAACTGCTGATTTCCGGGCTGATAGTAATAATAATTATTATTATTATGATACCTATATTGTTAGCGTTGTTGTTGTTGTTGATGCTGCTGTTGTTCTTGCTGGAATATCACTTGAGTTGACTGAGCAGCTAGAACAGCCGCTAGATACATCAACTGATGATGATTAGATGTCCGGTCATTGGTCGTCATTTCTGATTCCGGTGAATAATTATGCATCGGTTCAAAATCATCATAGTTGATTGTAACCATTGGGGGTGGTGGTGTTCGAGCTCGTGGTGGTGGTGAAAATGATCCCAAAGGTGTTGGATCACATGTTGAAGTTGATGGTGCATATATTGATGCATGTAGCGGCGGATGTGGTGGAGCATACACAAACGATGATGATGGTTGCGGTGTTGAATAATAAGATGATGATAATGGCGATGGTGCATACATTGTTTGCGTTAATGTAATATCTGAATGTAATGATGAATATGAAGGCGGTGGTGAATATGGTGGTGGTGGTGTTGCTGGCCTGATGAAATCAATATCTTCATCATCTTCATCCTCATCATCATCATCAATTAATTAATGTAACGGAACCTAAGTTCACCTCCGCCGACCGGAAGCCGAGGCCTCGCCCTTTTGGGCATACTCGCGCTGCGTATATCCCCTATCTTCTACCATAATATTATTAAAGCGAAACATTGAACAAGCTCAATATTGGCGGATGTTATAACCCTTAGGATCGGAGATCCTTTGCGTGTGGGTGCCGAACCAACAGCCACTACGAGTCCTACCTCAAACGGGCCCATGCACTCCTACCGTCTCAGGAAATAAAGAGACTTTTTGGTCGAAGTGGGGCTTGGAATGGGCCCCCCATAGTACCAATTTCATGTATTGGTCAACATACCACAATTGGTCAAGAGGGGACGTGGTTTCTTCCCCGGCCTTCCTAAGAAGACACCCAGTTTGTTTCACATTCATTCATCCATACTTCAACACATTCACACACACACCTAACTCCGGACTGACACCCGGGATGTACAGAGTCTTCACAAATCGTGAGCTCCGCACATCCATGCCCAGAAGCTCCGACAACAACTGAGTGGATGCCAGTTGAACCGCGATCTAATAGTCTTCTCCTCCTTCCTCTCGGTGCTGGAATTGGCTGCTGAGCTTGTGGTGGAGACAATCTTTGCTGAAACCATTGAAAATATTAAAGGAGTCTGGGGATGTGGCAAGAACCCGCCCGATTTGTGGCCACTCCGCGACCCACCCTTCTATGCTTTGGAGCACCTCACGCTGAGGCTCGAACTCGGTGCGTTTTAGCAGTAAGTGCTGAACGGTATCCCACCCTTCGTTGCATTGGGGGCATTCGCGGTTCTTTGCGAGTCCATACTTGAAGAGTCTATCTTTAAAGCAGCCGTGTCCGGTTAAAATCTGGGTAAGCCAGAAATTAGGGCTGATGTGTTTGCTCGCTAGACGTTCAGTAACGTCGGGGAAGAAGTTGAATGTTGTTCGTCCTGTTTCCGCTGTGGACCACTGTTCTTGCCATCTGCGAATGGTTTCTTTCTTGAGGGAGACAAGGTCTTCTTCGTCATCTGGCTGCACGGTCGCGTTTCCAAGGGTTGCCTGTTTGCCAATGCGAAGATTGTAGCGGGCGCAACGTTCATCAATCACAAGCTGAATGGGCACTGCCCCCGCAACTACACAAAGTCCCTCATACGATGCCGTCTTGTATGAAGACGTCATCGTAATCAGAGCTCGACGTTGCAGGGCCCTAAGAGCCTTCCATTCCTCTACCCCACATAGGTCACTCCAGCCTGCTGCCGCATAAGTGACAACAGGCAGGAAGTAGCCCTTGTAGATAGTGGACATAGCCGGAAAGCGCAGTCCCCATTCAGTCCGTGCGAGACGGCGTAGACGACCAAAAGTTTTGTCTAATTTCGCGCGCCTTGTCTTTATATGTGTTGTTGGTTTGAGGTCCTGGTCGAAGTGTACCCCTAAGTATCTAACGCTCTTTTTAAATGCTATTTTTGTTTTACCTATTACGATTTTCGGTGGCTTTGAATCATACTTGGGCTTTTTCTGTCTTTTCGCTTCATAGGGGTACGGACCTTTGTCCTTGCGTGGACCGCGTCGGGTGTACTCTCTCTTGAGGAATATCGCCTCGGTCTTGGACTCCGACAATGCAAGCTTCGCGGAACGACACCATCCCAGTATCGTGTCTACTGTCCCTTGCCCCTTTCTCTCAATATCGGCACGTGAGGTGTCTTCTATGATGACGAGGAGGTCGTCAGCATAGGCTACAAATTTTCTCCCGTGTTCTGTTGACTCTAGTTTTTTAAGTAAATCATCGAACATAATGTTCCAAAATAAAGGCCCTAATACTGATCCCTGTGGGCAACCCCTTGTAGGTTTTTTACTCTCTTTCCCGAATCCCCATGACAGTGAAACTGTCCTATCTTCAAAGTAACTCTGAACTACCCTATACACATTTTTGGGGCACTCTCTATTCTTCAATCCTTCGAGTACTCGCGGCCACCACACGTTGTCAAAGGCGCCAGAAATATCGAAGAGAAGTCCGATTGCCAGATTCTCTGTTGTCGAATCTAGCAAGTGACGCATCTCAACGATTGCATCTTCAGTCGACCTTTTGGCCATAAAGCCAAATTGTTGACTGGAGTTCTTATCCCCAGCTAAGACTGTGGTGGTGAGTCTCGACTTAATTAATCTCTCAAATACCTTCCCGATCACCGAAAGTAAACATATTGGCCTATTTGATTTAGGGTCACTCGCGTCTTTGTCACTGCTCTTAAGGAGCATGATAATCCCACCCTCTTTCCATGACGTTGGGAAAATTCCTAGCTCTAAACATCTATTATATAGTTCTAAGAACTCCCCTGTTAGAATCACTCCCGCCCTTTTCATCACCTCATTCTCTACTAGATCTGTTCCGGGTGCTTTTTTATTTTTAAGGGTCTTTAAAATTCTGTATAGTTCGCGCGGGGTGAATAAATCGGCATCCGCGGTGTCTGGTGGCGTCTCTGAATTTACTCGCGTTGTTAATTGCTCTTCCGTTTCGTCCTCTGGGTTATCGTCAACAATGTGTGTCTTAAGAAAGCAGCTAGCTGTGTCCTTGAAGCTTTCTGTGGATTGTCCGTCACGCCGGAGTGTGGTGAGCACTCTGTGAACTCGGTGTTTGTCTGCCTGGAGCTTGTAAACGATGCCCCAGGGCTCCTTGTTACCGTTCGACGTGACAAACTCTCGCCAGCTGTTTTCTCTCTGTCTTTTTACGTGTTTCGAGTATGTCTTGCAAATTGTCAAGTACGTCTTTCTAAGTTCAGTCCTCCTCTATGTTTCCAACTCTCTCTGTAATTTTCTCCTCGCTTTGTAAACTACTCTCTTTTCTCTTGTTAATTCTCTGGTCCACCACGGGTATGATTTTTTGTGCGACTTCTTTCGTGGGATGGCAAATTCACATGACTCTATAATCGTTTTAGTGAGTGCAGCAGCGTACCTTTCCACGTCCTCGACCGATTCCAGCGCCAGACCTTCAAGATTCACTCTTGCGAGTTCCGGTAGTTTCTCATGGAACTTCTCCCAATCGGCCAACGCAATGTTGAAACGCTTGGGGTCAGCCCCATCGAGGCCCTCCTGGTCTCTTGGGATTCCAAGGCTGAACTCAATCGCATAGTGGTCGGTACTTTGCACCCACTCGCGTTTGATGGACCAGTTTCGTACATACCGTGCAAGTTTTGGGGTGGTTAAAGTGACATCTATATATGACTCTCCTGAGGCTGATGAAAAAGTTGGGCCCTCCCTCTTTTTGTTCAAAATCTCTAATTCATAATCATCTATAAAATCCTCCAATCTCTTTCCTTTCTCGTTTGTTTCTGGCCCCCATCTAATAGACCTAGCATTCGCGTCCATCCCAAATAATACCTTCTTTCCCCTTAATGCCTGAGCTACCTTTTCTAGTTGCGTGATGTGAATTTCTATTTCTTCGCGACACTGGAAGTATGACGATACCACGTAGAGAGAAATGCCTGGGCCCACAATTTGAGCGCATACGCAGTGTGATGTACTTAGTTGTGAGATGTGAATCATCTTGTATTTAGAGTTGGTTAAGCAAATAGCCGCAAGTGGCTTTTCCCCAGTTGTAGCAGCAATTTGTACATTGCTGCCAAAACCAGGTATTCTGAAACACTTGTTATTCAGCGCTGCGTACGGCTCTTGCAGAAGAAGGACATCAATACGTTCCTCCTCCCACAAGGCACCTGTCTCCAGTGTTCCCGCCTTATCATTTCGCAAGTTCACCTGCAAGACTCGAAGACCGTTGGCGTTGAATCCTCTCTCTCCTCCTTCTCTCTCTGTCGGATTTGGGTGGGGTGGAATTTCGTTTCGCGTTCCGAGCCCGTCTACTGTTTCTCTTTGTGTTGCGAGCCCACCGTGGGCAAAGTTACTCGACCCCGGACACTCACGTCGATTTGTGCCCCGCGAACAATTTTTCCCGTCTGCTAATGAATTTACTTTAGTTGTTTCCCGTTTCGCGTTCTCTAATTCGATTGGTCGCGTGATTTTACCCGTGCGCGTCCGCGTGACACGATTCTCGTGCCGACGATTTTTAGCGGGGGTACCAGGGGGCTTAGCGAACAAATTGGTAGCAAAAACACGGCTTGCCACTCTGGCACTCCTTCGAACGAACGTGGTATTGGTTGTCGTTGCTGTTGGTGATGTCGTCGTGGAACTCCCAGATTGGTAATTTCCATGACCTTCCTCTCCTTTGAGGACCGGTCCCGCACAATCCGAACGCCGGTCCATTAGTGCGGATAATTTTTCAAAAGAGTGAACTGCCATGTTTTTGTTATTGTTGCTGTTTGAGTCGCTAAACTCCTGCTAGTACCTATAGGGAGAAAAGTTTTGATTAGTGTTGCTGCTGCTATCTGTGGAAGAGAAAAAGCGTAATTAGTGTTTTGGGGGAGGGGGGAAGGATAAGGGGTTTAGGTTCGTCTGGGAGCTGATACTTGTCCGTTTTTGCATGAAAATTTCATACGTATTGCTTTCGCAAATTGTATGATAATCAAAAATTTTTGCAGGGCCTGGGCCTATTTGCGGAGGTATCAGTCCACTGTCGACATATAATAATAGTTTTTGACTATCATTTTTGCGTTCAAGAAAATCGATTAAAGTGAAAAAAATGGCCCTGGGTCCGAGGACCCCAAGACCATTTATTAGTTAATCACTTATATATTCAAAATCGATTAAAGTGAAAAGCCCGCTTCCCCGAAGGGAGCAGGCCTTATCACTTTTGTATATAATCAACAATCATTCAAGTTTTCCATTGATTTTTAAGTGATTGGCATCACTTTTAAGGGTTGGCAGCGTTGGGCTACCACCCCAAGCCGGTGTCCTTTCGAATTCCGTCCCGTTGGAATCCTACTAGCACAGCAGCTGCTACATCCTACAACATTACTTCCTGCTCGTAGTTTCGGTAACAGAGGTCCACAGCGTTGTACAAGTACAAATTATAACACACTCATATCCGGAACGGGACGGCCTAAAAGCCTCCGAATCGAACGTGCGCTGCTTTTCCTGAGTTACTTCCGCCAGAATTATTTGCGTGGAAGCATTGAGGTAGAATGCCTTCCTGACCCTCATCCCTCCTTTCAACTCAAGGTTGTTCTTTCTAAGGAAGAGATTTTTGGGACGGCTGCGAAGTACCCGCTCCGGCTTGTGTAACCCTAAGGGTCCACAAGATTGTGGTACTATACGAGGTTTTTAGACCTCTTTACATTCAAATGAATACCATCTCAGGTCTGAGTAACTTCTTTTTGAGTTCACAGAATCGTGGTATTCCTTGGAGTCTTTTGCTCCGTTAGTGTAGTCACTCCGGCTTGTGTAGCGCCTCGGCCCACAAGATTGGACTACACTGCACTTTGATAACCAATCAAAGTAATCTTTCTGAGGAACATATATGATTTGAGATTTTTGAAATTTTCGCCAAACTTAAATGAGCCATATTACTTATAGACTTAAGGGCATCTGCGCGCACACACCCTAGTGCATTTATTCTCTTCCCCTTGTGGTCTTATTGGGAAGAGTTATTTGCCCTCTTTGAGAGTTTTTGAACTCTTGTATCTATCGAGATCCAGCATGAACGTATATTCTCAAGGACCCCGGCTTGTACTTCGACCCAGTGAGACCTATATCAGCTAAGTTACCTTATCCACGTACAGTCCACTTATGAGCTAAGTGGTCATAGCCGGGACTATCTGAACCATCGCCCCGTAAGTAGTGAGAACCGAAGTCCCTGACCTCGAGGTTAACACCTTAAACTACAGTTTGATGTCTGAGTCTCTTGGGCTTTTCCAAGCGAGCACGGCTCTCAGTTAGTTTGGCCCTGCGGTCCACCGGCTTTCGAGCTGCTCTAGGGAATGGGAACATTTGTTCTGCTTTTGATCTTTTGTGCTCTTGCACTTTTAGTACTTATTGTACTCTGTTCTTTCTTTTGACTGATCCTTAGTCAAATCTTGTGACCAAGAAACGGTATTCGAAAGTCATAAGTTGCTTAGACGAAGTAAACAACATGACGTCTTAATTTGTTTCCTGATTCACTTTGCTCCAGGGTGCGCACATGCGAACGCCCAATATTGGTTTATTTGTTTTGGTACTTTGTACCATTTTATATATACGTGTTTATATATGTATGTATGTATCCCGAACCCTTGGATACTTGAGTCGGTTCTCTAAGAGATTACCGCTCTATCATTCTTTCTTTCTTTCCCAAAATCACAGTAATGTCCCTCTGGATCGGCAGTGACATCGTTGGTTTCCCTTACGGTACTTATGGTGGTACCGCGGAAAGGTCGATGTTTGCTTGCCCGGCCCATCTTGGCCACTTTTGGGCCAAACCACCCATCATCATCATCAATGGTGATGACTTCAATACCCTCGATGTCTTCATCTACGGTCATCAACTCTTCATCAGGTCTTAAAAAAAAAAAGTCGCAATTTCACCCGGCCATCCTTCACGATTGACTGCTGACCTAATGCAGCGAGCTATTATGGAATCCAAATAAAAATATTTGGCATCATACGCAATTTGCCGCAGGTCTGCATGAACTTCATCATCATCATCATCATCATCATCATCATCATGGTCTCCACCCTGCTTAAAAAATTCGATAGATTCTTATAGCTGTATGTATAAGGCCCTATACTTAACTATAGCACTTCTCATAAAACTCATTCATTCTTATAAAATTTCTATGGGAATTTATGAGGATCTATTGGATTCTATGAGATTTCCTAAACAGGGCAATCATAAAAAACACCAGATGTTCACCCCCAGTTTTAGAAGTCTGGTCTTCTGGTTATCGATCAAGTAAATGATATCTGAAGAATCTTCGCCACGCTCTATTTGCCTCCAAACTGCACCCATCAACGTTTGCCATAGTATGGCTAACCCAAATTTTTTGACCCACTTCAATGGCAGGTAACACGATTCATTAAAAATCTGAAAAAGAAATGAAAATAAATCGATAAATTGAATGTTCACTATAAACCGAACTAAAAAAAAAAGAAAAAAAAATGATAATATCATACTTACATTGTTAACATTCATTTTAAAAAATTTTTTTAATAGAAACTTGTTTATCAGATAAAATAATGAATATCGAACGTATTTACGAACACAGACACACAATTTCGAAAATTAAGCGAGCAAGTAATTTTAGAAGATGCTTGTACTGAGCTCTGCAGTATTTGTAGCCAGAATTTATATGGTCAGTGGCAAGTAACAAGTAACAGTGGCAAGAAACTGGTTACCACCACTTTTCATATGTGAGGATCATATAAAAAGACCATGGACTTTAGCTCATCAGTTCTTTTGGGAATCAAACTCTGAACCTTATTGAACTCCTGACACTTGACGGTGTTCGTGGCAAGAGGATTGATATCCCGATTGAGCATTCGGTCACGTGAGCCCAGATCATTGGATCGGTCCTTGATCGTCGTAAGCACTCGTATAATCGGTATATTATTTTCTACTAGCTTCAGAAGCATAATCAACGCGATATTAGCGTATAGCATCCGATCACGTGAGCCCAGATCGTACGATTGGTCCTTAATCGTTGTAAGTCGTGAACTAATATTAACCGTTTAGCACCGGTACAGCATTGATTATCTTCATCTTATTTTAATCCATTTAATTTCATTTTCTTTATTATTTTTATATTGAAATATACCACGAGAAACGTGAAAAATCAAAGAATATTTTACCGCGATAAATGCGAAGATTTTGAATAATATTTTGAAATACTTTTACCGCGAAAATACGCGAAGATTTTATAAATTTATATTTTATATTACCGTGAAGACGCGAAGAATTTGAACACATTGAAATTATTTTACCGCGAGAAGCGCGAAGATTCATTTTACTTTAACCTACGGAGGTTTAAAAACGCATAAACATTGAAATTGATAATAACAAAGTATACTAAATAAATAAATAACTCGATAAATTAGAATCACATTAATTAACCACGAGAACGCATCGTGAATAAGTGTCCTGTGTTATTGCTGACAGTCCTGTCACCTCACCAAAACCTGTTTAGGGTAAGTTTTTACCATTGTAACCATTGTTTGGTATTTTTATTTTAATATGCTCTGAAATATTTGTAAACCATATGCATGAAATATTTACTATTCTAAATATTGCCATTTGTAACCCTTTTTGTATTTTGAGAATATTGAGTCCTTAATAAATAAATACTCGTTAACATCAAACATTTGAAAAACATTATTTATCAGACAATTTTACTTTAACGGTGAGATACTGGCTTCACGAGGCTTTTCGATAACCCACCTTCCTTTATCCCTTATTTTTCTACCTTAGCCGCTCAGACCGATAGTTCACAGTAGGGGGTACACAATCTTACGTTTACCGCTCGACGTTTGATTGTGAAATTAGATTAGTCACATAATAAATTGGAAATTGTTTTGGGTTTTATCAATATTGTCTTCAACAATATTGTGTGGGCGCGAATTAAATATAAAATAGAATAAACTGAGCATTTGGTCACGTGAGCCCAGGTCATAGGATCGGTCCTTGATCAATGGAAGTACCCTTTTATTCACTATATTTTATACGAATATCGTACCTACGCCCATCACAATCTGCAATCGTGACATTTTCAAGAGAGGAGGTGTATACAAGCAAATATTACACTATTACATTCTTATTATGAGAAGTTTTTACGATTAAGTGATCAAGTTGTTGGTGAAGATCTGAATTCCAGAAATTTAATTCAGTGGCGCGATATAGAGAACGCTTTTCAGAATCGCATAACAACCGGATGCATTGTAAATATTGGTCATATTAATTTAAGAACATTTCTCAATGATGCAAAAAGTTGAACAATTAATAAAATTCAAGATAATTTGCAGCGGATTGGCAATCTTAAAGTCAGCACTACTTTCATGTGCAAATTTGAAAATGTTAAAAGTGATTTAACTGCACGGAAAAAAAAATTCGACGAAAAATTCCAATATTACTATCGTAATCCTGGACTATACTTTTATTATCTGTAACTTTCAAATATATGATACGAAAATTTACAGTTTCTAGAAGATTTTTTACTATTCACTATCGTAATTTCATTAAGAGTTTGTTGTATAAAATCTAATAAGAAATATTACAATCTTTCTACCGTAAATAGTAAAAGAATAAAAAATAAGATTTAATTATAATATTTATTCCTTTATTCTTCCTCTTAATTTACAGTGCTGCCTCTATGTTTTTACAATACAAGCCACAAAAATTACGATAGTTGGATTGTAAATTTTCTGAAATGGTATAGTATATGCCATCTGAAGCATTTACGCATGAAAGACAAATGTTGTCACAATACCATGATGTGATGCTTGTGTGAGAGTATGTATGTATATACAAATGATAACATCTATTTCGTTCGTATTATGTGTAGGTCAACTATATATATTTATAAATCAGTGCATCTTTACCTCCACTGTAATGCAGAAATAGAAGTTATTTTTCATGTCATTCTTCGAACAATAATGAATAAAAAATTAAAAAAAAAACTTTGCTTTCTTCATGACAAACCTACATAAATTAAGGAATATAATAATATAATAATTTGGTGGTGTAAGTATATTTATTACTATTCATTTCTTATTAAACTAAATATTCTGTGGGTATTTCGTTCGTTTTGAAATTATTTATCTGGATATGAAGTTTATTTTTATAAACAAGTAGTATCATTGTTATAGAATGAATGATTCTGAAAGAATGAATATTTTTTTTTTTAAATTCAATTCTCCTAATTTTGTTACAGAATATTATTTATTTGTCGACAATGAATAATTTTATCCAACTTGGCGATGAGGTAAACATTTCAATAACCTCAAATTATGGACATTTAATGTTTCTTTCTGAAGTTAGCCAACGTCTAATAATTTTTGGATTTGTTTAAAAATAATAAATTATGAAAAAAAAAAAAATTTCGAAAAAATCGCACCTATGGTTTTCTTAATATCCTACATGTGCATATTTTGGATATAAAGGAATGAGTTATTTTTATTCAAAAAGAAACAAGTATAATACTTTTTGAACCTGATGTGATATTATAACTTATAAGTTAAATTAATGAATAATTGATAAATTTTATATACCAATAAAGTATATTTCAAAAAATATTAAATAAATGTTTTATTATTATTACTTCACCATGTTTTATTTTTATTTCGACATTGTGTTTACCTTCTCAATTTAATTATTAAAAAAAAAATACAAAATGATAAACTTTCTTTTTTTTTTTGTTGTAAGTTCTACTTCTTTAAGAAAATAAATTTTACTACGTTGACTTCTAATTATACCTTTATATTTAAAGAAATTCTACATTACAGACTCATTCATTTTACGATATTTGCATTGTAATTTTTATTAACACAACTTGTATAATTTACTCTATAGTATCTAATTTTTTTTATCTTGTAGTAGTATTAATTATTAAACAAAATTTACGATAGTCTATTGTAAAAATTATGATTTAAATTTTATAGTCCACTGTTACGATACCATATAATGAAAATTACGATAGTTAAATCGTAAAATATCCGGGAATTTTTTTTCTGTGTGTTGAGGAAACAAAGACATTTCAAACTCAAAGAAATGAGATATTGATCACAACAGATCTTGACAACTGGTTTGCCAGTAGTGTGTATGATGTTTTATAGAAGAAAGTTGAAGAGTTTAATCAAAAAGACTCAGGGTGGAGTTTAGTGGAAGTGATAAATTTAACAATTACCATCGCTAGATATGCCCCATTGAGAGCTGGCGTATCAACATTTGCTGTCTTGCCTAAAGATATACAATATAAAAAAAACCTGTCATCAACATCCAAAATAACGATGAATTTTGTTTCCTTTGGTGTGTAACTGCTGCAGTATATGGTGCTGAAACTACTCACCCAGAAAGGACAACATCATATCCACATTTTAGTACACTTTTTAATTATAAGGATATTCACTTTCCTATAACTCTCAAAAACATTCCGAAATTTGAAAAGTTGAACAACTTGAAGATAAATGTTTACGGACTCGAATCACAGTTCACCAAGAATGATGAAGATGCAGCATCTAGTGTGGTGGCGCCATTATACTTAAGTACTAATTATCAATGTAAGAAACCTATAATTTATTTAGCAATGATCGAAGCTAATAATAATATTAATATTAATAATAATAATAATAATAATAATAATCTTAAGAACTATAGACCGATTTTTCATTTCACTTTAATAAAAAATTTATCACGTTTAGTAAAAAGCCAAATATCAAAAAGTAAAAATAAATTATGGTTTTGTGAAAGATGCTTGTGTCATTTTAAATTTGAAAATTCTCTAGAAAAATATAAATTAGACTGTATTAAATACAATAAGATTAGAATAAGTTAGCTCGACAAAGAAAATAAAATATTGAAATTTAAAAATTTTAAATATAAAGATCCTGTACCATTTGTTGTCTACGCTGATTTAAAATGCACTCTTGAATCTGATAATGGTACTGAAAAACACGTTCCTTATAGTATAGCTTATTATGTCTAATGTAATTATGATTCTTCGTTATCAAAGTTTGAGCTCAAACGCTCTTTTGATTGTATTGAATGGTTTATTAAGGAGTTGGAAATTTTAGGAAGAAAAGTTGATTTTAAATTTAAAAACCCTGTACCTATGAAGCCGCTCAATACTGATGAAAAAAGATATCATAACGAAACAAAAGATTGTCATATTTGCGGGAAAATAATCGATTCTAATGCTAATAAATTTCGTGATCATTGCCATTTTACGGGCAAATATCGGGGGCCTGCGCATAATTCATGCAATTTAAATTACAAACAATCTCATAAAATACCTATTATTTTTCATAACTTATCAGGTTACGATTCGCATTTTATTATTAAATCATTAGTGACCGGATTTAAAGGTTCAGTTACTGTTTTACCTATTAACAAAGAACGTTATATCTCTTTTACAAAGTCTATCAAAAATACATGAGTTAAATTGCGTTTTATTGACTCATTTCGATTTATGGCATCTGGTCTAGAGAAACTAGCATCATATCTTACAGATAATGATAAACAAATTACACGAATGTATTACTCTAATCATGAACAGTTTAGTTTAGCTACTCGTAAAGACGTATATCCGTATGAGTACATAGATTCTATAGCAAAGTTGAATGAAGATAAATTACCTAAAAAATCATGTTTTTATTCTAAACTGAATAATAATAATATATCTGATGATGATGATGATCACGCAAAATTAGTTTGGAGTAAATTTAATATTAAAACACTCGGAGAATATTCTGATTTGTATTTAAAAACGGATGTCTTATTATTAGCTGATATTTTTGAAAATTTTCGACATAGATGTTATAATACTTATAATTTAGATCCTCTCCATTATTATACAGCACCAGGATTAGCCTTTGATGCTATGCTAAAGCTCACGGGTATACAATTGGAACGGCTAGATGATGCTGAAATGGTATTATTTATAGAAAAAGGTATAAGAGGTGGTGTGTCACAGTGTACTAATCGTCATGCTGTGGCTAATGATCGATTTATGGGTGACGACTTTAATTCAAATAACCCTAAATTTTATTTAATGTATTTAGATGTGAACAATTTATATAGAGCTGCAATGAGTATGCCCTTACCGTGTAAGTCATTTAAATGGGTTGACAATTTAACTGTAGATGATATAGATATTATTTTTAATTCAAACGAATCAAAAGGTCTTATACTAGAAGTAGATTTAGAATATCCGATAGAGCTTCATGATCTGCATAAAGATCTACCGTTATGTCCTTTCGCATTTTGTACCACCAAACCGCAAGCAATCTAAATTAATTACCACTCTATATTCAAAAGAAAGATATGTTATTCATTATAAGAATTTACAGCAGTGTCTTCAGTTAGGTATGAGGCTTGTAAGAGTTCATCGTGTTCTAGGCTTCGAACAATCATCTTGGTTACAACCATACATTGATAAAAATACTGATTGTCGTAAAAATGTGAAGAATGAATTTGAGAAAAACTTTTTTAAGCTTATGAACAATGCTGTATTTGGGAAAACAATGGAAAATGTTAGAAAACATAAAGAAATTAGAATAGTTACAGAATGGACAGGACGTTTTGGTGTAAAATCTCTAATTTCTAAGCCTAACTTTCATAGTTTAACTGGTTTTGGTAAAGATATTGTAATAATTGAATTAAAAAACGTTCTTGTACATTTTACAAAGCCCACATATATTGAATTTAGTATACTTGACTTAGCTAAGACATTCATCTATGATTTTCATTATAACTATGAAAAAAAAAAAAAATTTTTATAATGATACCTCAAAATTAATCTATACAGATACTGATCGTCTCATTTATTATTTTGCAGTGCCAAATATCTCCGAAATTATTAAACGTGACATTCATAAATTTGATACATCTGATTATTCACCAAATAATGTCTATAATATCCCATTAAAAAATAAAAAAGTATTAGGTCATATGAAAGATGAAAATAATGGTAAAATTATGGAGGAATTCATAGGTTTAAGAGCCGAGCTTTATACATATAGAAAATATAAAGATAAAGTTGAAAAAAGAGCTAAAGGAGTTAAAGGTTCAACTTTAAGAAGGATTGAGTTTGATGATTTTAAAAAATGTCTTTTAGAACATTGCAACGTTGTAGAAAAGGAATGGTTAATCAAAAGTGATAAACATATTGTTAGGACAATTTTACAACAAAAATTAGCATTAAGTTGGAATGATGATAAAAGACGTTTGCTTGCAAATTCGACAGATACACTACCATGGGGATATATGGAAGTAAAAAAATAATGTATAATTATTAATTTTTAAACTTGTAAATTAAAATTTGTAGAAAAAATAAATAGTAATAAAAAAATAAAGAAAACATTTATATTGAAAAAATTGTTTATTTATTCATTAAAATACATCGCATATAAGAATCATCTTTAAAACAATAGAATTTTCATAAATCTGATTCGTCTATCCAGTTATTATGTGAGCTATCAAATCCTAACCACTTTACAAAATATTTCTTTCCACGCTTTTTCATTATTTTTTCTACAAGGTAGACATCAGGATATTTAACTTTACTAAGCTCTTCATTGTAAAATCCACCTTCGATTGATTGGTTTTGATAATCAATAAGCTTGTACGTTGTTGGATTAGTATTTTGCACACTTTTTATTGTGAATATTTCTGTTGTCGAATTTGGTGTATAACCTGTTCCGAAAACGTGCTTGTATTTGTTTATTCGCACTTTATCGCCAACTTTAAACTTGCTTTTTTTTTATTCAACTGCTGATGGATTTGAAGGGGTTTGTAAATCTTCTTGAATAGTTGTTTTTGATTTTCAACCGTTACATCAATGGACTTCATTTTGATTGTGCGATGTTTTGTATTGTTGTATGCATCATCTAAGTTTTTAAGCATATCGATCCATCGATAACTACCTTGAGCTGTGAATTCTTGCCACATTTTATTTTTTAGAGTTCGATTAAAACGTTCACATATAGATGCTTTTACGTTGCTAAATGTTGAGTACAAATATTAGGTGTACAAAAAAGTTCTACCCGTTTTTCAAAGATGGAGTTATCTAACAGCTATTTATAGGTTAGCTATGAATACGTATATGTACATGCACAGCTGTTTGTACTCTTTAAATTCATCAAACTTTTAATATATTAATCTTCGATATATATATTTTTTTATTAAGTTAAAAATGGAAGTAAGTAATGAGCATATCCGCCATTGTCTTGTATATGAATTTCATCAAGGAAAAAGTGCTGCTGAAGCTCAAAGAATAATCTGTGCAACTTATGGTGACAGTGTTATTGATGACAGTACTTGTCGAAGATGGTTTCGGAAATTTACAAACGGAGATTTTAATTTAAATGATAAACCACGCTCTGGAACACCTTCAACAATCAGTGACGAGAAATTGGAAGAATTACTGAATCAAGATTCTGCACAAACACAACAAGAATTTGCGAAAAAGTTAAACGTTACTTAACAAGCTATTTCTGAAAGATTACATGCTTTAGGTAAGATTCAAAAAGAAGGAAAATGGGTACCTCATGAATTAACTCCAGAACAACGAGAGAGACGAGTTGACACCTGCCTGTCGTTGCTTTCACGACATAAAATAAAAGTTTTTTGTGGAAACTTGTAACAGGGGACGAAAAGTGGGTTTACTATGAGAATCCTAAACGTCGAAAACATTGGGTAGACCCAGGACAACCAACGACATCAACACCAAAATGTAATGTTTTTGGGAAAAAAATATTGCTTTGTATTTGGTGGGATGAGTGGGGCGTGCTATATTATGAGTTACTCAAACCAGGAGAAACCGTTACTGGAGAACGCTACAGTTGTCAATTAAAAAAATTAGCAGATGAAATCAACAGTAAAAGACGATTTGCGGGACAAAAACCTCGACCAGTGATACTGCAGCATGATAACGCCAGGCCTCATAGAAGTTCAATCGTCCACCACACTATAAATGATTTACAGTGGGAAGTTTTACCGCACCCGGCGTATTCACCAGACCTTGCACCGTGTGATTTTCACCTATTCCGTTCATTGCAAAATTACTTGGCTGACAAACACTTACAAAATGAAAACGAAATGCAAAAAACAATAGATGATTTCATTTCGACAAAAGATCAAGCCTTTTATCGCCGTGGGATCCATCAGTTGCCTGAGCGTTGGCAAAGGGTAGTAGATGCTGATGGTGGTTATTTTGATTAAAATTTGTATTTTATTTAAAATTTTTAAATATATTTTTTTTTGACAAAAAACGGGTAGAACTTTTTTGTACACCTAATAAATTTTATGACTTTTCATGAGATCTTTGAATTTTTTATTGTAAAACTCCTTGCCTTTGTCAACGTGTGAATTTTTAGGATGCCTCCCTTGTTGTAATACAGACTTCATAGCATTTCTGACATCAACAGCACTTTTGCTTTTAATAGGAACCGCCCAAGCATACTTTGAGAATACGTCTATAATTGTCAGTAGATATTTAAATACACTATTTACAGAACTATATGGTATCATTTCTACCAAATCAGCTTGCCAAGTTTCATCGAGTCCTCGAATGTCAACATGACGACGAGTATAATTTTTTCGTGCTGGTTTGTGAAGCTCTTGAGCTATGACTTTCTTCTTATTTTCCATGTTTTTCAAGTTTAGATAGCCTACGATCAATATCCGCTATAGTTTGAGTATCGCGTACTATAGATCTCACAACCGTTATTACACAATAGACGTTCGATATGTTGAATCTGTTCACTAACAAGTTTTTCTAATGCATTCACTTTGGTTACCAATTCAATAATGAGGTCTGGATTTTTACTCGTCATTTTATCCTCTAGCTTAACTATTTCAACTGTTACTTTATCTTCAAGATCAGTTATACGATATTTATTATATTCACTAATCGTATTCACATTGTCTAATTCCTGTTTTATTGCAATTTTTAGTTGATCCATTGACTCGACCTTAGATGTCTTCATGAGGTTATCAGATTGTTGGCTTACAGTTTTGTATTTATCGTCAATATGATTTATTGCAGCTTTCATAGTATTATATGTGACTGCATCACTTTCATTCTTAGGTTCAGCAACATTACATAACCTTTTTCGGTCTAAGTCAAACTGCCCATCATTTGTTAACTTGAAACCTTTTCCAGGTGGTCCAACATTACTACCACAGCCTTTAAATTGTGTCTGATTCGATTGGGAAGGTACACGTCCAAATATATCGATACACATTTTGATGATCCTCTCTTCTCGAATGTTATTTTATAAATCATGAATTATTGTCAATGTCTCTCTTAACAAATAATTTCAGCTTCACGCAGCTCTTCAATAATTGAAATTATCTCATTTGAAAGACTAGAGTTGCCAGCTGTTTGAGATGCCATCAATAGACGAAGGCGATCTACGAGTTCATTAGGATCATCCCAATAAATATAATCCACATATTTTCGCTTCTTTGGAACAGTCATTAAGTCTGGTAGTCCTTTACCCTTTTTTATTGGTAACTGAACATAGTCAGCAATATATTTAATATATTTAGAACTCCTTTCAACATAAAGACTTCTTTCGGATTCATAATTTTTCCTGTATGTGTTTGTAGAAATGATCAGTTTATGGTATACATCTAAATCATTTTTGGTAATAGATTTTTCATTTGGACCACTTTTAAATAAGAATTCTATAAGTCCCGGTGATAAGACATAATTTTGATGATTCACTGAAATTGTATTATCACGAAATTGGACAAGTGAATTGCCAAAAAATAATTTATTATTTTTTTTTACGAATCCCAAATCTTGTATCTAAGCCTTTAGGATTTTTTTTATTTAACATCTCAATATATTTGGAGATCGAGCTATGATATCTCAGCGGTGTACTTGCAGAGGTTTGGGGACCTAATATAATGGTTGCGTCCAGGTTGGTGGTACTAGTACTACCGCCATTCAAGTCATCATAGGTATTTTGACCATCATATATTTCACTGTCATAAGTATAAACGGTTTGATAGTTACTCGGATAGTCACTATGTTCGCGTTTCTTCAACGGAAAATTTTCCACAGCTCCTTCTTTAATTTTATGTTTCAAAACTTTAGAATTCTCAACTAATGTCCTTAATGACGTCACTATAGGTTTAAACATTTCATTTTCAGCTTGTTCAGAAGTATCTTCATCAACTTTTAATATTTTATGCTTCTGTCTTATTTTATCACTAACTTTAGATATCTGAAGCAGCATATCTTTCTGCTGAGAAATATTCCTACACGCCATGTTTGCACACTTGAATGTCATTTATGACTGGGTCAATTTGTATAGGGTATGATTAATTTATACTTATAAAACAATCAAAACCTTTTCTATAACGTCCATTATTCAAATCACTATCCTTATCAATAACAACAAATTCGTGTTTATTATCACTTTCCTTATCATTCCAGCATGCTATACATAAATCTTTGAATTCACTGTAGAGCATATCGGTATTCACATGATCATCATATATGTGTTTCAAATTCATTTCATCTTGACGAAAAAGTACAATTAATTAATTAATGTAATGGGACGGTTAGGTCCACCTCCGTTTGACGGGAGGCTGATACCACGCCCATTCGGGCATACTCGCGCTGCGTAGTCGCCTATCCTCTACCATAGTATTATAAAAGCGAAATGTGAGCATAAGCTCACATTAGCTTACCCATAAGGCATGCAGTGCATGTGGGTGCCTCACCAAAAACCACCACGAGACCGTCCTCACTTGGACCCAAACACTCCTCCCATCTCAGAAAATAGAGAGACTCTGGTCGAAGTGGGGCTTGGATTGGGTCCCCCATGGTACCAATTCCATGTATTGGTCGACATGCTGGAGAATAAGTGGCGAGTTACAGCTTGCACTCGTTACCCCAAAAAGGGTTTCTTCCACATTATACTCGCTCGGATTTAAGACAGCAGTCAAATAAACTTGCCCTCGATTATTATTACCGAGTGATTATCATTATATGCTAGTGATAGTATTGTGTATGGGCTATTACCCTTAGAATTTTAAGACGTTCAAAAGGGGTTGGCTTCGCCCACGCAGAGGTACCTATTAGCTTCCTGCAACCACGGAGTTGCCGCATGTTACGGGTGCAAAACATGCGGGCACCGCTAACGGTTGGAGTACTGGTCCCAGAACCCGCGAAGAGGGTGGTACTTGCTGGTTTGGCGTCCCCTAGAGGGCGCCAAAACCACTTCTGGGACGAAAAAATACAAGAAAATTGGCATTGTCACGTATCAGATGTTTTGGTAGACGTGTATAGGTTTGACAGAGATAAAAGCTATCAACATTTTTGTGCCGCCCCATACAAAAATATGCTCTGACATGATCTTGCTTCTCACAAGCTACGTCATCGAATATCATAAGCGGATTCGGTTGTGCATCATCTGGATTAACAACTAATTCATGATCATGAAATGGGAAGTATCCAACTCCTTCTATAGGCTGTAGTGCTGATTGTAAGAATTTATATTTAGGTTGATTCAATGATTTAGAGTATACATTAATGTTCTCAAATCTTAAACCATTAGGATGAGTAATTAGTGCAAGGAGTGCATTCGTTTTCCCACAGTTCGATGGCCCACAAAGGATTGCTCGAACAGTATTTGGTAGCAGTGAACTATGATGTTTTTGGATTTTTTTCTCTTCACCTTAAATTATTTGATCAAAATTTATCGCAGGTAATTTAGCTGTCTGTTTTTCAAATTTTATTTTGAATAATTTTAGATGCCGCTAAATACTATGTTAATCTGCTGATGACTCAGTTCTGACTCAACAATATGCTTACAAGTACCGAGTATTTATACGATTGAGATTACTCATAGATCTGCAATGGCTAAGAGCAGACGTATTATTAAAGTTGAAACTAAACGTGGCAAAGGTTTTATCAACAGGGTTATAAATAAACTACCGATAGAATTACTTGTACCGGGATATCAGTACTGCGGACCTGGTACAAAATTAACGAAAAGATTAGCTCGAGGTGTACATTAGATCCAGATATAAATTCTCTGGACAGAGCATGTAAAGCTCATGACATTGCTTATTCTAAAAATCCTGAAAATATAGCAGCACGTCATGCGGCTGATAAAGAGCTTGCTGAAAAAGCTTTACAACGTCTTCATGCCAAAGATGCTAGCCTTGGTGAAAAAGCTGTGGCTTGGGGAGTCAATAAAACCATGAGAGTGAAGAGAAGTTTGAGTATGGGCATGAAAAAGATGGCTACAGTTAACAAGAAGTTAAAAATAAAGAGGGGGAAGTCTAAGAGAAATAGTAAAAAGAGGAAAAAGACAGTAAAGAAAAAAAAACGACTTGTCCCCATCCGAAAAATTATAAAATCAGCTAAAAAAACGATGAACGAAGGTGTACTCATTTTACTGTTCAAGTCTGCATTACGAGGTGCTCGTGAAGCTGTAAAAATGGTTGGTGGGAAAAAAAATATACGATCATCGCGTGTATTACCTATACCACCACTAAAAGTAGGTGGATTGCTACCATTTTTAATACCAATTCTTGCTGGTTTAAGCGCTACTCGTGCATTAGCTGGGGGCGCTGCTGGTATCGCTAGAGCTGTGGATGCTGCCAAGACTGCTAAACGTGAATTGGAGGAGACTAAACGGCATAATTCAACAATGGAAGCTATAGCCCTGGGAAAAGAGTTATACTTGTCACCACATAAGTATAGAATGGGATTATTTTTAAGTCCTCCTTCAAAAAATATGTAACGCTACCTCATCGAGCTCTGACCAATTTTGATTAAATCAAATATGCAATAGATATAAAAATTTCATATTTCCGAGGTGTTTTCATGAGAAATAATTTACCAAAATCTGGTCCGTGGAAAAAGGAATCAGCAATCATAAATCTAGATAATAAAAATGGTGGTGGAACTCATTGGGTCGCATACAAGAAGAATGGTGATGACGTCATTTATTTTGACAGTTTTGGTAACCTTCAACCACCAAATGAACTCATGAAATATCTCGATGTTGGTAGCGTGAAATATAATCATCAGAAATATCAAGATTATGATACCGTTATATGTGGACACTTGTGTCTTAAATTTCTAAAAAATCAATTATCAATATATAAGACGAGATCAAAACGGGATTAGTCATGGCTGATTCGTTGACGTCAACAGTATCTGGAGTGACCTCCACATTGGAAGCGCAATATTTTCCACCCATTGAATTATCATCTGGAAGAAGTTATGTCTTGGGTCTTGTAGAGTTGTTAACATTCAATTCTATACCTAATATTGATGAAGGTTGTAATAAGTTCTATTTATCCAGCATAAATGGGAACGAAGCGGATAAAATTATAACAATACCAACCGGAAGTTATGAACTACGTGATATTGAAAAGTATTTAACAAAGGAATTACCTGAGGGTGTAGAATAGAATATCAAAGCAAATAACAATGAATTACATAGTGAAATTAAATGTAATCAAATTCTAAATTTTGAGCCGAAAGATTCAATCGCATCATTATTGGGATTTGGAAATCGTCGACTTGCACCATACCTTCTACACAAATCTGATTTACGAATAAAAATCCTTAAAATCAATGCACTGCAAGTTGAGTGCAATATTACTACTGGTGCATATATGTATAACCGTAAAGTTCACACAGTTCATGAGTTTTTCCCAAGTGTTGCACCAGGATATAAGACCATCGAAGTACTACCCCCTATCACTTACTTACCAGTCGCAGTTTAGTCAATACACAATCTTTAGCTGCAAATTGTTGATCAAGATGGGAATTTGGTGAATTTTTGCGGTGAAACGATTACAATAAGATTGCATATAGAATCAGTGAAATAATGGGGATTGTATTTGATAAAAAAATTGGAGGCAGTTATAAAAGTCAAACATCATGCCTAAAGCTCATCAGTTGTCGTGTCCCTGTCAGGGTGCTAACATCTCAGAACAATCAGTATGTTTTATTGTATGATATGTATACTAATTTTCAAACGTCATACTATAATAAAGAGCCGCAACCATTGTTGACTAAAGCAGGTTTTTTGGGAGAAGCACCACTTTACATTATCGATTGTTCAAAACAAAATGAATCAATCAAATCTGGACCAGTTGACGTTCGTGTTGAATTTGAATCAAATGATCAGTTTCCCGATCAGACATCAGCATACTGCTTAATTCTGCATGATCGTATAATTGAATATAATCCATTAAGTAGTACTGTAAGAAAATTAACTTAATAATTATTGTATTAGATAACAAGGTTGAAAGAAATAAATAAATTTTTTCACAATTAAAAATATGTTTTAATAAATTTTATTTTGCTTATACCGAATA